>NW_027202382.1:17137494-17657060 GCF_024711535.1 Dipodomys merriami
GAGCCGGTTATTGAACCACCTGGCTGACCTAGTGCAGAGGGATCATGTCTACTTGGCCTCACTGGAGATCTTGGACAATGGGAATCCTTTCCAGGCATCTTATGCCTTAGACCTGGATGAGCTCATCAAGGTTTACTGCTACTTTGCCGGCTGGGCTGACAAGTGGCATGGCAAAACCATTCCCATGAATGGTGAGCATTTCTGTTTTACCCAGCATGAGCTGGTGGGTATCTGTGGCCAGATAATCCCCTGGAACTTCCCCGTGGTCATGCAAGGGCTGGAAGCTCGCCCCTGTGCTTGCCACAGGCAACACTGTGGTCATGAAGGTGGCAGAGCAGACTCCACTTTCTACCCTGTAGCCTCCCTCAGCAAGGAGGCAGGCTTTCCTCCCAGGGTGGTAAACATCATCACAGGCTATGGTCCCACCGCAGGAGCGGGCATCGCCCAGCACATGGAGGTTGATAAAGTTGCCTTCCCTGGCTCCACCAAGGTGGGCCACCTGATTCAGAAGGCCGCTGGTGAGTCCAATCTTAAGAGAGTCACACTGGAGCTGGGTGGGAAGAGCCCCAGCATCGTGCTGGCTGATGCTGACATAGGTCACCCCATGGTCCAGTGTCACGAAGCCCTCTTCTTCAACGTGGGCCAGTGCTGTTGTGCAGGTCCCTGGACCTTCGTGGAAGAATCCATCTATGATGAGCTGCTTGAGAGAACTGTGGAGAAAGCCAACCAGAGAAAAGTTGGGAACCCCTTTGAGCTAGATCCCCAGCAGGAGCCCCAGGTCAACAAGGAACAGTTTGAACAAATCCTGGGCTATGGCCAGCTTGGCCAGAAGGAAGGGACCAAACTTCTCTGTGCATGGTGGGGGGAGCATTTTGGGGTACATGGCTTCTTTATCAAGCCCACCATCTTTGGGGGTGTGCAGGATGACATGAGGATTTCTCAGGAGGAGATCTTTGGGTCCGTGTAGCCATTGTTCAAGTTTAAGAAGATCAAGGAGGTCACTGAGAGGGCCAACACCACCAGGTATGGGCTGGCTGCAGCTGTGTTCACCGGGGACCTGGACAAGGCCATGTACTTCACCCAGGATCTCCAAGCTGGCACAGTGTGGGTGAACACCTACCACATCGTCACCTGCCACAGGCCATTTGGAGGCTTTAAGGAATCTGTTATTGGGAGGGAGCTGGGGGAGGACGGGCTGAGAGCCTACACGGAGGTGAGGATGGTCACTGTCAAGGTTCCTCAGAAGAACTCATGAGAATGGCCCTTGTGGACGACCAGTAACTCCACAGCCTCTAGAACAGAGGAGGCCGAACTTCTAAAAAAATATTTTCTCTTTGTTTTCTTATTTAGCTATGTATCCTTTTTATTTGCTTCAAAGGGAATCCCAGCAAATCAGAGCTATTCTACTTACAGCAGGGATAGAGCTGGGCTCAGAGTTCTTCACCCACCATGAAACCTTGAAGTCTCTGGGAGACTGATTAACCCCATTGACTATTCAGACACAAAAAGGAAAGAAGGACCTATACATGCTACCATAGGAGTAAACCTTGAAAATGTCAAGCCAATGTACTAGGCCATATTTTGTGTGATTCCATTCCCTCCCTCCCTGCCTGCCTTCCCCCGCCCCCCTGTCGGTTGTGGGGCTTGAACTCTGGGCGTGGGTACTGTCCCTCAGCTCTTCAGCTCAAGGCTAGCACTCTAGGGCTGGGAAGGTGGCTCAGTGGTAGAGTGTTTGTCTTGCATGCATGAGGCCCTGGGTTGGATTCCCCAGCACCACATAAGCAAAAAGAAAAAAAAGCTGGAAATGGCACTGTGGCTCAAGTGGTAGAGCACTAGCCTTCAGCTGAAGAGCTGAGGGACAGCGCCCAGGCCCAGAGTTCAGGCCCCACGACGGGACCCCCTCCCTCCCCCAAAAAAGCTAGCACTCTACCACTTGAGCCACAGCACCACTTCCAGTTTTCTGAGTGGTTTATTGGAGGTAAGAGTCTCATGGACTTTCCTGCCTGGGCTGGCTTTGAACCGTGATCCTCAGATCTCAGCCTCCTGACTAGCTAGGATTACAGGCATGAGCCATATCTATAATATATGCATGTAGAAATTAGAGTTGAGGTTGTCTGGAGGGAGAGGGGGTTAGGGAAACTACTTATGGGTGGGATTTCTTTGGGGAAGATTTAAAAAAATGTTTTGTAATTTGACAATGTTGTATAACTTGGCAAATGTATTAAAAAGTACTGAATGGTATACTTTGTGTTATGGTGAATTCATTTAAAAATTAGTATAAGCTGGGCACCAGTGACCAACACTTAAAATTCTAGCTAGTCAGGAGGCTTAAATCTGAGGATCATGGTTTGAAGTCAGCTCAGCCAGGGTAGTAGTCTTTCAGATTCTTTTTAAAATTTTTAGTTTTCTTTAAAAATGTCTATATCCTTTAAAAAAACATTATCTTTAAATAGTTGTATAAAGGAGTTGCCATTTAACAAAGCTGCTTATGAATACAGTGCATCTTGATCAATGCCATGCCTTTAACATTCTTACCCCATTTGACACGCCTCTCCTCTTACTTTTCTCAGTTTTGTACTATATACAACAAATTTGTGACTGCATCCCCTCACTTCTCCCCTTCATTAGTCTACCCCTTTCCCGTTGTCTACCTCACAAGTAGCCATTTCTTGGTGTTTTTATTTTTGTTGTTGTTGTTGTTGGGCTTTGACTTTGCCTGAGGAATTGCATTATTTGAGTTCTCCTAGAGTCCACCATATTTCAGTTAATACATTTGCAACCACTTGCATACCACCCAATGTATTTATTTATAGACTTATAGACAAATTCTAGCTACCACAAATGAGGGAAACCATGCAAACTTTGTTTTTCTGGGTCTGACTTGCTTAATTTTTTCCAAGTCTTTCCATTTCCTTATAGAGATCCTTTCCCATTAACCAGAAAAGAAGCTGGATTGGCTTAAATGGTAGAGTGCCAGCCTTGAACTAAAGAACTCAGGGATAGTGTTTAAGCCCTGAGTTCAAGCCCTAAAACCAGCATAAAATAAAATAGAATAAAACAGTGTGTTATTTGCATAGAATCTATAACATCTAACTGTAAACCTTAGATCATCACTAGATTACTTATCTCTAATACAATGTAAGTGCTTCATAAATAGTTCTTAGGTTATACTGAATGTTCTTAGGTTATACTGAATAGTTCTTAGGTTATAGTGAATGAAGAAGTCTGCACATTTTCAATACAGATGTCATTTTTCTTCCCTAATCTTTTCCATCCATGGTTGGCTGAATGACCTTCAGATATGGAGGCTGAGAGTATTAGGTGAGGTGGTTTAGGGAATGGATGGTGGAGAAAGTCCTGCTGGGAAATGAGTAGTAATATGGTGTGCATTAAGTGCTCACAGATGGTCTCACTGAAGACTTAGAAAAACACAAGAGGCTGGAGCTCCCTGGGGGCTCAAGAGACACTAGCGACCAAGTTGTTGGGGGCAGCAGTAAGGAGTAGAGAGAAGACTGAGATATGGCAGGGCTGGAGCAGATGGTTAGATTGAAGCAGGCCACTATATACAGGGATTAGGGCTTTACCACAAGATTCTGAGAAGAGGACAGGTGACCTGCTTTGGACTGTGAAAGGATCCTTGGGGCTGCTGTGTTAAGAACCATAAGGAAGGCAAGGAGAGCTTGATCTTGAGAATGCCAATATTGAGGGGGAGGGGTGAGTAGATTTCTATAAAGAGGCAAAAAAAAAAAAACCCCCCAAAAAACAACCCAACAACAACAACAAAAAAAACAAAAAACAGGGGCTAGGAAGGTGGCTCAATGGTAGAGTACTTGCCTTGCATGCCTGAGGCCCTGGGTTCGATTCCTTAGCACCACATAAGCAAATAAGAAAAAAAACGGAAGTGGTGCTGTGGCTCAAGTGGTAGAGGCTAGCCTTGAGCTGAAGAGCTGAGGGACAGCGCCCAGGCCCAGAGTTCAGGCCCCATGACCGGACCAAAAACAAACAAACAAAAAACATCTGGAGGAGCCTGTGGCAGCCAAAGCAGGCAGGCTTCGCAGAGGGAGAGACCTGCCTTTAGAATCTCATGCTCCCAAAGACTGAATAAAAGGAGCACTGGATATCCTATATGCTTAAACCTATACAGCTTGAAACTCCTGCCTAGGGCTAGACTTATAATCCTAGCTACTTATGAAGCTGAGATCTGAGGATTGGGGTTCAATTTCACCCAAGCAGGAAAGTCTGTGAGACTCTTTTCTCGAATTAACCACCAGAAAACTGGAAGTGGAGCTGTGGCTCAAAGTGATAGAGATCTATCTAGCCTTGAGTGAAAAAGCTCAGGGAACAAACAAGGCCATGCTAAAGCTACCAGCACAACTATGTTTATCGCAGCATTATTCACCACAGTTAAGATATGGAACCAACGCAGATGCCCTCAGTAGATGAATGGATCAAGATAATGTGATACAATGGAATTCTATGTCTCCATTAGAAAGAATGACACCGCCCCATTTGTTAGGAAAGACTTGGAAAAAATTATATTAAGTGAAGTAAGCCAGACCCAAAGAAACATAGGTCTCATGGTTTCCCTTATCTGCCATAGCTAGTTTACATCTAGGATAATCTTACCAGACAAGCAGAAAAGGTCAAAAGCTATGTAAATATGACCATATAAGATGATGCTAAGCAAAATGAACCCCAAGATAGGGACACAAGAGGTTTTTTCTTTGTGGCTGTTGTTTTTAATGTACTATGTGATTCTTTTTTCTTTCTTTTGTAGTGTAAGGTCTGCTCCTGGATGGCGAGCAGAACCCACCCTCCTCGCAGCAAAGTCTCCACCCAGTACCTGCGTTACCTAGGCTACTGGCATACCTGGAAGAGGTCACATCTGCATCTGCTGATGTCACATCTGAATTTGATGTGGCCACACTTTTCTCTGCCCATACCCTAGATAAGGCCTAGCCCAGGCCCAGACACTCTCTTTCCCAGGCCTTTCCCAGACGCGTGGAGTGCCAACTGGGCCTGGTGCCAGCTGGAACGATGAATAAACCTACCCCTTACCTGAATACCACGTGTGTGGTGTGGTTCTTACTCGGCTACCTCTTTTTAAAAACCTAACATGTATGTTCTTCCCCCATGGTATAACCCCTGTTTTCACTGTATTTGATTCTGGTGCCCTGCATCTTGTATATACATTTTTCTAATTTGGGGAGGGGAAGGGAAATAACAAAATGCTGAAACAAGGATATGGGTTGACAATGAGATGTACAAGACACTATGTTGAAAAGGAACTTTACAACTTGGGGTCTGGGGAGGGAGGAATTGGGGAGGTAGGGAGGGAAGGGATGGTAGGGGAAAAACAAAGGAGGGGGTAACAATGCTCCATAGGAAATGTACTCATTACCTTACTCATGTAACTGTAACCCCTCTGTACAGTATCTTTACAAAAAAAAAATATATATATATATATATATACACATACACACACACACACACACACACACACACACACACACACACACACAAATATATGCTCAGGGACAGTGCCCAAGCCCTGAGTTCAAGCCCCATGACTCACAAAACAAAGCAAAACCTTCCTGCCCAGGGCCTCAGACATTCCAGATCAGCTAGAATTTGGGGCAGAAAGTATAGAGATGAAGTATGGCAAATAAAGTATGGCCTGGCTTCTGAATGGAACCCCCTACCCTCTTCACATTTCATTGCAAAAACATGAACCAACAGTGTTTGCACAAAGGGAAGCTGGATACAGACATTGTCTGTACAATGCTACATGATGGGGGGACATGTTTCAGAGGACAGTACACTGCTGGCTCTCCCACACATGGTCTCTCTAGATAGATATGGTTGATGTTGAATGCATTGACCATTCAATCATGTCTCCGGCTTGTAGGCCGTTCACTCCCTGAATCTAGCTTTGCTCATTCTGTTCCTTTCTCCTTAATCTCCAAATTTAGTCCTTTTGTCTCCAACTAAGGCCTACTTCCTACAAGGCCTTTTGCTGCACTTCTCACTTGGGCCACATCTGGCCTCTTAAGCTCATGACACCTTGGTCTTGTCCCATGGCAGTGCTTGATAGTTTGTACATCATGAAATGGGTCTATTTTTTTTTTTGTCTTGCTAGATGTCCTCTCATTCTCCAAGTATATCTGCTTTCTCTCCCACCTTCTGCCACCCCTCTGCAGAGCCACAGGCCCTCAGCATCCCCTGGTGATACTTGATGTCCACAGGTCAGGACAGTGATGCTGACCTCCCTAGGCTCACGAGGAAGCAGAGGCTCAGAATTACAGATGGTCCTAATGCCCAACCTTAGCTCCAGTTCCTCCAGCTCCAACCAATGCCTACCCTACCTGTGTGATGACTACCTATGCCTTTAGCCGCAGACAAACATGCACATCTGGTACTACAGGAAGCCCACTGTGCCTGTGAGGCCAGGAACAATGCCAAGCATGCCAAGGGCATGGTAGGTGTCCTGAAGAGGCATTTGATATGTCAGTTCATGCATGGAGAAGGGAGAGGCTCTGTCCCTACCACTCCTATCATTAAGAGTATTTCCTTCCGCTCAACCATTCATTCACTCCTGAATACTTTGGGACAGATCCAGGCACGAGGAAGAGACAGCCTCAGTGACAGGCACTTCCCAGTCTTGGAGGCCATCAATCAAGGCTGAGCTTTCATTCCCAGGGAGAACAGTCAGCCCCAGGGCTCCAGTGCAGGCAAGCACTGGCTTCCAGCTCTTCCCTAGGTGTAAGCTCCACATCCGGAATTCATTAAGCTGCAGACTCCAGAGCGCTGTGGTTTCCCTTAATTAATTAAAATATCACATAATAACCGTTCTCTCATTTAATGTTCACAAGGCCCCAGAAAAGGATGGGAAAGAGGAAATTCATTAGGGGAGACTGTTCACTGTCCATTCATTTGCTCATTCTTATTCATTTTTCTCTACATCATCCATCCCTGGAGTCAGAGGAGGGGAAGGTGATTTTGCTTAAATATAATAATTAATTTCACCACAAAACCTGAGGAGGGAGGGAATCTACTTTGGTCCAAACCAAGTCTTTATTTTTTTTTTTCCTTCCAGTTCTGGGGCTTGAACTCAGGGCCTGCGCACTGTTCCTGAGCTTCTCTTTTGCTCAAGGCTAGCACTCTACCACTAAGCCACATCCCAGCCCCTGAGAGTTGCTAAGACTCCCAAAGACAGCACCACCCCCTATACATACTATGCCTCCCCTAGATGTTCATGCCTAAGAGAAAGGTGAATTTGTAAATTAGGCATAAGGATGAGCAATAACAAATAATAAAACAGGTCAACTGTAACAGACCATGATGAACATTACATGAATGTTTTTTCTCTCTCTCAAAATATCTTCGCAAGTAGCAGGCAGCCCAGTTCTGGGACGGCTTCCCAAATATGACAGCCCAAAGGCACCAGGCACACAGCCTCCATACCTTGCGTCCTTCTGGCACCAGGAGAATGCTACTCTATGTGTGGGATGTGACAGTGCACACCAGTGAGTGACTGCAATACTCGTATGCTTAAGTAGTAGGACTGGAAAGTTCTGGAAGCTTAGCAGGATCAGGCTGGCAAAATGTAAGATAATTAGGGTTGGTTAAAAATCTCAAGTGAGCTGGGTGCTGGTGGCTCACACCTGTCATCCTATCTATTTAGAAGGCTGAAATCTGAGGATCATGGTTCAAAGCCAGCTGGGGCAGGAAGGTCCATGAGACAATTATTTCCAATAAACCACCAGAAAACCAGAAGTGGCGCTGTGGCTCAAGTGGTAGAGTGCTAGCCTTGAGCTGAAGAACTGAGGGACAGCACCCAGGCCCAGAGTTCAAGCCCCAAGACGACTACACCACCTACAACAACAACAAAAATCTGAAGTGAGGGGTCTGGATGGGGGGTAACCACCGACCCCAGGTGCAAGTAGAAGGGTGGCCTGAAGTAGCTGTGGCAAGCAAAAAAAAAATACGATGCATGCAGGATGACAAAGTCATACCAATGGGACTTGGACCCTCCCCTCCTCCTGCAGCATTCCTGCAACAGAGACCTCAGTGACCATTCTTAAAAACATTGGCTTCAGGTGCAGGATTGTGCTACCATGACACCTGTGAAAATAGGGTAGGTAAAAACAGAGGGGGTGGCGGGGGGGAGGGAACTATACTTCCAAGTGGTGTCAGCCTGGAAGTGGTCTCGGGGCTCCCACATGTGAAAGCCATTAAGCAAAACAATCATGTTACTCTACCTTTTAGGCCTCAGTGACCATGTGTGATAATGTATGCTGCATGTAAATATGATGCTAAAACGAGCTCCACTAGGGGGCTCCAGCCACCCTCTACTCTGGACCTAAACTCAGCCCTCTGACGCGAACAAGGCAAATTGGAGATGATTTCTTTTTTATTCTAGTCTTGGGATTTGATCTCAGGCCTTGTGCTTGTCTGAGTTGCTTGCTAAGCTGGTGTTGTACTACTTGAATCATCTTCTAGCCTGGCTTTTTTGCTGATTATTTTGAAGATGGAGGCTGGCTTCATACCAAGATCCTCCACATCTCAGCCTCCGCCTCCTAAGTAGCTGGGATTATAGGTGTGGGCCATAGGCTGGCCTACACCTCAGTGGATTTTGCAGAAGGCCCTTATTAGCAGATGCACACTGGGGTTCTTCTACCTTCTCCAGAGTCACTGGACCCCTATCTCTTCTGAGATTACATCACTAGGCATCTGAGCAAGTCATCTCCCAACTGTTCTATTCACAGGGGAATTCATAGCAAAGTCTCAGAAATGGAAACACCCACAGCAGGGAGAGAGGATCGGGATAGGAGGTGCCCAGCGGGGTGGTTATGTGAGCAGCTCCCCAGCAGCCCCAAACTGACAGCCAAGAACAGCTTCCAATCTGATCCATTTCCGTTCTGAGTTTATTAAAAGAAGGGACCCCAGTGTTTCAAAGTTTGAAAAACACTCATCTAATTTCATTTCCTCTTTATTCAAATGAAGACCTGGAGGTCCAGAAAGCAAAGGGGGCTTTCCCAAGGTCATACAGCAAGCCTGGGATGAACATGCAAATGGACCCCGTGTTCCTAGATTCCCAGCCAGGTCTTCTACCAGGGTGACAGCATCCCATTATTTTAGATGTGGAAGGGTCAGGCTTAGAGAGGCAGAATATTCAGAGTTCCAAAAACATAATGACTAGTTGGGAGAGGACTGAGTGTGGCTTAAAACTTGAATGAACCTTGGCAAGAACCCCTAAACCTATGAACTGGCAGCAGCATCCTTCCCTTGGTTTCTGGATCATGCTGAGAAGCAGGTAGCTTCTCAGAAGTAGGCAGAAGAGGCCACCTGAGGTCAGCCTGAGGTGATGATGGCCCCCAGGCCAGGAGCTGCTTCCCAGGCCTGGCTGGCCTGCCTTCCATTCAGGGACGGGCTCAAGGATGGGAAATTTTGCTTCATAAAGTTTAAGAACTGTCCACAGTGAGAGATCCCCATTCTGAGGTTAAGAAATTGCAATCGCTTAGGGATCAATTTTATTTTTAACCAGAGAGTAAATAATTTCCTTTTCTGTTTATCAAAAATGGGAGTTGGTGGTGGTAGGGAAACCTATTCTGGGGTGTAGCCTAATGTATTCTAATGTACTGTAATTTCACAGCCCAGAGATAGCACCTGACTCCTTTCTACAATGTAACATACAGAAACCTGGTCTCTGGCCACTTGCTTAGAGAATGTAGGACTAACAGGGATGGCTTGGTCCCTAAACGCCTAGCAAAGGACTCTAGAATCTGGCAAAGATTCCCATCTAGGACTAAATCTCTCTAAAATGGGGAAAAAGGAGGAATACAATAGCCACCAACTCTCCTGACCCTGGTATGAAGCATTGATTTGTTTTTATGTTTGGTCTTAGCCCAAAGGCCAAGTCATGATAGCAATGGTTTCTTAGGTAAGAAAAAATGCTAGGCCCACACTATGTTTTTTTGTGTGTTTTTTTTTTTGTTTTGTGTTTTGTTTTATGCACAGGGCCATCTTATGCTAGGACCGAAGAACTAGAAAGGAGACTGGTAACACCCAGTCCAAATGCCACAGTCAGAGGGAGGAAGACCAAGGCCCCCAGAAGGGAGGGGCTGCCCAGGTCATCCAGGCAAGGCAAGCTGGGACCTCCTCCCTCCTTGGACCTAAACACGTGAAGTCATAGAGCACCAGAAATCAGCCACAGACAAATGAGGTAGCGTCAGAGTCCTCACCTCGTTTACAGCCCTTTGTAGTTAACAGACGTTAAGAGATCTTCCCTGGGAGGAAATAGTTAAAAAAATTCTCATGGTAGAATTCATTCCTACAGTACAAAACAAACAACGAAAAAACAGCTACATGCACTGCCAGCTTTCCTAATACCAGTCCTGCTAAAAACTACATCTGCATATGAATCTAGTTTGCATTCAGTTTTTAAAAACATACAAAAGGGGGTCATGTACAAACACAGCTTTTCCAAGTCTTCACAAAGCACAGTGATCCGTTTCTTGACTTCTCTGTCATTTCATGTTCCATTTCTCTTAAGAACCTGGGAAGAAGAGAAGGAAAAATCAGAGGGGGGGAGGGACAAAAAAAACCCCAAACAACTTTCTTGCCATTGTCTCTATGTATTACATGGGAGGTGGAGGAAATGATGCAAAAGTTCAAATCTCCTCAGCAGGCAATGGAGTTTATGGGGGAGGGGCAGGGAAAGGGGCCTGGGGATGCCCAAGAAATACATTTAGAACCAATGGAAGGGTGTTCCAGGGCAGAATTTTCCAACCACTGGAAATCCCAGTGGTGGTAGTGAGCTTTGTATTCCCGGAGGCATGCAAGCAAAGGCTGTCTAATGCTGCATACTGTAGAGGGGATCTGAAACCTGGATATCTAACAATATGTAAACCATAGATTATTACATATTATACTTTTTTCATAGGGCCATCTTATTCTAGGATGGCAGGACTACAAGGACACTGGTAAAATCCAGTTTCAATGCTACCATCACAGGTTAAGAGAGCATGGCCTTGAGAGGGGAAGGGATCTGTCTAGACCACCTGGGAGAGGAGAGCGGGGGCTTCTCCTCTGTCTAGGTCACAAGGATCCATCATCAGTCACCAGCAGGTAAGGTAAAGTCACAGTTGGCACATGTTCTATTAACACCTTGCTGGACGGCCTTGGTGAGGTGACCTGGGAGAGGATCATGCCTCTCCGCCCTTTCTCTCCGGTGAGCTGAGTATGTATAGCACACTCCATCCAACCTGGGCATGGCTCACCTTGGCCAATGGACTGTAGGCAGCTAGGAGGAGGGAAGTCACATCTGAACAGAAACTTGAAATGAGAAATGTGTGCTTGCTAGGGCTTCTTGCTCATGGCTGAGACTGCTCCTCCAGCTGGCCATGGAAGAGCAGTGACATGAAATTTGAGCAAGGGGTGATGTTCAGGCCTCAAAACCAGCACAGTTTGGGGACTGATTTGCATAAAAAACTGACTTATTATAAAGTGACTCATTTCCCAAGTTCATGGTCACCTGTGGGTGAGGGACAGAAGCCACCCTAGCTGTCAGTTATGTGACTAGGAACACTAAAGGCCACTTGGGCAGAAGAAATGCCCTGATCCTGCCTCCTCCTGCCCATGAGATGTGTTGCTAAGCACCATACAATGCCAAAGCCAGCAAGACAAGGAGGTATCCCCGAAGAGACAGACAAAATATGACAGTCTCGTAGGAATGCTTCCATATAGGTATGGCTGCAAAGCACTGTCTGCCATCTCTCAGGGCCAGGAGAAAATAATCTCTCCAGACTCAGAAACAGAAAAACACACAGCTAGCTTTTTATGCTCATGCCTTCTTAGGTTCATAGCTCTTGACCTTGCAGGCTGAGGACCTCAGAGAGAAACGTATGTGGACACAGAGGCCCAGCTGCTCACCTCCGCATGGCCCTGCTTGTCTCTGCGTTTCCTCTGGCTCCTTTCACTGACATAGTTTTCTTTTTTCTTTCTTTCTTCCCTGCCCACCTTGTGACATGGGGAAAAGTACCAAAATGACTTGGAACTCATACCTTACTCATCACAGGTGGTCAGCCGGAGCTAGGGGGCTTTTGTATCTGCTCAGATCAAGGACTGTCACAGTGCCATAGGACTGGGACTCCCCAATCACGTTGGTCGCGTGGCATTGGTACATTCCTTCATCTTCCTTTCTCAGGGGGTTGATCTAGAAATACAACAGGCACATTCAGATGGTTATATATGGCACAGAACACTGACTTCCTTCTTCTGTTTCTTCCTCTTCCGCCCCCCCCCCCCCACCAGGGTTTTCAAATCAGGGCCTCATACCTCTAGGCTAGCACTCTACCACTGAGCCACACCTCTAGCCCTCCTTATTTGGTTCTGATGTCCCATCTGCACATGTGTTCCTTTTCTGAATACAACAGAGCTCCCTGTTTTTCTTGTTAGCTGCAAGTAGCCCAGCGTAAGTTCCTTCTTGAGCCCTCTTGAAAGTGCCACACTCCCACTTATTACACTGGGAGCTGTCTTGTCCTTTTACCAAAGGCAACAGGAATGGATTAGGAGGAAAATACTGTAAATTAAAAGATCAAAAATTGACTGGCCAAAGAAAGAGCCACACAAAGCGTTCCCTAGGGAGGCAGCCTTTCCAAAATGCCAGCCGAGATAGCCTGCCCCTTATCTTTTCTTGTAAGAAAATGAGGGAATGTGCTTGATTTGAAAATGCCACAGAGCCCGCTGCATTACAGGTCTCTCTGCTGGGTGGAAAAGCATCATCAGATCTCCCAGAGTGTGGAGGAAATGTGGGTGATATCCTCAGAGAACATCTCAAAGGCACTCTGGGCCACATCCAAACCAGCTCACTCCTCTTTCACTGTTCTGTTGGCTGCACAGGACATGGGGAGGGTTAAACAGACCATCTCATTTTGAACTCATGAATGAAGGTAAAGGGCAGGTGTTAGCAGCTTGATCTCTACAGGAGACTCACAGTCACAGGCTGTGAGGTTCATAAGAAACTGAGGCTCCGAGAAGAAAAGTGACCAAACTAACATGAAGCCCCCTGCTGCCCCCTTCCAGGCTCCTTGTCCCTCAGTCTTTCAAGCACCAAGAATACTCATAGCTATGAGTAGCATGACAGCCACTGTGGAGAAGGACTTGCTAGCCACGTGGACTTGAGACAGGTGTATTAGTTCCTTCTGGCTGCTACAACAAATAGTCCCAAGCCTAGTGGCAAGCCTAACTATAAGTAATCATCTATGGTTCGGGAGCTCAGCAGTCCAAGTGAGTCTCAGCAGGCTAAAAACCAAAGTGCCAGCAAGCACTAAGTCTACCACTTGAGCCATTATTCCATTTCCAGCTTTTTCTGTTTAATGTGGTACTGAGGAATTGAAGCCGGGGCTTCATGCATGCTAGGAAAGCACTCTTACCACAAAGTCATATTCCCAGCCCAAGATTAATCTTTAAATTGGGACCACCTGGATAATCCAGGCTACTCTTTTTGTTTTTTGTTTTTTAAATTTCTGTAGACCTTGGGGCTTGAATTCTGGGCACTGTCCCTGAGCCTTTGTTCTTAAGGCTCTACCCCTTCAACCACAGCTCCTCGTTGAGCTTTTTTGGTTCACTGAAGAGTCTCAAAGCCTTTCCTGCCTGGGGCTGGTTCCCAATCTTGATCCTTATTTCTCAGCCTCCTGAGTAACTAAGATTACAGATGTGAGCCACCAGCGTCTGAAGGGGCTACTGTTATCTTGACGTTAGCTGTTTAGCCACGTTAATCCCTTGCCATGCAGCCCAGCATACCCAGTGGTGCTGGACAGTAGAATGGAGACAGCTTGTGGAAGCCATTATTTTACCTGCTTCAGCAGATCATGCTGCTCCCAGGAGACAATGCCTCTGCCTATCTCACTGCTGCTCTGGAACAACTTTGGAGAGTTAACATGTTATAGAAAGATAAAAGTGATAACTAATCACCACAAACACTCACCAAGATCCAGGCTGTGGCCTCATGGTCTGCAGGGCCCCCACGAACGTGGACAGCTATATTGGCATGGTCCCCAGGCAACTCCTCCAACACTTCAGTGCCCTCAGGAGAGTGCATGACCTACAGAGGACAGAGAAACCACAAGTGGTTTAGAAAAAGTATTTCTGGGTAGAGAGCATCCCGCAAGCCTCCTTGCCATCTGCACCCTCCCACTGACTGAAAAGCTGAAACTCTAGCATCTTATTCATATTCAAAGCAGGTCAATCAGTTTTTAAATTTGAATGTGTGTGGACAGCACCCCCTGCTGGACAACAAGAGTACAACTTGTTGGGAATTTCAGATCTCTTGTCCTGGGTCCTAGATCCAGGTTGTTAAGGAAAGGCACAATTCTTGCCAATTCTATCTCAAAACTTGGTTTTTAGGGCTTGGAACAGGACTGAGTCTCCTGTCACCAACTTGAGTCTGTCCATAGCTCATCCACAGAGAAATGGGGGCTCTACTGACTCCGTGGCCGACATTAGATTGGCTAGGTGACAGTAGAACTTCCTTTCTTTTTTTCTTGTCAGTTGTGGGACTTGAACTCTGAGCCTGGGCACTGTCTCTCAGCTCTTCAGCTCAAGGTGAGTGCTCTACCCCTTGAGCCACAGCACCACTTCCAGACAGTAGAACTTTCTGGGCACCTAAGTGGCCAAGGAAGGACAGGAATAACTGCAACCTTCCTTCTCCAGGAGAGCCCCGGGGTAAGAGGGCTCTTTTTCCAATATTGTGATCGACACACACACACACACACACACACACACACACACAGAATTTTGAGTCAGAAATACCTTCCTCCATGTGATGACAGGGGCCGGTACAGCCCTCACCTCACAGGACAGGTACACCTGTGCCCCGGTGACATTGTGGATACTCTGGGGTGGCAGGAGGACCACGGGAGCTGAGAGAAGACAGAGGAACACGCCTTTCAGGAGGGCTCCTCTCTCACACTGCCCCGCAGGCCTGCCATGGAAGAGCGGTGAATCCTATGGAAGATCTCGCCACCCCTCTCAACCCCCTCCCCCACAACAACCTGGCCAGTTTCTAGTTTCCCTGCGGATTTCCTGACCCACTGCCATGTTTTACCACCAGGAAACCAGGTCCAGAGAGAGTGACAGAGCCAGAGTCTCAGTGCATCCGCTCCATCCCCAGGGGTCCCCTCTAGGATTCCCACAGCCAGCTACTTACAGTTCAGCTTCAGGGTGCATGGCCGACTCCTAGGAGACCAACATATCCATGGCAGAGGCTACAGAGGGCATTTAGGGTGGGTTTTTTTCTTTTTTGCCTTCACATACGGGAACTTCAAGAGGAAGGCCATGCAGAACAACTACCACCTGTACTCTGGAGCTAAGACCCCAGCAGTCCACTCCAATACGACCTGCATGTACACAACCCCGATGCCAATGGTCTCTGCCAACTTCCACACTCCTCCTCATTTCCAGTGCTCAAGTGTGGGCCTGGAAACCCAATTTTCAGAGACTGAGGGAACCGAGCCGGGGTGACTCAGGGGATGGGGTGAATGTGGTTCAAGTCTGTAGATCATAGTAGGGAGGAGAGGAAGGGCGGAGAGATCTCTAGAGCCATTTGTATTAGGCAGCATTCATAGCTCTCCTGCTATACTGTTTCCTCCCATACTAGGCATCTGATCTGTGCACATGGGCTATGAAACTCAAGTTCAGCCTCCTGAATGCCACCAGCCCCTCCATGCCCTGCTTTCCCTGTGCATAGGGAAATGTTTACCACCCCAGCCCCACAGGTGGACAGCTCACCCACCCTGCAGGAACCAGCTGGGCAGGCGCAGCTGAGACCAGGTTTTCTGAATGCTTTAGCTTGCTGTGCTACAGCTGACTTTTCAGTCCAGGGTTCTCTACCTGGTCCTGCCTGCTTGGGGCACAAACTCAGCCACCCTGGGGTCAAGCTGTGGTGTTCCTGACAAGGTAAAGGTGGATGTCTGGCCAGAGAAGAGCTCTCAGCTCAAGCATCCTCCATTTATAAGAGGGAGAAGCTGGGCACCGGTGACTCATGCTTGTAATCCTAGCTACTCAGGAGGCTGAGATCTGAGGATTGCGGTTCAAAGCCAGCCTGGACAGGAAAGTCCGTGAGACTTTCATCTCCAATAAACCACTAGAAAACTGGAAGTGGTGTTGTGACTCAAGTGGTAGAGTGCTCGCCTTGAGCTTAAGAGCTGAGGGATAGCGCACAAGGCCAGAGTTCAAGCCCCATGACCTACCAAAAGAGGGAGATCCACCATGGGGTGAGAAAGCATGGCTTCTGGAGCACAATATGCAAATGGGGGAGGGAGGCTCAGGAACCAGTCTAGCAAACTAGATGAAGAAATATAGGCAAATGAAAGAGCAAACAGGGCCACTCCAGGGCTCTTCTAGACAGTGAAGCAAACCTTACCAAGCCAGTGAGTTCCTAACCAGAGAGACATGTAGCACCCAAATGCTCCAAGATCCTGTGCCCTGTGCTTGACCAACTGGGATACGCTTATCCAGCCTCCACCTGCCTACCTCCACTGATCACTACCTGCAGAGCCAGGTGCCTCCTGGACTCTCCACAGCACTCTTGGAGTGCTGTGCTGGTAAGAAGGCTCAGCTTTGGCCTGGGCGTGTCTCAAGAAGTAGATCAGCTGCCTAGTAAGCACGAGGCCTTGAGTTCAATGCCTTGTATAAGAGAGAGACAGAGAGAGACAGACAGACAGAGAAAGAGACAGAGACAGAGAGGGCAGGCATAGGTGGCTCATGTCTGTAATCCTCAGGTGGTTGAGATCTGAGAATTGTGTTTCAAAACCAGCCTGGGTAGGAAAATCCATAAGACTCTTATCTCCAATTAAAAAGCCAGAAGTAGAGCTGTATAGAGCTCAATTAGTAGTAGTAGACTTGAGCACAAAAGCTCAGGGACAGCACCCAGACCCTGAGTTCAAGCCCTAGGATTAGCACACAAAAAAAAGAAAAAGGAAAGGAAAAAAAGAGAGTGGGAGAGAAGAAAGAAAGAAGGAAAGAAAGGAAAAGGAAGGGAGGGAGAGAAGATAGGAAGGGAGGGAAGAAGGGAGGGAAGAAAGGGAGGGAGGGAGGAAGAGAGGGAAGAAGAAAGGAAGGAGGGGAAGGAGGGAGCGGTGGAAGGAGCAAGCTCAAATCAACCTGCAGTTAACAATTCCTGCCTTTGTGTAATTGCCCCTTGCTGATCCCTGGTCTGTCCTCAGAGCTCACAGCATCCTGAGTCACTCCAGGGAGCCCTCCCCATCCTCAGCTGTCCTCCACCCTCACTCCTGATCAGCTTACTCCTCCAGCAGTACCCACGTGACTCCCCTCCAAAGCACTGTGCCAACCCACATCTCAGAGTATAGCCAACACCCCCAGTGAACTCCTAGACTTCTAACACTGCCTGCAGCCATCAACACCACACACCGTGCTCCCTGGCAGAAGCCCCATCTGTGATGACAAAGAGGAGGCTAATTTATTCACAGCCTCCTGGCAGCACCTCCTCAAACACAGGCGCTGGGATGCTGCCTCCAACCACAAGGCAGCCCTCAAATGGCTCACGGTGGGACAATCGGGGCTGCCTCTTATTCCAGAGCCCTCAATGGATTCCGAGGGGACACGCCATCAATGTGTTTCACTTTCATTCACGTCAAGTCATAAATTTTAAATGAGATTTCATCACTCCCTCGCAGGCCTAAATGAATAAGCTAGTAAATCACATTTCTTCTCTCTCTCTCCTCATGCCTTCCTCTCCTTCTCTTACAATAACTACAATTAAGAAAAGGCTGTCTTGGAAACATTGATCTTGCCACCAATTTTGTGGAAATACCACTTGGATCACAAAAGAGCTCCTTGCTTTCAGTGTTAAAGGCACATGTCACTATTTATGTCTTTAATTATACATGTGCATACAGTATAACACATTCGGTCTGCATTTCTAAGTTGGAACAAATGCCTACAGTCATGAGCTACCAACATTTCCAAGATACAGAAGAGTCCCATGATCTCAGATTGTACACTGAGATCGGCTTTTAATTTTAACACGTCCGATTTTAAACTTAAAACATGTTTACTCATAAGCATAATAGATCTTCATAGTTAATATTCCTAGTAATAGTAATAACGATAATGATAGTACCATCGAAAGCAGTGTTTCGCTGCAAGCAAAGCACTATTCTGCTTCCAGAATTCTGCTTTCTTTCCAGCAATCATACTCATGGCCAGCTGGGGGGGCGCTGCTCAGAGTCACCTGGCCTCGAATGGTGGGGAAGTGGGGAGAGGATATGAACTAGTCTTCAGCTCTAGAGTCGAAGTTCTTCTTAACTGCTGTCTTAACTTGCCTCTTCCCCCAAAGGACCCTTTTCACAGCGGCTCTGAGTGGCAGGTGCTTTTATCTCCATTTTACAGATGAGGAAACCAACGATCAGGAAACGTGAGGGACCTAGAGAAACTGGATGGGAATAAAGTGGCTTTCAGGAAAAGGGCCAACTCCAAGTCAGCCTTGTCTTCAAATGTGCCAGTTCCATCTCTCAGGCTCTTCCTTACTAACCACTTTCTTCTGATCATGCTGACAGCAGCCCTGGCAATGTGGAATAGCGCCAATGGGTTAAACAGTAGGTAATATGGGATAATCACACAAATCACAGGAGACAGGACCATGCAGTGGGGACAAGAGTACCAGAGAAGACTCAACCACTCAAGCTTGGGCAGTTGGGAATCATGTCCTTCTTGTCTGCAAATGAACAAACTCTGCCTCATACCTCCCTGGATGCCAGCAGGTAATAGATGAGCCTGTATTAACTGTGGATCTGCATAGATGAAAAGGATTGATATTATTATTATAGTGTGTGATGATCATCAATCTCTCTACTCTGTCAATTAAATGGATCCTTGGTGGCGGGAATGAAAGATCATCTCAAATACCTCAGAGATTGTTCCAAGTTAATGGTGCCAGGGAGAGGAAGAATAGCAAAAAGTCACCCCTAGGACCCCATCTGCTGTATTAAGAAGCGTACAACCGAAGAGTTTAATAAGCAACGCACTGAACAGCCCTGATAATTTATGCTAATAGTCACAATACAATGAGGAGCGAACACAGCTTAATCCCGCTGCTGCCTGCCGCCTGTGCCTCAAATCCCCTCCCTCAACATGAAAGGCTTTTGAGTGAAAGGCCCCTTTCTTTGTCCCTCTCACAAAGTGCCATTTGCTGCCTATTCTGGTTTCCTGGTAACACGCGCCTAGGGCTTGTAAGTGGAGCTAGAATCCCAACCAAGGTGAATTTTCTAAGACTCAGGATCTCTAGAGAGCCCACGGAAGCTGACCGAGGGCTCGATTCCCTGCAGGCTGGAGATGGATGTCAGCAATACGCAGACTCTGCACACCTGGACTGGACTAGACTCCATTTCAGCGGGGACTGCCCAGGTAGCTCTCAGGAATTCCCTTGGTGTGCCTCAGTATCTTCTTCTAGAAAGTGAGTTTGGGACCTCCCTACCAGTTGCAAAACTCAAGTAAGAAGATGGATTCAAAAGCAATGTCTGACTATAAAGAATTCTCCACACACAGGTCTAAAATCAATGGAGAGATCGAAGGATCACTCTCATGATTTGGCGGAAAGAGTGGCATTTCTATCCAAAACCAGCTTCCTGCTGCTTCTCAGGGACCTGTGTAGGAAACATGTCACCCTGGGAAATACCTCATTCTTCCTTCCCTAAAAGTCCAGGTGCTCCTGCACTGAAGGAGCCGGAGAAGAGGAGCTGGGGAGGGGTAATTTCATCACCAATATTGTTGCAGAACAGCCCAGCTCCGGCTGTGTTTTCCTTCCCGGGGTCCCCAGGGGCATTATTAAAAAGTACTCCTGCGGCGTCTTCTGAATTAAAGATGGCTTTAGGGCAGCACAGAATGAAGAGCCGCAGGGCCTGTGGCCTGGGCTAGGAAATGTGTCCTTGTCCTCATCCTTAAGCCTTCCCAGGGCACACGGGCACGGGTGACATAAACACATGAGGACAGAAGGTGACAGGGAGACAGTGCCAGGGCTGGGGGCAGGGTGGGGGTAGGTGACACAAATGCTGATGAGAGGGACAACTGAGTTCAGGAACCCTAATGCCCTGGCATTAATGAAAAGCAGCTTCGGAACTGTTCCCATTTGCTTAGAGTTCCTCTTTACTCCCCAGGCCCGAGCCTAGGGTGGGTCTCAGAGCCTATAGATCAGAGTAGAGGCGCTGTCACATTTACTTGTCATTTGGTAATTTTCAGTGAATGAGGGGTATGGGGTTTCCATCTGCCATCTGGTAACCATGGCAACCGCCATCTGCCTGACTTAATACCACCAAATAACTGTCCTAAAAGAGCACTGGACAGGGTGTCAGGACTCGAGAGTTGAGCAGCTTTTACTGGATATTCTGGACGAGTAAATCACCTTGCCCTTACTAGGTCTTGGTCTCTGGTACATCACAGCAGACTTGGTCCTCATCTCTTCAAAGGGGGGGGGTTTCTCTTAGGAGCATCCTATCACTCCAGGGAGGAATTATCTGAGCCCATTAGCACCGTGCAGATAGTGGGGGCCTGGTCAGCGTTTCTTACGTCTCCTGCATGTGCAGTTCATGCTACCTGTCTGCAGACAAAGGGAACTGCCTGCAAATTAAATGCTGAGGAAGGCACATTGTGAAATCGAGTGATAGAAACTACAGAAAGGAAAGAGACAGGGCTGTTTCAGGGCCAAGCAGCACAAACAAGCTTTCAGAGCAGAAGGATATCAGCAATGGCTCCAAAAGAAGCAAAAGAGAGCCAATTTAAGGTCCTTTGGGGGAGCCAGGGCTGGGAACATGCCTGGCTAGCTCTGTCCCCCACTGTAAGCCCCAAGTAAGAGTAGTCATGGTAACCCTGTGCTTGAGCTGTTTACTGGGCGGCTCAGTGTCTTTGTTTCCTGGGACAGAAAGACTTCCTGCCCCATCCTCTGGACTCCAGTATATCCAATGTTGAGTATTTTGAGGGGAAAGGGAGTAACACAATACTAGAGACTCTAAAGCCCCCCCACCCTGCTGCTCTGGAAGCTACAGTCATTGCACTGATTTGGGTGGGTATTTAGTCTTGGTCTTTAGGGCTTGGTCTCTCTGCCCAGGCCAGAATTCATCCCCAGAAACCTGGAACCCAGGAGGCAAGCCGGGATCCTGGGGACTCACTGGTCACCACCTCACTCACCTGTCCTCCCCCCACCTCTCCTAGGGAGAGACAGAGCTCTGTGCAAAACCACCCCCACACTTAAGAAAAGGCTAGCAAAGCCTGGATATCCCTTCATACTGAGAAATCACACTGAGAAGATGAGAAAGTGACACCCAAGGATAGTTGTAATGAAGCTTAAATTTCTAAGTCCCAAGCAATTCCTGCTCTGAGGTTTGAACTCAGGACTTACAGTTTGCTATTACACTGGAGCCAAGTCTCCAGTCCTGCTTTTGTTGCTGTTGTTGGTTATTTTGGAGATGGGAGTCTTGCAGACTTTTCTGCCTAGACTGGCTTTGAATCTTGATCCTCCAGATCTCCCAGCCTCTTGATTAGCGGGGATTACAGGCTTGAGCCACGGGTGCTGCAATTCATGCTTTACCATTCCCTTTCTGACAGCAGGACTCTCCAAACTGTGCTCTAGTGACACCCACAAAACCTAGGTAGGCTCCTGTTGGTCACATAAACTTTTCATCATTTTAGTCTCCAAAGGTCTTACCTGTCCTGGATGGGTGCTCCCCTTGGATCCCTGATAGGGTCTTGCCCCCTACACCTGGGGTCCTGGTGCTCTGGCTTGATGAGGCCCAAGACTTTGAGAGGGGCGTCTGCTTGGGCATCCTCACCTGCTCTTCCTCTCCATTCAATGAGCCCACCTAGTGTGGCATGCTCTGGGGACTCCCCCTCTCCACCGCCCCCGCCCCCCGCAGCTTCCCTTAGGCAAATAGGCCAGGCCTGACTATAACAGCATTGATGGGTACTTAAGCACCAAATGGGGCAGCAGGTTCACCATAACTCCGTTTTGTTCAGGGCTGGTGTACCATGAACTTGGTAAGGGAGGGGGATGGGAAATAACTGATGATCCCACCGGGGAAACTGAGGCTCAGACAGTGCCTGTCCCATTGTGAAGGAAGATCCTTGGTCCCCCCGGCTCAGCCCTCCGGAGCCCCTCTGCTGGGCACGGGCACCGCACTCACCGAACTCGCAGGGGCCATCCCGCGCCTTGTGCAGGTGGCCCAGGCGTCCGCGGGGCGCGAGCCAGGCGCGCCAGCGCAGCGCGCAGACGCTGGGGTAGGAGCGGCCGTCGGAGCCGCAGACGGGGCCGCGCCGCGCGCACACGCACAGCCCGGTGCCCTCGGGCGCCGCCCCCGCGGCCCGGCTGGCGCACACCAGGCCGGGCCCGCAGCGCGCCCCCGCGCGCCCCCCGCAGCCGGCGCCCTCCGCGCCCACGCAGCGCGCGCAGCATCCGCACTCGTCGCGCGCCGCGATCCCGGGCGCGGGGCAGCGGACCGGCGCCGGCGGACAGAGCTCGGGCCGGCACGGAGCGCACTCCGGGTGCCGGCTGGTGGCGCCGCGGAGCCCGAGGCCGAGGACCGGCGTTGGCGGCGGCAGCAGCAGCAGCGGCAGCAGCGGCAGCAGCGGAGGCACGCGCGGCATGGTCGACTCCGAGCCGGCGGAGAAGCCACTGGGCTCCGCTCCGCTCCGCGCGTGCGGCGCCGCCACCCCGCCCGCTCTGCCGCCCGCCCCGCCGCCGCTGATTGGCCGGGTCTGCACCGCGGGGCGCCCGCCGGCTGCGGCCCCAGCCGGGCCCGGGACCCCAAAAGCGCTCGTGCGACGCGCGGAGCGGGGCGGGGTGGGGGCATCTGGTTCCACCCGGGGCTCAAGCCGCAGAGAAGTCACAGGGACAGCTCCCCGACATCCCAGAGTGTTTGGGGGAAACTGAGATCCGAGGTGGGGAACTTGCCCCGGGTCGCTCGGGTGGAGACAGGGCTTTGGATGTGCGGGTTGCAAATTCAAATAGCAGACTCCATAACCCTTCCAGAAGGATGCGCTGTTTTCGTTTGCATTGTGTTCCATTTTATCTTTCCAAAGGGCCTAACACGTTAGAGTTTATCATCGGGCGAGGGGAAGATGTCGCTCCCTAACCTTATATTCCAGTCTCCCAGACTGCTGCTGCTAGTTCTTGGGTATCCTTCCCGGAATTGTGCCTACCTGTAAAAGCAGGAGAGGTTGTTTTTGTCTCTCCGTCCCCACTTTACCCTCAAGCGCACACCACTGCATGCACTTAATTACCACCGCACTGTTTTCCCGTCGACGACAGCCCGCAGCTTCTTAACGAAACCCATCTTTTCTTGTACACACAATGGGAGCCTAGTCTCAAATGCTGGCTTTTGCTCGTTGGTTGGTTTTGTGGTACTGTAGATTGAATTCAAGATGTGCGGATTGAATTCAAAGTGTTTTGCTGGCCAAGCCCTGTTCTAGTGTTGGTTTTGGTTTTGTACTGGAGTTTGAACTCAGGGCCCACTGCTTGCACTGGGGCATAGACAGGCACTATACCACTGGAGTCATGCCCACAGCTCTTTTTGCTTTAGTTATTTTTCAGGTAGGATCTTGAGGTTTTTGTGACTGGCTGGCTTGGACTGCTATCTATGCTTACCCCGTAGCTGGGATCACAGGCATACAGCATCACTCTTGGCTTGTTGGTTGAGATGTGGTCTAGTTGTGTGTGTGTGTGTGTGTGTGTGTGTGTGTGTGTGTGTGTGTGTGTGTGTGTTCACCCCGGGTGGCCTAGATCTTCCTGATCTCTGCCTCCCAAATAGCTGAAATTACTGTTATTATGGTCCACTTATGGCCCACAGTGACTTAGTGGTCATGAGACACAGTAATACATGTTGGGGCTCTTGCAGAGCAGCCTTGGATGTTCTAACTGCCCCGTTTAGTCACACAGAATTGGAGTTATTTAACCAGTTAGTGTGTTCCATCCTTTGGTTACTACAGATGCTCTGATTGATGGCAGCCTGGAGCACAGATGTCAGCGCACCTGTGTGATTGTGGGAAACTGGAAAGATGAAGTGTGTACAGGCGTCAGTGATTCATGTGGTCCCCCACGCAGGTTCTAGGTTGGACTCTGCGCATTCCTACCCTGAGGGATTCAGGGTGCTGGACTTGGCTGTGTGGCTCAAGTGAAGACCATGGATGGAGACAGAGACTTGCTGACCAAGTTCAGTGGGAAACACTTCCTGCCTTCTCCTCCTCCCCCTCATTTGCCTTGTGCTGTTTTAATTGTTATTTTCTGAACTCTTAGCTCCTGGAAGGACTGCTCCAGCTCTCTTAGGAGATGGTCATTTTGCTTTTCAAGCCCAGTTCTTCCCCAGTTTGCAGTCCTGAGGAGGCTGTCCTTATCCTAAGAAAAGAAGCTGCTTTAGGTCCTGGCCAAAGCAGAGCCACCTGGTCTGTGTGTCTGTAGCCATTCCTTTATAGTGGGCCCCATGGAACAGAGGATGGTCAGGAGCCATGTGAGGAGGGGAAAGTACTGAGGGATAAGCAGAACTATGTTGGCATCTCCCAGTGCTCATTAATGATTGCTCTCTGCCAGGAGACTGCTGGCTGCACCTGGAGTAGCCTTTTAACCCTCTGTGATCCTCTGTGAATCACAAGGAAATAATCACTCGGTGTGAAGACATCATCCCCGAGCGGATGACTACAACAAAACTTGGAAACCACCTAAATGTTCACAGACAGGCAATGTCTAATGAGTTATAGTCCATCTAACCATGGGGCGGGGGCGGGGGCGGGGGGGCTGGGGTGTTATCTAAGGCATTGGAAAACTAAGAAGGGAAATGTAGGCTAATTGGAATGGAAGGTACTTACACTGTTAGTGAAATGGTGAATATAAAATGCACAGGGACCGCGATGGCTTGCTTGCAAATATGTGTATGTGCATACCTGCAGTAAGGTAAAGGAAGCCCTTCTAGAGTTAAAGGAAACAAGGTAGATTTGAAAACAAAAGATGATCTGAGTCCCTGTTCAGACATTCTCATGGTTCGTGGTTGTCCACAGACAGAATCGCTGCTCCAGAGGTAGTGAGCCCCTTGTCGGTGGAGGAGTTCAAGGATAGTCCTGGCTGAGGGGCACACAGTGGGTCACAGCTTTTGGATTTGGGTGAGATGATCTCTTTGTTCTTAAGCTGAACAAACCATTCATATCCACAGTCCAAAGCCCAACCTTGAGACTTGGGCTAGAAAAGAAACGTAGCACACGTATGCAGGACTGATTTACTCATTTTTCATGCAAACATGGAAGGAACAGTAGCTGAAAGATGTCCTTATTGTGAAATTAGTGTGTGCAGGTTGGGATGTATAATCACACGGAGGCACATTTACATACCATCTACATTCCTTTTAAATGAGGGGTGGGAGAGAGAGAGAGAGAAAGCTCACCATATGTATGCATAATGACTGAGAATTAAAGTCAGAAACTCATTTTCCAACACTGAGCCTGGGGCATCAAAGTCTGCTATCTGGGTGGGGGAGAACATTGCAAAGCTTTGAAGAAGATCAGTGGTGTCTGTTTCTTCTTTAAATTGCATCTCTGCTAAGCCCATAGCACAGCAGATGTATTGCTGCTTTTCCCCTCTTGTTCCCAGGGGACCATCTTGACAACATAGTATATGCCTGGGGGCCCCAAAGGATGATGGGAAACAGAAAGGGGCTGTGGGGCCCCTGTTGTCTGGTAGGTGGTGAGATCTCATGCACCTGAGTAGTGAATAGAAGGATGGGTGACTTCCTACCCTCTGCTCATAGCTTAAACACAAACATATGACAGGGAAGAGGCCCCTTGGATTTGAACTTGGGATCTTAGCATTGTCTAGTTGTCATAATTTCCTTAGAAATGACTTAGACAGGCCTCCTGCTGAAATGTCAGATGTCCCAAATAGCAAGAAGAACTTCATGCAACCTGCTGTTCCAGTCTCTTTTTCTTTGGGGGTGGGGGTAACAGATCCTGGGACTTGCACTCAGGGCCTGGGTGCTGTCTCTGAGCTCAAGGCTAGCACTCTACCGCTTGAGCCACAGCTGCACTTCTGGCTTTTGTGTGGTTAATTGGAGATAAGTGTCTCAGAGACTTTCTTGCCCGGGTTAGCTCTGAATCTCAGTCCTCAGATCTCAGCCTCCTGAGTGGCTAGGATTACAGGTGAGCTACTAGCAAGCACCCAGCTTGAAGTCAATTTTAATCAGTAGTATGAAGGACCGGAGTTTCACACCCAGTCTCTTGTTTGAGAGACAGGCTGGATCCCTTTACAGGAAGACTCTGTACAGCTGCATTCTATCAAGCTTCCTGTAAGCCCTTGTAGGGATCTCTGACTAGTTGCTAATGATGAGCCAGGGCCAGAGTAGGGACTAATGGCGCTCAAGGTCCAATTTCAAATCAAAGGGACATCAACCTGTGGCAACATCTTCAGTTCCTGAACAAGACACACTTAAGCCAGCAGAATCTCCATGTGACTGTGACAAATAGAGTGAGGGCCATTGCAAGAGACAGGGCCAGGAGGAAGGCCTGGGAGCCTCCCTTTTAGTGGAGGCAAACAGCTGCTCCTGGTTTTCTCACCAATAATAGAGAGAGAAATTGTCTTGCTAACAGGAGGATTCATTTTCTTAGAAAGCCGCTGTCTCCTGTGAAGAAAGCATTTGCCACCCTTGAGCAGTCTTGGCCCTACTCCTTTCAATCACATTTGTGCTGTTGTGCTAAGGAACACAGACACCTTCTGAGCCAGAGCCCTAGAAAACACCAGAAAGTGTTTTCCTTATTCTCAAAACTCTCCATTTCTTTGAAGGTGGCCTTCAGTTTATTTGCTACATCATATCCCATAAATTGTAGATTTATTGATATTTTTCATCAATACATTTTTCATTCAGCAAGCTTCTAGAGGGCCTCTCTTTGCACACCAAGCCCATGCTGGGCCCCAGACTTGTAGATGAATAAGCCATTTGCCCTGGGCTTATACCGTGGCCTAGGAGAGGAGGACATGGTTGTGATTTCAGTGTAATAAATGTGACAGTGCAATAAATGTTGGCAACAAAGTTGGAGAGCGAAGGAAGGTTTCTGGAAAAGATGATTCAGAAACTGACTCCCAAAGAGCCAGTGTTGGTTTGGGAAGAGGGTGGACAGTGTGGGAAGGCTGTAGGGCCAGAGCTTTGACCACACAGCTGTAGTGCCCATGAGTGTGGTGAGCAAGGGCCTGGGGGTGAATGACAGCGAATCACCTGGGCCCAGAAGTCCCCCCCCCCTTTCCCCAAGCCTGGAAATGTGCAGCCCCAGCTTGGCAGTGACGGCTCCGCCTATATTGCTCTCTGACATGGAGCTACTTTGCGAACAGGGGAAGAAGCCAGCACAAGCCTTTCCAGGGTAGCAGAATCAGCTTTGAGAAAAGTTTTTCTGGCTCTCCTCTCTCCACTCCTCCCCTCTTCCCAGGACTTCCTGCTGTGGCCACCTGTAGAAGATCGCCACCTTGTGGACAGCGGCAGAATGACCACTTCCTACATCAGTACATGTAAGGCTGCTGTGAGCCACAGTGCTGGGATCAGACTAGAAGAGAAATCACCAGATGCTCAGAGGTACAAGTCCATCTGCAGCCTTAGGATATGTGAGGGGACTAGGGAAGACTTCAGAGATGACATCCGAGCTGGCTTAGGTAAGGACAAGGCTCTTCAGAGGCCACTGCTAACAAACTTTTTTGACAGAAGATAGCAGCAGGAGAGGAAAGGGACATGCTCAAGTCACTTAGTTTTCTGTTGCTATGACAGCATGCTTGAAACCAGGGTTTCTAGTAAACAAAGAAAAAGGGGTTGTGCTGGCTCACTACCTGGAGTCTGGGAAGTCCAAGAGCATGGCATGGCACCAGTATCTTCTCTGCTTCCAATGAGGGCTTTGTGCTTGTGGCAGGGTGGAAGGGCATGTCTGAAGGAGGCTAAACATGAGGGGGACTTGCTTTATAACAGCTGGCTCCCACAGAAACGAGTCCTGTCCTGGGATAGCAAGAGCTTAGTGATCTAGTCCCACCATCAAAGCCCTACCTCCCAACCCGATCACAGAGGCAATCAGAGTTCAGCCTGAGTGGACAAACCAGCAACAGCTCTTAGGACAGAGCTGAGCGAGGACCTAAGATTCTGGGTGTCCTAGCCAAGGATTCTCTTTTTTTCCTCTTTTTTTTTTTTTTTTTTTTTTTTTTGTCGGTCGTGGGGCTTGAACTCTGGGCCTGGGCGCTGTCCCTCAGCTCTTCAGCTCAAGGCGAGCGCTCTACCACTTGAGCTACAGCGCCACTCTCTTTTTTTCCTCTTATACTTGGCTGGCATTCTGTTTGAGTGGATTCCATTCCCTGTGCTTTAGAAGTAGCCTGATCCTCTGCCCCTTCCCCTCTCTGTATGGCCATTTCATAGTAATTTGTCTGGCCTGCTTTCTGATACATTCATCTATTCTTCATTCTGTACAGAATGGGTGAAATTGCAGCACTGACCCAGACCCAGGGAGGGTACTGTGCACACACCAAGCTCCTGGCCTGCCTGGGAAGGAGAACAAGGTATGTCCTGAGGAACTATCAAAGTTCTTGGTATATGGGTATTTTGAAAGTAGTTGTGATATGACTAGTGAGAAGAGGATAAGGTAAGGGGTTAGTCTCACTTCTTCTCTGGACTTTTCTAGAGTCCAGTCTTATCTAGCTGAGTCTGGAAAGATATATTGGGGCCAGATTATGAAAATCACTGGCTGCCCAGGTGAGGGATTTAGCTTTATTCCACCAGCAGGGGGAGAGCCAGGACTATCTGTGAACAAAGAATAAACAGGATCAGAATATAAATTCATTTCTTCTTTTGAGAGAGAGAGAAATAGTTTTCTTAGTTAACAATCATTTCCAGTCCAGAAAGCTCCTCATATTTCTTGTTTTTTGGAGCTTTTTCAGAGTCTGATACTTATTGCCAACTGTCTTCACAGGAAGCTTGTACTGTATTTGTTTGTTTGTTTATCATCGTTATTATAAAGCTTTCTTTCTTTTTGGACAATGTCACCTCTTCCCTCACTGTCTCCCAGTTTTCCTCTCCTGTCTCCACCCACAAAGTATATAGTTCATTTTCAATGTAATGCCTTGTGAGTAGTATGGTTGCATTTGCTCACCCCCTTCATATTTCTGCATGACAAAAATGGTTAGGTCTTCCAGCCATACGGGGTTTTCTTTTCCCCTGAATTTAGTAACTCCACCATATCTCTAAAGGGTAAATAGAGGCTGCCCTGTGACAAGCTCGCAGCACCCAGGAGATAGACACAGCCCTCAGGATCTGCCATTCAGTTTCCGTGTGTGGCATCACCCATGCTGAGCCCCGCTAAAGCTGGAAGGGATCAAAGACTTCATCAGCTGGGTTCTGGTGGAGCCCAGTATCTCTTTGCTTATTCTCTGTCAATATGTGGCACCCTGCTAGAGCTCCCCAAAGAAGTTTTGAGTGAAGTATTTGAGGGCTCTGCTCTGTTCAGTGTTTGTCAGTGAGTAGGATGTGCTAGGGGAGAACATTCAAAGGCTCCAAAGGTGGAAAAGGAAGGAATGAATATATATGGTGTGGAAGAAGCCATATTCAAAGGAGTGTGTATAGGTTAGCAGCCTGAAGAGAATCCAAATGTTGAAATGTCCTAGAACCTGCCAAGCTCTGTGTCTGGATCCAACATAAAATGCTTTAGAGAAGCATAGGAGGCCTGAGAAAGAGAGCAAAGAATGTTAGCGTGGCACTGGTACCAGGTTCAGAAATGGGCCTCATGGAAAATGTGGTTGCTTCTCAGAAATGGGGCCTCATGTGGGGACAGAGTTTCCTTAAACTTACATACCTGAGAAGAAATGCCTCAGCTTTTATTTCTATGAATTGGCTGCTTTCCCAATGCCCCTAGGCCAGTGACAGTCCAATAATGACTCTTTCTTAAGACTACAAGGACAAGGCATTAGGAATACAATAAAATATGCACAATTCTTTTGTGGAAAAAAAAGACTACAAGGACAAGACTTAGAACGTTGTGAAGGGAAATGCCACAGTCATCCAACAGTGGAAACTATCCATCTGAAGTCTGGCCAGGAAGCCAGGAGGCACCTGGTGGTTGGGACCTGCCGTAAGAGATGGCATCTCTGTGTGACTCAAGAACTTCTTGGTTCTTTCCTTCAACCTGAGGGCTGCAGGTAGGGGGCAGAGTACAGAAGTCACTTACATCTTTGTAGGCACCCAGGAGACAGCTGTGTGCTCTTCATTCTTTCTATATCTCCTTTTCATTTGGAGAATAAGCATTTATGGAGCCTCCACTGTGCCCCAGACATGGTGATGATTCAGACGTGACTGTGACTTCGGGCCACTGTGACCTATCAGGGGAACCGGGACGTGGGGATGTGACTGTAAATATAGTCGGTGCCTGCCCATACTAGACACCTTAATAGCTCATGTTTGCCAGGTGCTAACTGTGTGTCAGGCCCTCCTGAGCATTGATGTGCTTTAGCTCATTTCAACCTCATGGACACAAAGTCGCTCATCTCTGTTTTAATACAGGGCCTCCAGGAAGAGGATTGGAGCTTGCCCATAGTTACATAGCCAGTAGGTGGTGGTGGGCAGAGGTAGGCAGCTCCATAGAGTATATTCTGAGCTTCTGGACCAGATATATCTATACAGATGTGTATTAAATGGACAAATACAGAAGATCGGCATACAAACCAGGGGTGGGGATAGATGGAGCCAAGAAAATTACATCACGATGGTCAGGTAGGTCCCATGTCTGAGGTAGAACCTAATGAACCAAAATGCTACTCTGGGGCAGGAGTGGGAAGATACTAAGAGGTTAGGGTGGGTGATAGCACTGGTCAGATTCAGCCAGTTATGATGCCCCTCTGGTTATGTCTGTGAGGATATTATCAGAGACGATTAAATCATTAAGGGCTCTAGCCTAGTCAATCAATTAATCCATGGATAGATTCATAATATTATGGCACTGTTGGGATGTGGACAAAGGTAGGAGGTGGGGTCTTGTTGGAGGAAAGAAGTCACTGGGTGTGTCCTTGGGGACTCTCTCTTGCCTTGGCTCCTTCATGGATCCTCTGTTGGCTGCCTCAGTGTGAACAGTCATGATGGACTGGGCCCTCTAAAACCTTGAGCCGAAAATGTACCCAACACAGGGAGTGAAGCTCCAACTGCCGGGCACTTTAGGATAGGATTGCAATGATTATACTTGGGAGATAGGAGCTTTAAAAAGAGGCAATGCACTCTGGGTATCTGTGGCTCTCAGGAGGTTGAGATCTGAGGATCATAGTTTGAAGCCAGCCAGAGCAGGAAAGTCTATGAGATTCTTATCTCCAATTAACCATGAGAACAAAAGCAAAAATGGGGCTGTGCCTCTAGTGGTAGAGTGCTAGCCTTGAAAAAGCTCAGGACAGTGTCCAGGCCCTGAGTATAAGCTCTGGCACTCTCTCTCTCTCTCTCTCTCTCTCTCTCTCTCTCTCTCTCTCTCTCTCTCTCTCTCTCTCTCTCTCTCTCTCTCTCTCTCTCACACACACACACACACACACACACACAAAGTAGCAATCAGTCAAACTGAGATGTTATCATTACAATAAAGACCTGACTCTATTAGAGATGGCAGCATGATCTGCTCTAACAAATAAGCCCCACACATCACACGGTGGGGGGAGGGGGAGGGGGAGGGACTCATTACAAGAGAACTTTATTTCTTGCTTGTAAGTATGTAAGGGATATTTTTCTCTGCATGGTATATCAAGGGCCCAGGCTCCTTAAATCTTGTGATACCTCTTCCCCCACTTCCTGTAGAGCTTTAAAGTCCAACCATAGTCGAAGAAGATTTCCCACCTTCCTAACTCAGTGTGTACAAGTGTTCACGTCTCATCCGTGGGCATTTCATAGGTGAAGCCTTGTCTACTTGCTCCTAGATACCACAAAGATGGTGTAGATGCCAGGCACTCCAGAGTGGAAGAGAGTATGACCCTGGCCAGGAACGACCTTACTTTCTGCAGAGAACAGGACTGTATGTGTGGACATCTAGCCAATGCTATCATGTGGCTGGGTTAGGTGCTTTTGTTGTTGTTGTTGTTGTTGTTGTTGTGTGTTGTGTTTTATGGTGATACTGTGGTTTGAACTCAGGGCCTCTCACACTCTACTACTTGAACTACACTCCAAGTTCAGAACTTGCAGACAGTTTTGAACTTGTCCCTAGCCCCTTCTCCCAGTAAGTGGGCTGCTTTGTTTTCAAATAAACCTCTAAACCAGCGGTCCTAATTTATTGCCCTGAGGCAGAGTCCTGGTTTATTGCCTGTAATAATTTTTACAGCAAGCCAAAGGGGCACAGTTGCTGGGCAAAGCTCTGACAACTGGGGGGGACAGTTCCCACAATGGGGGCTGTAAAAGGACAGCAACAGGAGTCCAGGGATAGACAATGCAGGAGAAGAACCTGCTTCTGCAGCATGAGAGGGGAGGAAGAGCAGTAGAGCCAGCAGTGTTGTGAAATGAGGAAGAACACCGCCTCCCTGCTTTCATCCCCAGGTCAATATTTGCCAGGCTACTTGTGTGTTCGCTGAGCTTTTGGGTGCTGTAGAACTGGACAGAACAGTAAGGAGCTCATCAGAATCAAGACCTCTGAGGAGCCCAAGACCAATTCAGAAAAGCTTCACCTGTGAATGCACTGCCCACCACAGCCCTGCCCAGGAAGATGCTTGCCACAGACGCAAGGTAAATGCAGAGCAAGACCTTCCTGCCTTCTTTGGTATTGGCAATGAATAGAAACTGGGAGAAGGGCATGGGTTAGCTACTCTGGAGGTAGGCTGGGCAGGCTGGATTCCTGGGAGGTGAATATCTAATCTATCTAGATCTAGATCTATTATCTATATCTTTAATGAGTGATCGCTGCCCAGACGAAGAGCTAAAAGAATCCTGAGTTAGAATCCTGGTTCTTCAGTTTCTTTCATTTATTAATCAGGTATAATAACTCCTGTCCTACCTAATCTGCAGCTTTATTTTATTTTATTATTTTATTGTTATTATTTTTGTTGGTCATGGGGCTTGAACTCTTAGCTTGGGTACTGTCCCTCAGCTCTTAAGCTCAAGGCTAGCACTCCACCACTTGAGCCACAGTGCTACTTTTGGCTTTTTTTGTTTATGTGGTAATGAGAATCGAACCCAGGGCCTCATCCATGTGAGACAAACACTCTACTACTGAGCCACCTTCCCAGCCCTATGCTTGTTTGATTTTTGTGCTGGTATTGGCGCTTGAATTCAGAGTTTGGGTTCTATCCCTTAGCTTTTTTGCTTACTAGTCACCTGCAGTTCTGGCTTTTTGGTAGTTTATTGGAGGTAAAAATGTCTTGGATTTTCCTGCCTGGGCTAGTTCAACCTGGGGTCCTCAGATCTCTGCCTCTTGAATAGCTAGGATTACAGGCATGAGCTACCAGCACCCAACTCAGCTTTATTTTTTAATTGTATATACTTGTGGGTTACCATTTGAGATGTCTTCACATACATTTCCCCCCACCCCACATCATATTGATCAAACATAGTAGTTTGAAGTTTGTTGCCTCAAATATTTTTCATTTCATTATGTTGGGAATATCCAAAAGCTTCTTTTTTAGTTATTCTGAAATAGATGATACTTCTTATTAACTATAGTCATGCTTCTATGCAACAGAACATCAGAACTTACTCCTCCTGTCTCACTGGAACTGTGATCAGCCTCTCCCCAGCCTGCTCTCTACCCCGCCCCTTGTCTCTGATAGGCATCGTTCTATCCTGCCCCTAGATGAGATCATTCTACACATGAATAAGATCATTGCCTTTGTATGCCAGGCTCATTTCACATAATGTCCTCCAGGTTTATTTATGTGTCCAATGATAGGATCTCCTTCTATTTGAAGGCCAACTAGTACTACATTGTGTAGATTTTCTTTATCTATTTATCTGCTCTTGGACATTTAGTTTGATTCCACATCTTGGCTTTGGTGAATGTTGTGTTTTGATACACATAGCATTCAGGTATCTCTTTGTCATAGATATGTTTCATTTCCTTTGATATACCCAGTAGTATGATGTCTGGTTTATGTATTTATTCTTTTTTTTTTTTTTGGTGCAAGTCAGTCTGAGACATGAACTTAGGACCTACGTGCTGTCCTGAGCTTTTGTGCCCAAGGCTAGCACTCTGCCACTTGAGCCAGAGCTCTACTTTCAGCTTATTTGGTAGTTAATTGGAGATAAGAGTATGGCAGGAAAACTCTGCGTAGGCTGGCTTCAATCTGAGATCCTCAGATCTCAGCCTCCTCAGTAGCTAGTATTATAGGTGAGAGCCACTAGTGCCCGGTGATTAATTTTTGTAAATATAATTTTAGTGTTATTATTAAGAGGAGTTACCATTTTATAGTCAGGTAATGAGTATATTTCTTTATGGACAATGTCAGTCTTTCCTGGCTTTCCCCCAGTTCCCCCTCCCATCCTTGCCTACAAGTTGCATAGTTAATTTTCCATTAAATACTATGTTTGCATTTGTTCATCCTTCCTCTCTCCATTTCACATTTCAGTGCCTCCCCTTCCCTTGCTAAAACACACACATACACATGCATTCCCCACCCCCACCCCCCCAACCAGATATGGGTGCTCACACCTGTAATCTTAGCTACTCAGGAGGCTGAGATCTGAGGATCACAGTTCAAGGCCAGCCCGGCAGGAAACTATGATACTCATATCTCCAATTAACCACAGAAAAAAACTGGAAGTAGTTCTTGAGCAAAAGGAGCCCAGGGAAAATGCCCAGGCCCAGAATTCAAGGACCAAAGGAAAAAAAATCAAGAATAAACACCACTACCACCACCACCAACAGCAACAACAAAACTCAAGTTTCTGTTTTCTGGAATTCATTTCAATAAAAAGTATTTTAAATGTTCAGAGGAATCACACCTTAGGGCTCCTCCCTCAAGGATATCATCCTTTGGTCTGTGTATGAATGTATGTTTAATTTTTTGAGGAGCTCCCAGTGGTCTTTGTGGACAGGAGAGAAGGGGAGAGGCTAAGGGAACAGATTTGATGCAGTCAGGATTTTGTGTATTTTGAAGAAAGTGCTTTTGGTTTAGGGAGAGGCTGGGATGGAGTGGGAGGTGGAGCAAGGGCCTACTGTGATGATGATGTTGGCCTGGACTAAGGTGATGGCCATGGTGTAGACAGATGTGAGTGGATATACCAGGGATTGGAGAGGATGGAGCGGAGGGTGACCAGGGCCCTAACACAGATGTCAGTCAGTCCATGGTACCTTGTGCTTTCCTTCCTGAGAGGAGGAAAGGATTGGTTTGGTTATTCTGGTACTAGGGCCCATGGGGTTCCTAGAAGAGAAACTCGGGAGGCAGGCAATTGGCTTGGCCTTTAGCTCAAAGCTGGTACTCTAGCATGCTCTAGCTGTACTTCCAGCTTACGGGTACAAGTCTCACAGATTTTCCTGTCTGGCTGGCTTCAAACCACAATCCTCATATATCTGTCTCCTGAGTAGCTAGGATGACAGACAAGGGCACCAGCCCCTGGCTACTACTATCATTGTCTTGATTATCATTTTTGAAAAAAAAGTTAGCTTCCCTTAGGGAATGTGTGTGTGTGTGTGTGTGTGTGTGTATGTGTGTGTGTGTGTGTGTGTGTGTGTGTGTGTGTGTGTGTTGGGAATTGAACTCAAGACCTTGAGTAGATGAGGCAAATGCCCTACCACTGAGGAATAGCCCCAATCTCCTTGGAATTCTTATGACAGTGCCCAGATGACCAAGGTTACTCTCAGACCCTCACCAACCCTGCTATTTTCTCATCTTTGTCTGAGAAAGCTCAGGAACATCCTTGCCAGAGGTACTAGAGTCAGAAAAGCTGGAAAGTACTACTGTCAGAGCCCCAAACCGGGCTCCCTCATTCAGGGAACCCTTCACTCAGACCCTTGAGGATAGTTCCCAACAGGGGCTTGGATTCGTGACAAGACCTAAAGAGTCCCAGCACTCAGCAGCAGAGCTTAGAGGATTCACTCAAACAGGTGCTCAGGAGGGCAGCTGGGCCTTTTGGGGCAAGTGTGTGGCTCAGAGTCACCTTTCTAATGGCATGGTAGTGTAGGACTGGTCACAGGGCCAGGCATGGGCAGCCACTCTGGCTACTGGTTAACTCGATAAGACTTTGTAATCTACTGTGTAGTCAGGGCCCCAAGGCCAGGGGAGCCCCTGACACCATAGTCTGCTGACCATGACACACACTGGGTAGAGACAGGGAGGGACAGGAAGGCAGATCCTGGAAGATTGGCAGTCACTGTGGCTCAGGACTTGCCAGCACTGCAGCAGAGGCTCCCTTCAGCTCTGAAAAAGGAGAGACTTTTTCTTTCTCTTTTTTGGTGGGTCCTGGGGCTTGAACTCAGGGCCTGGGTACTGTCCCTGTGCTAGTACTCTACCACTTTGAGCCAGAGCTCCACTTCCAGTGCTTTTGAGTGGTTATTTGGACATGAGAGTCTCAAGGGGACTTTTCTACCTAAGCTAGCTTCAAAGTGTGATCCTCAGATCTCAGCTTCCTGAGTAGCTAGGATTGCAGGCATGAGCCAGGCACCCAGCAAAAGAAAAACTTTTTATTGGCCAGAATTGTCCACAAGCTGAAATGGGGTGGATAGAGAAGAGAACCGCATGAAGGCCGGCAGGTACTTGACTCTCACAGGACCCAGCAAGGGAGGCAATAGACCCCTATTTCAGAAGGAGACGAGTAAGGCTTGCCTATGGAACTGGCCCTCAAGACTCCCTTGGGCCGAACCCTTGGCTGCTAACCCTTTGCCAATGGGTTCCAAGGTCCAAGTGGAAGAAACAACTGCCTTAGGAGGTAGCAAGGGCCCAAGTGGGTCTTCATGGCTGCCCCATGGGGACTGGGCAGAGGAAGGACGGAGGCATTCTGACCTCATCCAGAGTTGGATTCCAGAGCCTGGAGTGTCTGTGGTTTCATGAGCAGGAGTGGATAAGGGCGTATGATGTCCTCCATGGGCAAGGGCAGCTCAGTCAGACTTAGCCCATGCACATAGTATAGCAGCTTCCTCCCTCTCTCCCTGGCCTCCCTTCCTGCCTTCCTGCCTGCCTACCTGCCTGACTTCCTTCCTTCCTTCCTTCCTTCCTTCCTTCCTTCCTCCCTCCCTCCCTCCCTCCCTGCCTCCCTCCCTCCCTCCCTCCCTCCTCCCTCCCTAACTTCCTAACTTCCTAACTTCCTTCCTTCCCTCATTCATGCAGTGAGCACTTGCTTGGTGCTTTGAAATCAGAATCCCAGGATAGGGGTGGGTAAGGGAAGGTTAGATGTCAAGTGTGAACAAAACATACTCCTAGCATTTTTTTTTTCCTTGCTAGCTGTGGGGCTTCAACTCAGGGCCTGGTTGATATCTCTGAGCTTTTGTGCTCAAGGCTAGTGATCTACTGCTTGAGCCACAGCTTCACTGTAGGCTTATCTGGGTGGTTACTTGGAGATAAAGAGTCTCATAGACTTTCCTGCCCAGCCTGGTTTTGAACCAAGATCCTCAGATCTCAACCTCCTGAGTGCTAAGATTACAGGCGTGAGCCTCCAGTACCCAGCTTCTAGTTTTTGAAAAACTAGAAAGTGAGAGATGAGGCAGCAGGAAAAGATTACCTGGGTGATGGTGTTGGGGGAGATGGGAGAGGGAAGGAAGGTTAGGGACCCTTTGGGTGAGGGAGGAGGAGAAACTGAGTCAAGGGCCTGTGACTGCTGATAAAGTCTGAGCTGAACTTTCCAAACAACCTCACTTGTCAGTTACATATCCAAGCAGGTCCTATGTGGGGAATCTCAGAGCAGATTTGTATTGTACTTGGCCTGTGTGTCACTGTGTCAGAGACCTTTGTGGATGGATGGCTCCTAGCCATCACCTGACAGGCAAGCTCACTGGGGTTTTGGCTTTTGGGTTTTTGTTATCGTTGTTGTTTTTTCTAACAGTTAGTGGCCACCACTAGTAGGATACCACTAGTAGAGACCACAGAGCAAGTAAGGTCATGGTTATGGGAAATTTTATTTTACCCTCCTGCTCCACATCTGGACCAGATCACAGCTGTCACTGTGTATTCATGTAACACACACTTAAGTGACTTGTAGGGAACATTTTTAGAAACACTAGCCTGGCCTGATCTATCCATTTTGTGGAGTCAGGAAAGAACTGGACAACACAGGCCCCGGGGGGGAGAGGGGAAGAAGAGGCATTGCTCCTATTTTGTCACTCCAAGCTTGACATTCTCTGTGTGCATGGTTAGTGTTTACCTCAGTCCTGGTGTGGGAAGCAGGACTCGCTGAACAGTCTGTGAAATCATCCTGCACTGTGTGACTGTCTCTGAGGACTACTTCCTGAGAGAGGTTCTCATGGACTTTGATAACCATCCCTGTGTTTCCTCAGTTTCAGGTGCTGGGGAACTCTGGGAGCTCAGAGCAGCTGCACAGGCTGGGGCTGGAGCTAGAAGGAGAGGGAAAGCAAGGGAGCCTGGCTGCAACCTCCTCTCCTTCAGGACAAATCAGTAGACCTCTTCTGGCTTCAGGTCCTCATTGTACTACATTTGATCTTAGCCAAAGGCCAAGAAGCAGTAGTTACTCATTGTCAAGGGAGTGGGGTGGGGGGGGGGGAAGATAATGCACCTATCCTGTAAGGGCTAAATTTATAAATAGAAGAGTGCTTAGGACTTGGTCAGATATGTCAATGGAAGCTACTACCCTATATTTAGCTTATTACTATAGCAGTCTTATCAGGGCCATTGGAAGCAAAGAATTGTGGGAAACCCCATCACCCTACACTGGAGTGCTAGAAGGAGGTGGCTGTACAAATAAACTGTTTGAGATATATGTTGCTCCTGAGACCAACTTCTAACTTTCATATTCAATTTCTTTAACTTAATGAAGGCTTTGCAAATGCTTTCCCAGTTCAGAACCAACCTTGAGTGCTTTCCCTTAATACTGATTTCACAACTGGCTGCCCTTCAGCATGGCATTTCAGGGCTTTGGGGCCACATTCAGTCTTTTCCCTGACTGCAAAAGCAACCCATTTATTTGTTGTGCAGTATGTATCACCATCTACTTTGTGCCAGATGCTGCTCTATGTACTGGGGTGAGATAGCTGTAAAACTATACTCCTCTGTGCTGCTGCATGGGGGAAACCCAGAAAAACATAAAGAAAGTAAAAGCAGAATGGCATCCAATTCCTCCACCCAGAGATGACCGTAGGAGATTTTCTATGCCAGTCTTGAGGCTTGAACTCAGGGCCTGGACATTGTCCCTGAGCTCTTTTTGTTCAAGGCTAGCACTCTATCACTTGAACCATAGTGCCACTTTGGTTTTTTTGGTGGTTTATTGAAGATAAGAGTCTCACAGACTTTCCTGCCTGGGCTGACTTCAAACTGTGATCCTCAGATCTCAGCCTCCTGAGTAGCTAGGATTACAGGTGTGAGCTACCAGTACCCAGGCTGACTATAGAATATTTTATTGCTTAGCTGTTTGTTTGTTTTGCCAGTCCTGGGGCTTGAACTCAGGGCCTGGGCATTGTCTCTGAGCTTCTTTTGCTCAAGGCTAGCTAGCACTCTACCCTAGCGCCACTTCCAGTGCTTTTTGTTTATGTAGTATTAAGGAATTGAACCTAAGGCTTCACACACGCTAGGAAAGCACTCTACCACTTAGCCACATTCCCAGCCCTTACTGCTTATCATAAATACAGTTCCAAGCCACCTTCAGGGTTAAGCAGCCATTCTATAAATGCTGTTTGGCCAGTATTCATGGCAACAGATTCTTTGAGCAGCCCTGGATAGAAGCAGAAGAGTGTATAAAATGATGTAGGTTATAAACACATATGATTATGGTAGAAAAAGTTTTCCACATAACATCTTATATTCTTGTAGATATTTTGAATGTTTTGCAGTTAGCATACAGTACTTAAATTTTTATGTACATATGAGGAAGGGAGGGAGAAGAGATGGGAGGAGAGAAGTTGTAGCATTCTAGCACATATCCTCAGGCACTTCTCTGATTAGTTCCTTAGATTATAGTTCTTAGAAATAGAATTCCTAGAAATTGAATTGTTGCATCTTAAAGTTGTTGTTGTTGTTTTTGCTATGTATTGCAAGATGATTCCTCAGAGTGGTTATGCCCATTTTCACTATGACCTCAATTAAATGAATACTAGTTTGTCTTCATCTTCAATACTTGGGTTGCTACTTTCAAAAGTTCCCAACTTAACTGATAAGATAACAATTTATCTTAATTTCTTCTACCCTTATTAGCTGACTTCTAAGTATTTGTAACTTTTATTTGTGATTTTCAATTGGTGCATAATAATTGGAAATACTGGGTTGCGATGTAATATTTATTTCCTTACATGTACACAATACATAATGATCAAATCAGGATAATTAGTGTATCAAGAATCTCAAACATTTAGGATTCCTTTGTGGTAGGAGTAGCCAACACTTTCCTTTCTAACTATTTTGAAATAGATAATAAACCATTGTCACTCTTTCTTGCTGCATAACCCAAGGACTCATTCCTTCTATCCCACTATACACTTTTACCCAGTGACCTATGCCAGCCTTCTCCCTTATCCTTCCCACACTTTGGACTTCTATGAAATCAAACTGTTTCATTTCCACATATGAATGACTACATGCAGAATATTTCTTCTTGTGCTTGGCTTATTTCACTTAAAAAAGTATTCAACAGGCTCAGCCATGTTCCTGCAAATGATGGAATTTTATTCTTTTTTTAATGGACAAATACTATTCCAACACACACACACACACACACACACACACACACACACACACACACACACACACACACACACACACACACACTGTACCCATTGATATACTCTGTATCCATTTGTCCATCAGTGGACACCAACCTGAGTCCACATCTTGACCATTGTCAACAGTGTTCTAGGGAAATGAGAGCACACTTGTCTCTCTAAAATACACTGCCTTCCTTTCCTTTGGATATGTTGTCCAGACATGGGGCTTCTGGATCATATGGCAGTTTTGTATTTTGAGGAACCCCCATAGTATCTGCACTGATTTCCATTCCAACCAACAAAGTAGGAGAGCCCCTTCCTCTACATCCTGACCAGCACTTCCTCGTGATCTTTTTTCTAACAGCTTTTCCTTGCAGGTGGGATGTCATCTTACCATAGCTTCCACTTGTCGTTCCCCACTGCTGAACAAATACACTGTCACGTACACACTGCCCCTTGGCATGTCTTGTTTTGAGAAATGACAATTCAGATAGTTTGTATTAAAAAAACAGTAGTTGAGGTTATCTTTGTTGGTGACTTATTAGTCTTTGAATCTTTTTGTTTTTATGCAGTGTCTCTTTTCCTCTGTACTTTTTCTCTTTCTGGTCATTCATTTCTCTTCCTGGTTATTTGTTGGAGTGACTGCATCTTTTTCTTTCATATAAACATTTGAAACTGATTTACATTCTGTTCATATTCTTCCATTACATAGTATTTTACAAATTTGATATAAAATTTTTTTGTTGTCTTTAAGTAGTTGTACAACAGGGTTCCAATTCAGTATGTTGGTTCCTGAGTGCAACACAACTTGATCAGTGCAATCTTTCCTTCATTCTCTCCATCTCTCTCAATCCCACCCACATTCTCAAGTTACCTGGTTCTGTTTTCACATAATCATAGATTTTTTTTCCCTTGGCCTGGACTTCTTTTAAATTAAACTTGAAAAAAAAAACAAATGGAGTGTTAGATTGTGTATAAGGCACTGTGGATGATGTCATTATGACAAAATATATAATACAGTAAAATATAAAATTGATGACTTTATGGTTAGATCTTCACTGTTTCTGAAGTAAGGGTTCATGTGATCTCAATTATCCTCAACAGCTCCTACCCCTCACATTGGAGGAGACAGACCTTAAAAAGTGGGGGGTCCCATAGTACTTCACCCTGGCCACTGATGGCAGATCCTGAGTAGAATTTAACTCCCACAGCTTCCCACTAGCATTCATTCTCTCTTTTCCTCTTGTCTCTGTCTAACTTACAAGAGAGCAATTGATCTGTTGTCACCCACTCTTTATTGATGAACACTAGCAGACAAAGGATTTCCTGGCTGCTGGACCATTCTTTTAACACTAGGCTTGAAAGATGTTGCCTTCCAGGTAAACCTGACCCACATTGCAAGAAATAGCCATAGATTTTTAAATACTTATTCAGATGTACACCGTTAGCAAATCCTTGAGAGAACATGCGTCCATGTCCTCTTCCACCTAAACATGAGAACTCAGCTAGCCAGTGCTTTATCTCTTTTGTATGCAGCTCGAGAAGGCAGTATTTAAAATGACATATGGTCTTGATGGACTACAAGCTACTCTTAAGAGTGAGGCTCAAGGCTAAGCATCAGTGGTGTAACAGTGAACGTGATGTCAATGTGATTTTGGCTGTCTTTCAGGACCGGGCAGCTCAATGTCACATGTACCAGCTCAGTGGACATGGAGCTCTTCCTCCATTACTCCCTCATCCCATCAGTAAGTAAAGTCAGGAGGGGAAGGAAGGGGACTTTGGTTGCCGACCCACCATACCCTCCCCACGAGACCTGACGAGGTCAGGGGAGAGACCCCACTGAGTTTTCTTCTTAAATTTCCTTCTTAAATTCACTCACATTCTTACATTATATACCAAAAACACAGACAGAAGAAAAAAAATTAAGGGCCCGATAGCCATGGATACTGGATTTTAGAGGAGTCATAAAAGGCAATTCTGAGGCAGTAATAACACAGGTGAAGCTGAGGAAATCAATGTTCAGAAAAGTCTGTGTGGAAGAGGTGAGATTTAAACTTATGACTGTCCAGGGCCACAGAGGAAAGCTCAGTGCAGAGCGTTCTGGTAGCTCAAAGGTGTGCAACCCTCTGACTGGAGTTTAAGGTGTCACAGATTTAGTCAGGTGCTGGTGGCTCACGCCTGGAATCTTAGCTACTCTGGAGGCTGAGATCTGAGGATCATGGTTTACAGCCAGCCCAGGCATGAAAGTCAGTAAGACTCTTATCTCCAATGAACCACCAAACAACAACAACAAACAAAAACCCTGAAGTACAGCTATGTCTCAAGTGGTAGAAAGCTAGCCTTGAACAAAAAAGCTCAGGGTCAGGGCCCAGGCCCTGACTTAAAGCCTCACAACTGTCACAAGAAAAAACAACAAGGTGTCACAGGCTTTTGGAGGGCTCTGCTTGCGGCCACTTCTCCCAGTGAGGGCACCAAGGCAGGCTGACAGAGCCCACTGTCATCCTCCTCTCTTCTCCTTACAGCTCTTCATCATTTTGGTTTTGTCCTTTCTCCAAAGACAAGAGCGTCATAGGCAAAGAGAGGACACCTCTTTCCTCCTGGGGACCCACTTTGAAATCATCATGTGAGTTGAGTCAGGGTCAGTCCCTGTCACTTGGGGTATCCTGGGGTTGGGGCTGATACCAACTACAAGGTCAAGGAGTGCCCAGGAATTCCTTCCTGCTACCACTCCCTCACAAGGCAGAGCCTCTCCCCTACTCCAACCCAAATAAAGTTCAGAGAGATCAGACTCTGCGCCATTGCAACCCTAAGCACCCAGGGCTTCCTGACACCACTCAAGGAGACTCGGACCCCTGTGCAAAAGGCCTTCTGCTTTGGACTTCAGCTCATCAAGAAACAGGAGGGAGAGAGTGCCCTGTGATGGGAGGCCATGAGCTTCTTGCTGGGATGGCGTCACTAGTCATGTCTCAGGCCCTGCTGGACCAGGGGGCTGCCAGGCCCTTGCTAGCTCTGCCTTCCTAAGTCTCTGAATCCCTTATCACATTTTTCCTTGAGTTTTAATTTTATCCTGCCATGTTTGGTCCCCACTATTAGCATCATTATCCTCATCGTCATCATTGATGAACATTCATTACACACTGTCTAGGGCCTGGGTCCTGAGCCACTTGCCTTGCACATGCATGCATTCGTTCCATAATCCCTCTTGTCAATGGATCGTTCTGGAGATTGTTAACCTCATGCCATGGATGAGAACATAGAGGCTCTGAGACATTAAATGACTTGACCATGGCCATAGAGCTAACACATGACAAGAACTTTAACCCAGACTGGTTTAATGTGATTATTTTCTCTTCCTAATCCACTGCAACCCAATCCCCCTGCCCTACTAGTGTCAGAACACAAATAGGTCCATTGAAACTCTAGACATTCTAAGATCTCAGTCTTGGAGAAGGGAGATGAAGCTGGGATGTCAGGACTAAGCTACGGTTGAGCCAAGAGGCAGGATGGAAGAAGTCCAGTCCCACTTATTCTCTCCCTGTCCAAGGGCACTGATACCAGCTCTGAGTAGTTGCCGGACTTCATTCTGGTCACTTGGCTCCTGTCCTAGTGCCACATGGAAGCCACACGTATAGACAAAGTAAAAAGCTGAAGTGGTGGATAAAGGATCCTTATACTCCATTGAGGGCCTTTGTCATGAAGGGATGGGACAGAATAGGCAAGGAGAAATATCATAATAACAACGTCAAACTTCCCTGAATAGAGTTGATTGTGGCATGTTTGACTTGCTTTTTGGCCATTTTCCCTCCAAGTATCAGCTTGTCTTAATAAGTTGACCTATCATCCTCACTATACTAGTAATAACACCTATTTCCAGGCACCAGTGGCTCATGCCTGTAATCCTAGCTACTCAGGAGGCTGAGACCCGAGTCTCACATTTTTCTTTGAGTTTTAATTTTATCCTGCCTTGTCTTATTCCTACTATTAGCATCATTATCTTCATCACCATCCTGAATAACATTCATTACACAGTGTATATGGCCTAGGCCCTGAGCCACTTGCCTTATAAATGCAGGCATTAGTTTTATAAACTAATGTAGTTCGAAGATAGCAGGGGCAAGAAAGTCCTTTAGACTCTTCAATTAATCACAGAAAATGGAAGTGGAGCTGTGGCTCAAGTGATAGAACACTAATCTTGACAGTACCCAAGCCCTGAGTTCAAGACCCAGGACTGGCACACACACACAGGGGCACACACACACACACAAACACACACACACACACACTCACACACACACTCACACACACACACACACACTCTAATGCCTTTTATGCACATGGCACTCCACAGCTTATAAAGCAGTTTTTCATTTGCTGTTCCCATGGTTCTGTGATGAGTAAAAATAGGGGTTCCATCTTGGTTTTAAAAATGGGGAAACAGCCTCTTACTTGACTCTTGAATACTATAGGTGGGGAGTTGATTGGAATTCAATTCAGTTAAACAGAACGCAAGCCTACAAATCTGCCTTGAGCATCAACCAACTCTTTCCAAGGCCCTGGACTAGGTTCCACCCTAGGAGACTTTATGGTTTCCTATGTGGCCACACAGAGGGTGCTGTGTGGAACAGGGATTTGGTGGCAAGGCACCTGACCCAGGGATAGATGATCAAGATGGCTTTCTAGAGGACATGCCCCTTAAGCTGATCCTCATGGAGCAAGAGAGGGGAGACCAGCAGGACTCAACGCCTATGATTTGACCTTCTGGGCCTTTTGGCTGGAGAGGCTATTCACAAATTCCTTTGATCAAGATGAAAGGCTACTGGTTAGGGGAAAAGCTTATTTACCAGGAAGGAAAAGAAAGAATTTTTTCAGAGAAAAATTGTAAGCATTCACAGAACCCAAGATGGACCTCACCACAGCTGATCTCAAGAGATGAGACTCTAAAGGACTTTGACTCTTTCTGTCCCACTGTGTCACCAGGAGGCATCATTTTGCTGTGTCTCTCTGCCATATGACTTAGGATCTCTGTGATCCTGATGTTGTATGACTTTCCAGATAAGGGTGGTAACAGCTAACTGGCTCATGGCCTCAGGGTCACAAAATCAAAATAAAACAACAGGCACCTGACTGGCCCATCCAAAGTTCAGTAGTCAACCGTAGTCCAGCAAACAGTGGGCAAGAGGGTGTAAAATTTTGCCTCTTTCCTCTTAGGATTTTTCAGCTGGACCTGAGAGTTTGATTGACCATAATAAGACAAAAACCACAGGACAAAGCATACAAAGTTATTTATTACAAATTTTACTTGACATGGGAGCCTTTGTATAAGGAAATGATGATTCATAGATGCAGTTAGAGCTGAACATACACATCCTGAATTGGGCAAAAAGTATTGAATTATGAAAAAGTAAATTATGTGGAGAGAGTAGAAAAGTCTTTTTTTTTTTTTTAAAATAAGGTTTGTATAGAATTCTCTTGGTCTCCACTTCCTATATTTTGATGATAAGGAATGTTATTTTTCACCTTGGTAATAGGCATCATTTAGGTAGGAATTTTATCTTCTGGTTTCAAAAAGGAATATGCAGCCAGGCATTAGAGGCTCATATCTATAATCCTAGCTACAACTCAGGAGGCTGAGATCTGAGGACTTAAATTTGAAGCCAACCCAGGCACAAAAGTCCATCTCAATTAACTAGCAAAAAGTTAAAAACAAAGGTGTAGCTCAAGTTGTAGAGTGTAACCCTTGAGCAGAAAAGCCAAAAAGCTGAAGCTCAGTACTAGTACACACACACACACACACACACACACACACACACACACACACACACACACACACACACACACACACACACACACACACACACACACACACACAAAGCATCAGAGTGGTCTAAGTAATTTTCTTGTCCCCATGCTTTTAAGTGTTTTTAATTCAAAATAGATGGCAGTGTTAACTCCTTCATTCATGTGGTACCAGAAAAGTCAGTGACACCCAGACCTTCCTCAGGGATGTTGGAAGGAAGAGTTCTCTTATGATGTGTAGGGTGCAGGCCAGTCTTCTCTAAACCTAGGTAAAACGTGTGTCTTGTTTTGGATTGTCAAGTCATACCATTTGTGTCTTGAGACGTACCAGTGCCCTTTTGCTTTGTCTCGTGGCTACTAGGGTCTTTGCTCTGTCCCCCACTAGACTTGGAGCCTCTGTAGGGAAAAACTTTTGCCTTCTGCATTCCTATACTCTGAATCCATGCCTCGCTCCAGGCCCAACACAAGGGACCTCAGAACATTTCAGGTGCAACGAATAATTCACTAGCTCACAATCCCTCCTTGGGCAGGCCAGGTGGGCTATGTGGGGAATGATCTGTGGGAATATCATCTCTGGACTCAAGAGCTGTTTCTGTTATCCACAGGCCACTGGACTTCGTGGGGACTTTCAGTAACCGATGGTCTTATGGAGTTGCTTTTGGGGCCACAGCCAATAAGGTCATGTTCTTGTTCTCAGAAGGCTACCAGCCCCTGCAGGTCCCGCAATGGGCCCAAGGTACTAGGGCTGACCTGCTGAGAGTTGTTACCTGGAAGTAATTGCTCTATGAGACCACTAGGGTCCTTTGTGATCCCGGGATAGATTTTTGTGAACTGTTAACGTGTAAGGTCAATGCCTATAGGGTTCAGAAAGCCTGAAAACATGTTTGTGAGCCAAGAGCTGGTGGCTCATGCCTGTCATCCTAGCTACTCAGGAGGCTGAGATCTGAGGTTTGCAATTCAAATCAAGCCCAGGAAGGAAAGTCCACGAGACTGTTATCTACAATTAACTACCAAAAAGTCAAAAGTGGAGCTATAGTTCAAGTGATAGAGTATCAGCTTTGAGCATAAATGCTCAAGGCCAGTACCCAGGCCCTGAGTTCAAGCACCAGTATTGCCCCCCCCCCCACATACAAGCTTGATTGTAGTTTTCCTTCAGTTAGATTCAGAGGTCATTTAGCCATGATTTGAAAATATGTTCAGGCAATCAGTTCTTCCTCACCTGCCTGCCCCTGCCCCATGCTATCCTGAAACACAGCCATGAATGCTTCCTTGATGTTAGCAAGTTCTAGCACTCTTCCTCCAAGACCCAGGCTTACTTCTCTGACACTGGCCTGAGGCTCATGGTTCTCCCGCCTCATGTTCTGCTTAAAGGAGCAACTTTAATCTACAGGTTCCATGACTTCTTGTACAACAATTCAAAACCTCTCTGTCCACCCATGCCCTCAGGGTTAGGGTTAGCTTCTGTCTGCACTACAATTATTCATGTTGATACCAGTCTTCCCTGCCAGTCCCCAGCCACCCCCCCTTCACCCAAATACTGACCTGCCCAGACCAGACAGCTCTTGGCTTTGCTGCCTTTCTTAGATCTTTCTCTCTGTCTTATATCTAGTATTGCACCACCTTGCTAAATGCCACCACCTCTAGGAACTTTTCCCAATCTTCTCTTCCCCCCTCTCTGTGGCTAGTTGAATGTGTTCTATTGTAGTATATTTCCCAAATCCTGATTTTCTCCGTCAGCATCTCAAAGCAAGAACCCTGTCCGTTCCTTCTGTGCTTAGTGCCTGCCTGCTTGGCCCAGACAGCAGCTCAAAGTAGATACTTAGTGATGACTATATTGCATGATTAGGTTTTTCTAGGTCCTGTCAGGCTATCTCAGAGCTAGTTAGTGGCCCAGCCAATGCGCTGATGGCCTTATGTTAGAAAAAGTGTACAGAGCACTTTCCTTTCAAGGACTTTTGTTTGTCCATTTGTGTGGTCTATCTCCACCAGTCATGCAGTGAGCTAATCATGTATGAGGATTCAGTCTTCATCTCTATAGTAAACTTGGTACCTGTCATGAATAAGAACCGTGAAGGGTCTGTGGCAGGAACTAAGGAAAGACCCTGTGGCTTCCCCTTTGACCTAACATGGGGTTTTCTCACTCCTCTTGTTGGTCCTGGGGTCCCTGACTTGAGGTCAGCATGAAACAGTACCACTTCTTCAGAGGGCCTCCTCTAGGTCTGGTGAGAAGAGACACTCACCACCTTTCTGGCCTTCCCTTCTCCTCCTCCACAGCCTTTCTGCTTCTGATTGGAGGCTTTGAAGTCGGCCTGTCATACTTCCCCTTCTTTGCCTGCCTCTCCTCCAAGTCCCAGCTGGCCAGCTCAGTCCTGGGCTTCAGCTACTCTCTGATTTGGTAAGATGGACGGCTGCCTGTTCCCCTCCCCCACTCAGCCCTAGTTGGCCCTTGGGCAGAGGACTGGGTGTGGTATGAGAGCTCCCTCTGGAGGACACAAGGAGAAGACGCAGAGTAGACAAAAGTGCAGCATTCTCTGCTTCACACAAGGCTGCTGGTGATTGCAATATTCATCGGTGTCAGGGAATGCAGGAAAAAATAGTCCTGGAAATCATCAAGGGTCTCATTGTGGGAAGCAGGAGCCCCCATTTGATGATGTTCTCAGTGTTGTCATGGCTTCTCACAAGATCCTCAGAGAAAGCTGCTGTGTTTCACTTGGCATGAAGGGCCGTGACCACCTGGCCTCTTCCTCTCCAGGCCCCTGTAGTGTCTTCCCACAGAGACTCCTATATTCCTTCATCATTCATTGCTCAGGAACTGCCAAGGAATACACTAGAAATAAGATAGATCCCCATTGTCCCTTGGTTCTGGCCATCGGGTCTATATGCACCTATTCTCTGTGTGAGTTGTCATCTTTCCTCTACCTGGTTTTGTGTGTGTGTGTGTGTGTGTGTGTGTGTGTGTGTGTGTGTGTGTGTGTGTGTGTGGTATGTTCTTGATCTGACGATAATGGCTAAGTCTTCCTTCTCTGCCCAATTGCACTCCAAGACTCTGTCCTACATCAGGGCCCATTAAGTGAACATAGTACACACTCACTTTGGTATGATTGGAGAGAGGCATACATGGAGGTGAGAACCAGCTCCCCCCACCTCCAGGGAGACCAGAAGGGAGGCAAGCTGGATGAATGAATGAAGTTCACAGGTTCACAGGGGCTATTTGTGGAGATCTTCTAGGAGGGAATCTAGTTCCCCACACCCTGCTTCTCTTCTAACAGGTTTACAGTCACTATTCTTCAAATCTCACAGTGTCCCCACGGACAGGTAAGTCCCTGTTGACAGGTCATGTCATCATGGACCTAAGCTGCTCAGGACACTCATTTGGGAAGCACCTATGATCATCGAGGTGCCCATTCACAGACTAGTGTTGTCCCATTTGATCCTCCAGGAGGAGGAGTTCATCAAGCCTGTTTTATAGGTGGGGAAACTGAGATGCAAGCATATTAAGTGATAGGGCTGGAATGGCTGGACAGGCATGGCCCTGTCTACTGAGCTACCTGGTGGGCCTGCCCTGCCCCACTGGAGCCTGCACCCCTTGCTTGCTTCTGTTGCAGTTTCTGGGGAGGTATGAGACCCTTGTGTTCTACTGGCCCTCACTGCTGTGCCTGGCTTTCCTGCTGGGCCGCTTCCTGCACATGTTCGTCAAGGCTCTGAGGGTCCACCTGGGCTTGGAGCCCTGGATGGTGAGTATTGAGCTTAGTCACTGAGTGTGTCCCTTGTCACATTCTGGATTCAAAAACTAAGACCCTGAGAGTGGAGCCTTGCTCCTCACTTATAGGATGATGCCTGGGAATGGCCAAGTCTTGTACCCAGTAACCCTTCCTAGAGACCAAATCCTTATGAGGATTTATGAGGCCAGGTACTCTTATCTCTCTTTTTCTTTCTGTCAGGAAGAAAGGCCAATGCTGGAAGTCCACCAGGCAGAACACGTCAAACAGCTGCTGCGGAAGACCCGCCCACAGTAAGCCGTACTTCTGTCCACTTCACATTAACTGGCCCCACAGACAGGTCCTGGGACACGTGGAAAGCACTCCAAGAATAGGGACTGCTGTTTACTAATAAAGTGGACCAAAGCAAAGACAGGCATTTACAGGCTTGCATCACTAGGGAACCTAGAAGGACTCACTTTTCTGCCAGCTAGATCTAAGAGCATAACTGACATCCTCAGAACTGGGTCTCTGTTCCCTTACACTCTTCATTCCATGTTTTATTTATTTATTTTTTCTGTGCTGGTTCTGGGTCTTGAACTCAGCACCTGCTGTTCTCCTGTAGATTTTCTTTTTCCCACTCAAGGCTGTCAGTCTACCACTTGAGCCACAGCTCCCCTTCCAGTTTATGGCTGGTTAATTGAAGATGAGTTTCCTGGACTTTCCTCCCCAAGCTGGATTCTAATTTGACCCTCTGATCTCAGCCTCCTGAGTAACTAGGATTATAGGTGTAAGGTGCACCAGCACTTAGTCTCAACTGCACTTTAACTGGGCCTCACAGTGAAGTACGCCTCCTCCTATTGGTGGTCTCTAGACTCTCCAGGTTTACACTTTGCTGTTTTAAGCTTAGAAGGAAGAGAAATTTTTCTTTCCACTTATTCAAAGTCTTAACACATTTCATTGTATCAAATTTGATCCCATACCACCCTTACCCAATTAGTTTGACTAGGTGGTTGATAGACACTGATTGGCTAAGCCTGGGTCACATGTTTCTGGTCTCACTTCTGCTCTGAAACCAGGAAGTAGTTTCAACACCAGTTAGCCAATAGGACTCAGGGGAGGAGATGGATAGTTTCCCGAATAATAACTGATGTGCAGGTGCCAGTAGAGGAGAAGATATTGCTGTCTCACAGACAACTGTGTCAGAACTTAAGAGGTCATTCAGGACAGCCTGACTCTGCCCTTGCCACCGGGCATGATCGGTACATTCCAGAGAAGAAACATCTCTTGTCCAGCTCACACAGTGGCAAAGCTAGTATTTTGGCTGGAATTAGGCTCGATTATATGATATGTGTAGGAAAACTCAGAATAATAGTTGCATAAAGAAGTGAGAGATCTATTAGTTTTCCAATAAAAGAACTCTAGGAATGAACATTGCATATTGACCCTAATCTATATTAAATACCATGGCAGTTCATAAGTCACACATATGTTTCATTTTGTTTTTGTTTTTGTTTTTTTTTCATTTACTATCTTGGTATATGTTTTCCTTCCTCAGTGCTGTCTCATGGTTTAATATGGCTATAGCAGCTCCAGCCTGAACCATGTCACCATTTCAGTGGGCAGATAGAAGGAAAGAAATTAGGGCAAAGGGGACCCATTAGCCTTGTCAGTTAGTTCTGTCTAGGCAGCCTCCCCAAAGACCCATATCACACCTCTGGTCACATCATAGTGATGGAACCTAATTTGATTTTTCTTAATTATGAGAGGGGAATTTTAGTCTTTTAGTCTCATGAATTGCTACCCCCACCCCATACCTAGTCTCTACTGTAAGGATAAGGGGCGATGAAGATGGTGGCACTACCAGTACTCTTTCTCCAACACTAATCTTTGACATGAAGAAAAGATGATGGTGTTATTTCCAGAAGAATCAGACATTTATTTACTCACTGCAGCCTTTTCCTCTTTTGTGTTCATTCATTCACAGAGAAAATAAAGGATCCTGGTTCCAAACCTGGGTGTATGAATGGGACCCCTGCTTCCAGTTCCCAAGCAGAATGATAGGAACCATTGTGCTGGCTTTCATATGCCTGTACCTTGTAAGTAGCTCTGGAAATCTATTTTATAAATGGAGCAGTGTGGAACTGGGTTTATATGGACTTTGAGGCAAGCAGTATGTACCTAAAAATATGGGTTAAAGCTGAATCTTTGTCAGTCAAAAGAAGTACAATGGGCCAGGTACCAGTGGCTAATGAGGCTAAGCTGTAGAGGATCTCAGTTCAAAGCCACCCAAGGCAGAGAAGTGGAAGAGTAGAAGACTATCCCTAAAGGAACTGGCAAAAACCAAGCTGAAGATGTGGCTCAAGTAGTAGAGCACCAGTTGAGCAAATGTTCAAACCTTGGTACCAAGGGAGTAGGAAAGTGGGGGAGAAAAAGGTACAATATTTCAACTCTACCATTTTGATTCCAGGGACACTTTTACCTACATAGTGAATACAACTAGGAAACTTAATTCACACAGAATAACTGATAATGGTTAAAACTCTATGTGGTAAAATTTGTCATTGATTAAAAATTGATGGAAGGAAAAATATAAATTTGAAATTATTGATAAGCAAAGGGAAGTTGGTAGAAATAATCATCTCTAAAGGAAATTTGCAGTTATAGAATCTACAGACAGTAATCTATTCTGTAAAAAATCTAATCCTTTAAAAATGAGACCATTGATCTGACAGAAGTAATTTCAGTGAATTATAAATAAAAGTGGGGCTAGGTACCCATAGCTCATGCTTGAGATTGAGATCTGAGGACTGAGGTTCAAAACAAGCCTGGGAAGGAAAGTCTACAAGACTCATCTTCAATTAGCCACCAAAAAATGCCGAGAGTGGAGCTGTGGACCAAGTGGAAGAGCACCAGCCTCATGTAAAAAAGCTAAGGGACAACATCCAGGTCCTGAGCTCAAGCCCCAGAATCAGCACAAAAAAATAAATAAAAAGTGGACAAATTAGAAATGTTTTATGGTACTGCATCTTAAAATATGGATCAAAATTAAAATATTTTAGTTTGCTTTCTCCACAGTTTTTCTATTTGAATAAAATTATGATTTATGCCCGGTGCTGGTGGCTCACGCCTATAATCCTAGCTACTAGGGAGGCTGAGATCTGAGGATCAGGGTTCAAAGCCAGCCCAGGCAGGAAAGTCTGTGAGACTTTTATCTCCAATAAACCACCAGAAAACCAGAAGTGGTACTGTGGCTTAAGTGGTAGAACGCTAGCTACCCTTGAGCTGAAAAGCTGAGGGGCAGTACCCAGGCCCAGAGTTCAAGCCCCATGACCAGAAAAAAAAGATTTATGTAATGGCTTTTTTGTTGTTGATGTATGTGGTAACAAGGAATTGAACCATGCATGCTAGACAGCATTCTTCCACTAAGCCACAATCGCAGCCCTCAATAGAAGTTTTAAATGAGGACATAATTGAGACATCAATATAGATTTTGTGTGCTTAAAGTTAACTGAAGTGAAATGAGTAGGTCAAATAGCAGGAATAAAGGTTATAAAGCCTAATTTGTTTTTGTTCATTTGCAGTATACTAGGATGATACGTATTAAGTCCTGTAATTAAATTCTTGTATGTGTATTAGTTAGATTATTCTTATAATAGCTCCCAAACTTTAGGCAGGGGGAGGGGGCAGTTCTCCTCCACGTGGTATTCTAGGAACCCCGTATTCTCCCCCATTCCTGAGAAACACATTGGCATCTGCATACAGTTAACAGAGAGGAAGGAGCGTGGAACCAAATATTTGTGCGAGGTTTCATGGACTCTGTGATATCACATGTTCCATTTGCTGCCTTTCCACTGGCAAGAATCTGGTCATGTGATCATGCCAATATAAAGGAGGCTGGAAAACAGTCTACGCTTTACCCCAAGAAAGAAGAATGTGTGTGTGTGTGTGTGTGTGTGTGTGTGTGTGTGTGTTGGTTATTGGGGTTGAACTCAGGGCCTCTGGTGCTCAGCTCTTTTGCTCACAGATGACAGTCTACCACTTGATCCACACCTCCACTTCTGGCTTTTTGCTGGCTAATTGGAGATAAAAGTCTCAGATTTATCTGCCCAGGCTAGCTTCAAACCTTGATTCTCAGATCTCAACCTTTGGAGTCGCTAGGTTTACAGGTATGAGTCATCAGTGCCCAACTTCAGAAGAGTTTTGACTGCATGGAAGAGACTGGTTTTATAACAAAGGTCAGATACATATGTGATTCCTGTGCTGAACTGGTCTCAGGTGAACCTGAAATCTTTTCTCTGTGTCCGCAGTTCATTGTCATTGAGTTCTGCATGTTTGTGTATGTGAGAGACGAGTTGGATGTGTTCGAAGGGAAGCTGGAGAGCTACCTCACCTATATGAACGAGACAGGGACACTGACCCCAGTTATTCTACAAGTCCAAGAGCTGATCAGTGTCACCAAAGGTAAAACCATCTGCCACCAGTGTTCCTGGGTGGCAGTTGCATGCATATAACTGTACTGCTGTAGTGCAGAAATCACCTAAGATGCTTCATTTTGTTTGGAAATAAGCTAGAGTTTATGTCACTCTAGGTTGACATAGGGAACACAAAAGATGCAATGCAGTGTGCCTCTGAGCATATAAAATAGTATTTTAGAAATGAACTTTAGAAATGGAAACAAAAGAGTTTTTCTTCGTTGCTGTTACTGTTTTCTTTTTGTCTTGTTTGTTCATTTATCTGTCTTTGTGAGGGTGGTGGGGGAACACTCAAATGGAGAGACAAAGGGTGAACAAATACAGCAGTAGTACTCATTAGACACTATGTCAAAAATGAACTCTACAACTTGTGGGTGGAGATAGGAGGGAAAACTGGGAGAGAGTGAGGGAAAGGGTGACATTGTCCAAAAGGAAATCTACTCATTACCTGACTTATATAATTGTAACCCCTCTGTATATCATCTTTATAATAATTTTAAAAAAATAGCGCAGGGGTCAGGATGAGGGTCATTTTGTTAAACTCTACTGGGGACTCAGCTGAGCATACTCTCAGAATTTTCTCATCTTAAATAATCTTTCTCCCCAATGTCCCCAATGGCTATTTCCAGTTGAAATAGCCATCAAGCCTTAAGTTGTCCTTAAGATAGTATGAGAGGTTTGTATCTTTCAAGTTTTACCTGGAAGTTATTTTTAAAGATAAATCTTTTGTCCTCAGCTGAAATCTTTCATCTTTTGACCCACATCTTCCTAAGTCTTCCCCCTGGTAACCACCATTATAACTTCTGCTTCTGTGGGTTCAGCGATTTTAGGTCCCACAGGCAAGTCAAGCAGTGACAAATACCTGAGAAAATGAATGTAGGGGAGGAAGGCTTTGTTTTGATTCACAGTTTCAGAGGTTTCCTTCCATAATCAGTTGGTCCTATTGATTTGGGCCTGAAGTGAGGCTGTGATGGTGGAGAAGGTGTGGTGGAACAGAGCTGCTTAACTTCATGATACCAAAATGCAGAGAGGCAGAGGAAGCCCAGGGACAGGCTATATCCATCAAAGACATGGCCTCAATGACCTTCTTTCTCGAACCAGCTGTCATCTCCTAGTAGTTCATTCAGATAGGTATGAAGTAGATGAGTGCATTGGTCAAGTTAGTGCCCTCATGATCCAAAAAGCCCCACCTCTGAATTGGGGATCAGGCTTTCCCTGCATGAATCTTTAGGGAACATTTTATATCTGCATTTCATATCCACACCTTACATGTGGTATCTGTCTCTCTGTACCATGTTTATTTTTTTATTTTAAACATTTTTTTAATTAAAATTTTTTAGAGCTTCAATATGTACCCCAGCTGGCCTAGAACTCTGTGTAGCCAGTCTGGCCTCAAACTCACGATCCTCTTATCTCAGGTTCCTGAGTACTACTAGGATTACTTAGTATGTACCACCATACCTGGTTTATCTTACTTGGTATGATGTGCCCCAGGTTCATCCATGTTGTGGCAAATGACAGAATTTTTTTTCTTTTTGCAAATAAGTAGTATTTCATTATGTATGTGTAGATATATGTATTTATATGCATATACATATATATGTATATAATATTAGAATATAATGTACACATATATGTATAATGTAAATACATACTCACACATTACATTTTCCCTATTCATTCATTTATCAGTTGATGGACATTAGGTTGTTTATTTGTATTTCTTGGCTACTATGAATAATGCTTCTGTGAACATGAGTGCATAGATCTGTCTATACTCATTTTATTTCCTTTGCAGATATGCCCAGTTATGAAATTGCTAGATTGTTTGGTGGTTCTGCTTTTAGTTTGTGTGTGTGTGTGTGTTTGTGAGAGAGTCCTGGGGCTTGAACTCAGGGTCTGAGTGCTGTCCTTGACATTTTCTGTTCAAGGCTAGCACTCTACCACTTAAGCCACAGCTCCACTTCCAGTGTTTTGGTGGTAAATTGGAGATATAGATATTCCTGCCCAGGCTTGGAACCATGTTCCTCACATCTCAGCTTCCTGAGTAGCTAGGATTATAGATATGAGCCACTGGCACCTAGTTCTGCTTTTAATTTTTTTTTTTGGTCAGTCGTGGGGCATGAACTCTGAGCCTGGGTGCTGTCCTTCAGCTCTTCAGCTTAAGGCTAGCACTCTACCACTTGAGCCACAGTGCCACTTCTGGCTTTTTCTGCTTATGTGGTGCTGAGGAATCGAACCCAGGGCCTCATGCATGCAAGGCAAGCACTCTACCACTGAGCTACCTTCCCAGCCCTCTGCTTTTTATTTTTAAGAGGAGCCTCCATACTGTTTTCCATAAAGGCTGTTCCAATTTACATTCCCACCAACAGTACACAGAAGGTGTCTTTTCTCTACCAGCATTTGTTGTCTTTTTGATAATATCTACTCTAAGTAATTTGATAAAACCAATCATTGTGATTTTGATTTGCATTTCCCTGATGGTTAGTGAGGAACATGTTTTCATATATCTGTTGGCCATTTATATATCCACTTTTGAAAAATATCTGCTTAAGTCTTTCGCTCCTCCTGAGTTTTTTTTAATGGTCCACAGGAAAATTACTTTACCTTATAATAGAACTTTCTTTGTATGAAATCCTAATGGATATATCCACTGTCTGTGTAGGAAAATAAGTTGGCCACTATCCCCAAATGAGTAAGTATCTGGACAGGATGTCAGGACAGTTTATGAGTCAGAGGCCAAGTTGGAACTCCTCTCTCAGCCTCAGTTTTTCATCTGTAAAGTGGAGCCTGAATAGCGGGGAGGGGGGTAGTCTCCAAAAGCTACTATAGCTCTCATATTTGATGGCTCTCAACCACCAACCACCAACCACCAGTGTTTCTTAAGCCATAAAATAAATGTTGCCAAGATTTTCCCCCCTTAAGATTCATTTTCCCCCCTTAAGAATCTGTCAATACAGGGGATCAGCTTTGATATGAATTATTCTATTTCACATGTGTGTGTCCCTGAAAATTATCATTGATATAGACATAAGGCAGGTACTTCTCATTTCATATGGCCATGCTTTACTGTTGCCCTTTGTTATTATGTTCACCTGCAGTTCAGATTTATATTTCAAGTGATATATATCAGAGCTTAACCCTCAGAGAGTGTAGTCTACCGTTCTAAGTCTTGTGAAAAATCTCCATCTCAATATCTCTGTTCTGGTCTTGGTTTCTTCTGGGCATTGTTTCTTCCTTCTTTCCTTCCTTTCTTTCTTCTCCTTCTCCTTCTCTTCCTTCTTCTTTCTTTTCCTTCTTTCTTCTTCTTTCTTCCTAGTACTGGTGCTTGAACTCAGGGAGGGCACTTTTGCTCATAGTGCTCTACTACTTGAAACATGCCACCAATCCAACTTTTTTCCAGTCCTGGGCACTAGCCCTGAGTTTCTTTTGCTCAAGGCTAGCATTCTACCAGATGAGCCACAGTGCCACTTCCAGCTTCTTCTGTTTATGTGGAACTGAGGAATTGAATCCAGGGCTTCATGCATGCTAGGCAAGCGTTCTACCACTAAGCCATATTCCCAGCCCACCAACTTTTTTGCTGGTTAATTCGAGACAGATTCTCAGAATTTCTGTGTGGGCTGGCTTTGGACCACTATCTTAGCCTTCTAAATAGCTAGGATTATAGACATGAGCCGTCAGTGCCCCACTCGGCTCATTTTTAAAGCTAACCTTAGTTTCTTGTTCTGGATACATGTTAATGTGTATGTCACCATAGACACTCATATGTCACTCATAGACACTTGTGGATTGAAATATTTCTCACATGGTTAAAATTTTGAAATTAACATGAAGTTGTTCCTGTGCAGGGGTCTCTTCCAACTTTAAAATAGAGACTCTTAGCTACTACACTTCACCTTTGTCTGGGAAGAAGGCATTAATGGAGTGAGGTTACATTCATGGTGCTATTTGGAGCAAGTTCATAACCTATTCTTCCTATGGACAGACTCCTCCTCTCATCCTTTCCTTCCAGGTATAGCTGCTCATATACCCTTTGCATTGGGTCTTATGATTTTTCTTATTATTTGAGTTCTTTGAGATTTGAGGTATAGAAATTGGGTACAATATGTCTATTCCATCTATCTATCTATCTATCTATCTATCTATCTATCTATCTATCTATCTATCTATCTATCTATCTACTCTATAATTTCCCTTTTATTCACTTGGAGTGAAAATATTAACACTGATGGAGAGAACTAAATATAAAATACATCAAGGGTGTGTGAATAAAAACGAGCAAAAGTTTACACACATGAGAAATACACCAAAGGAAGTATTATAATTGATTTTTGCCGCTACTCTTTTGATCCAGTGTCTGCATTTTGAAAATACCATGCACTGCTTGTTTTTTGAGGCCTCTCAGCACTTTGTGTCTTTCAGGAGTCTGGGTGGTGACCATTCTTCCTGCCTCCCTCACGTGTGTGAGCTATCTGTTCCACATCCTGGCCTGTTACAGGTAAGACCACTCAAAGTCAAGTATGTGACTTTATCTAGAAATGCTTGCTATAGATTTTTCCAGAGTTCCTGAGCAGTGCCTGCAATGTTCAATATAGGCTTAAGAAGTGAATTCAAGATCCAGGGACAGTGGCATCTTTTGGTAGGAAGGAAGGGGGAAAAAAACCCAACTATTGATTTGAATTTCTGAATTCAAGTCACACTGCCTTCATCACTGTAGCTTTGTAGTAAGTTGTGGGTCCAGAGATTTGATTCTTTTCTAGGATCTTTCCACCTGGGATGCCTTGAACCAGACTTCTCATGTCTCAGCCTCCTGAATAGTTAGAATTATTTGCCTGAGCCACTGGCGGCTTGCTTATTGTCCCCCTCACTTTTTTTTTTTCAAATTTCCCTTTATGTTGCTATAAGGTCAGGCTATCACAGATTGATTTCCTGTTTTAACTGTTTTTAAATCTTATGATCTAAATGCGATGTCTTCACCATAGCAGAACAAGAAAGTATTAAAAGCAAAATGAAGAAAATGAAAACCACACATAGTCTCATCTATCAAATAACTTGGACAATGTATTTATCATTTTGAGAACAAAACTTATAAGATTTTTGAAGACAAACTAGAATTGTGCCAGGAACTATGCTCAGCATTGTGGAATCTCAGCTGCCTGACACTAACCTCCCTGTATCTATTGGTCTCTGACTTCATTTCTAATTTTTTTCTCCAGAAAGCACATAAAGAGGCTGTGGGCAGGAGACAAACAGTTTCTCCCTCTGAGGTTCCACAATCCTTCCTCAGCAGCAAGTGTGGTAAGTCCCCAGGGGCTCTTAAGTGCTGAGACTAAGCCATGAGCCTCATCTGTCTCATTGGTTTGTAAATGACCTCAAGTGAAACAGGTGCAAGGCTCAGGGGGTCGAAGGAAACGAGCTTTTCCTCTTGCTCTGAGGCCCCTGTTTTCCTTTTAAACATCAGGTGGCCATTGCAAGATACTCTGGCTGGCAGATAGCCTATATTCTGTGGGGTAAGTGCCTTCCTATGACCCATTCAACCCAATACACCTTCCCTGGGCACTGACAGGGCCCCTGGCTGTGCAGAAGGGACAGAGGTAAGTAGGCTCAGCTCTAATTTCTGTCCTCAAGGGAACAAAGGATGGGGGAGAAACGCACACACACAGTAGGTCTGCCAACCCCTACCTGTCCTGAATCACAGGCTGTGTATGTTGCAGTCAGTGGTGACCAGAGGAGGAAATGGCTGTCCACCACAAGCACAGGGCTCATGGGCTTTTTAGGGCAGTTAGCATTTAAAGGATACCTGGTGGGAATTGTAGGAGGGGAGTGAGAAGACAGAGAAGGCTGTGCTAGGCCTAAGAAACAGCACCAACAAAAGTGCCAGGGTCTCTGATGGAGGAGGGCATAAGGCAAGCTGCAGGGGGCAGGGCATGAGGGTGGGTCATGAGCCCCAGTGACCTCAATCTCATCCCCCAGGATACCTCATCATCCATGTGGTGCAGAGCCTGTGTGGCATGATGATCATGTATGGCCTGGTGCTGCCTGTCATCCACAACCAGGGCCTGGAGCTGCTCCAAGGGCTGGGTCTTGGGATGTAAGTGCTGAATGGGCCTTCTGTCTTTGCCTTTATGTGGGAATTAAGCCTTGGGCCCAAGGTCTTGATTCTGACCTAGGGATGGGTCATAATAGCAACTCAAACAGGGCAACTCAGAGTTTATAAAAAGGCTTCCTCTCTTACTGTTCTCTGGGACCTTCATGGAGTGTGTGTGTGTGTGTGTGTGTGTGTGTGTGTGTGTGTGTGTGTGTGTGTGTGTGTGTGTGTGTGTGTGTATGTGTGTGTGTTACATATATGTCCATTGTGTGTGTGTGTGTTACATATATGTCCATTTTCTAGCAGGGTAAAATAAAATTCTAGGGAGATCAAGTATGAGGCAGGACAGCATGATGGAAGGGGGAAGGGAATTATGGCTAACCAAACATTTGGATCTTCTGTGTGGATGGGGGTAAATTATATTCCCTTCTCCAAGCCTCAGTTTACTTCTATAGAAGACAAAGTGAATGCTGGCATCACTGAATATTTACTATGCATCTTACTCATACCAGTCCTATGAGTTGGGTGGTTCTGTACAGACCAGGAAATAAGAATTTAGTCCAGGAGAGATACGTAGTATTTGGAGCCAGGCAGTCTAAAGCCAAAGCCTTTTGTTGTTGTTGGTTATGGGGCTTGACTCAGGTCTTGGGCACTGTCTTTGAACTTTTTTGCTCAAGGCTAGTACTCTACCACTTTGAGCTTCAGCACCACTTCTGGTTTTCTGGTAGTTCATTGGAGATAAGAATCTTGCAGAGTTTCCTGGCCAGGCTGGCTTTGAACTGTGATCCTCAGATCTCAGCCTCCTGAGCAGCTATGATTATAGGCATGAATCACCAGCACCACCAAAGCTTTGTAACCACTATCCCACACAACCACTCAGAGTGTGAACACAGCACATGGCACTTTCTGAAGACCTCTCAGCTTGGTTCCATACTTGCCAAGGGTCACTCACGGGTCTGGAGTGGAGCCTATCCTGTCTACTCTGTTATTCCCTTTCATTCTTAATGTCACTCACACAGCTGTCACTCTGATATGAAGGGACACTAAAGAGAGCCATGTGTAGTGACCTGCAGCCACAAGACTTGACCTTGCGGCCTTGGGAAAACCACCTCCCCTTTGTGAGCCTCCATTTGCTTGTCTACATGATGGGCATGGGAATACTTTGAGCATAGAGTATGCACTTCTGTTGTTCTGGGTGGTGAGCATCTCTCTATCACTAGACATCAGAGAAGGGCCTAGAAGTAGCCCAGAAGGGCTCCTTCAGGATGGTCCTGCCCTGTATTTCAGCCTCACTCTATCCATCATTGTGGGCCTCATGATCCTTCAGGGCTGGATCGCCGCCAGCTTCTTCCTGCAGCCCAAGCTGGGCACAGCTGACAAGCAGAAACCCTTGGCTCTCAACAACAGGTAAGGGCACTGAGGGAATTTCAGGGTTTCCATTGTCTCTCAGCCCTTCCCTCTTTTTTTGGGGGGGGGGGAGGATCTGGTCATGGGGCCTGAACTCTGGGCCTGGGCGCTGTCCCTCAGCTCTTCAGCTCAAGGCTAGCACTCCACCACTTGAGACACAGCGCCACTTCCGGCTTTTTTCTTTTTTGCTTATGTGGTGCTGAGGAATCGAACCCAGGGCCTCAGGCATGCAAGGCAAGCGCTCTACCACTGAGCCACCTTCCCAGCCCAGCCCTTCCCTCTTAACCCTTGACATATTCTGGTCACACGAGAGCATGTGAGAAGTTGTGGTACAGGGCCCTGGGGTAGGCTCCAGAGCCATGCTGCCTGGGATCTAATACCTGACACCCCTTACAAGTGCTGTGACTTTGTGTGACTTTATCAAATGTCTATGGACCATAGTTCCCTTACTGAGAAATCATTTTATATGCCTTAAAAAGGTGTTATAAGAATGAACTGTATTAATGTGGACTTAGAATTTAACAGTGCCTGGCATGTGGGTAAGCCTTTCTGAGGAAACATGGGCTCTGGGAGTAAAGAGGTCATGGTGACACCGTCTGCCAGTGAAAAGTTCACAGCCACCAGAGTGGACAGGCACATAGACCACATAGACTCCAGAGGGTGTAAAGCCATTGCAGGACAAACATGAGTGGTGGAGGGGAAATGGCAGGGCAGAGGAGTAGAAACAAGGCAGGGGAGGAGGGAAGAGAAGAGACAGAGGAGGGGAAGGAGGAGATAGAATTGAGACAGGGAAGGAGGGAAGAGGAGAGAGGGGGAGGGGAGGAGACAGAATTGAGGCAGGGAAGGAGGAGGAAAGGCAGGGGGAAGAGAAGATGCAAGAATGGAAAAGGAGAAGCAGGAGAGAAAGAGGAGAAGCAGGGGAAGAGAAATTGGGAATGGAGAAGGAGAGGCAGAAATGGAGGAGGAGAGGCAGGGTTAGCAGGGGAGTGGTGGCCGAGGAGGAGGGGGCAGATGGGCAGTTCCTCTGGAGACAGGATGTTTGAGCTGAGGTGAGCACAGGTAAAGAGCAGTAGAGAGTTTGGCTGGCAGCTGCCATCGCGTGAATGAAGGCAAGGGAATGTTTTAGGAGTAGACAGAAATCAAAGTGATCACCACATTGTGACCTTAGAAAGCCAGAGCCAGGAAGCTAAAGCTCCATGGAAGCCCGACCCTCAGGAGGCACAATGTGGACTTAATCCCAGAGGTAATCACGTGGTCCTTTGGAGGACAGCCCTGGCTGGGGAAGGCATTAGGAAAGCCCCCATGCCTTGCTGCTACAACCCCTGAGCCAGCTGTAGCCCCAAGATTTCTTGTCCTCCAAGAAGCCTGAAACCCCAAGCATTGCTAGGAGAACCTTTACTAGCATTTGTCCTGCACTGTGCTTAGCATCGTCCCCGTACTCTAGAGCAAGACCCCACTCCAGTACCATGAAGAGGGCACTGGCTCTTTATGTTGGGCATCACAGTCACTGGGTTAGGAGGTGGAATCCCAAGGTTCAACACCAGATCTGGGGACTACCAGAGTCCCCTACCTGAGGGACTTTCTTCTGGTCCATGTCTGTTTACAGGAAAGCCTTCCACAACTTCAACTACTTCTTGTTCTTCTACAACGTGCTGCTGGGAGTGGGTGCCTGCCTCTCTAGGCTGCTTGTCAGCTGCCTCTTGGGCTCCTGGCTGGTTGCACGCATTGACAGGACCATCATGCAGAGTGGTTATGAGGGCGCAGACATGGGTGAGTGACCTTCTCTGGGCTGGCTGGTCTTGCATCCTTGAGGCAGATATCTGGGGAGACAAGTATCAGAGGCTGGAAGTTCACATCATTGTTATGCTCACAGCTGATCTTCTGGTATGCCCCATAGAAACTTTTGCAGTCTATTTGATTAAGAGGGAGTGCAAAGTTGTTCAATTCCTGCTGATTTACTGGTCCTTTGAGGTATAAAAGATGGTAGTCAAAAGTAGTCAAATTTAGGCCAGGAGCCAGTAGCTCATACCTGTGAACCTCCTAGCTACTCAGCAGGAAGAGATTTTTTTTTGAGGGGGGGGGTCCGGTCGTGGGGCCTGAACTCTGGGCCTGGGCACTGTCCCTCAGCTCTTCAGCTCAAGGCTAGCGCTCTACCACTAAGCCATAGCGCCACTTCCAGCTTTTTTTTTCTTTTTGCTTATGTGGTGCTGGGGAATCCAACCCAGGACCTCATGCATGCAAGACAAGCACTCTACCACTGAGCCACCTTCCCAGCCCAGCAGGAAGAGATTTTGAGGATCCTATTTAAAGCCAGCCTGGGCAGGAAAGTCTGTGAGACTTTCTTCCTCTTCTTCTTTTCTTCCTCCTCCTCCTCCTCCTTTCTTCTTCATCTTTCTTTCTTTCTTTCTTTCTTTCTTTCTTTCTTTCTTTCTTTCTTTCTTTCTTTCTTTCTTTCTTTCTTTCCTTCTTTCTTTCTTTCCTCCTCCTCCTCCTCCTCCTCCTCCTCCTCCTCCTCCTTCTTCTTCTCCCTCTCCCTCTCCTCCTTCTCCCTTTCCCTCTCCCGCTCCCTCTCCTCTTCCTCCTCCTCCTCCTCTTTCCCCTTCCCTTTCCCCTTCCTCTCCTCCGTCTCCTTCTCCTTCCTCTTCTCCCTCTCCTTCTCCTTCTTCTTTTTGGTTGTAGAGTTTGAACTCCAGGCCTAGGCACTGACCCTGAGCTTTTGTGCTCACAACTAGCACTCTACTAGTTTGAGCCACAACTCTACTTCCAGTTTTCTGGTGGCTAATTGGAGATAAGAGACTTACAGTCCTGCCAGGGTTGGTTTCAAACCATGATCCTCAGGTCTCAGCCTCCTGAGTAGCTAGGATTATAGGCATAAGCCACAGACGCTCTCAAGCTTTTGTGTTTATCTCCAATAAACTACTAAAAAGGAAAAAAAGCTTGAAAAGAGTCTATAGCTCAAGTGGTAGAGCACTACCTTGAACAAGAGAAGCTCTTTTTACACACATACAAATGAGCAGACAGAGGCTGTAATCAAATGCTTTCTGAACAACTAGAACTTAGTTTATGAGTACATAGCTCTAAAATATTTGAGTCAAGATTACAACTGAGAATTAGTGTTTTTACTAAGAAACTTACTTAGTCATGAAAATGTTCTGTGCAGTTGCAATACTCTAAAATCAAAGCCATTTCAGAGGAAGCAAAAGTAGCTTTTGTTCTGGTTCTAGCTTGTGGTCTCTAGCTTGCGGTCACTTATTCCTCATTCCATTCATGATCCGCACAGAAGGTCTTTGCCATGGCTGGCTCCAGCACCTTCAGACTTCAAGTTCTCCATAACATGCATAGCTTAGAATAAGGTCTTTGAGTGCTTCTGGCTCTTAATACTCCTTGTCTAGATTCTCAGCAGAGTCTGCCACCAATGGAACACAAACAGACTGACAGTTATATCAGAAAAGCACAAACTATGCCTTGCTGGGAAGTGCTACTGGACCTGACCTGCCTCTGGGTTTCAGGGTTCAGTGCGTGGATCGGCATGCTCTATGTGGATCATTACCACACCAATCCTGTGCTGGTCAGCTTTTGCCATATTCTCGTCACAGGCCACAGGGAGAGGAAGCTGCAGAAGGCTATCAAATACTGGTACCTAAACCAATCAGCAGGTAACATCTATCTCCTGTTTGAACCTGGGTTCAGCGAAAAGGAAATAAATATCCAAAGACACCTGGGATCTCCCAAAATTCCCCAGGATTGCCTCTTTTCTAACCTTCCCCCTTTTAATCTGCATACCCCATTCAGTGTATCCTTCAACCAGGGAGCTCAGGAGACTTAGTTCCCAGTCAGCTAAGCTTTGTGGTCTTTTTCGCTAAGTGATCTCTTCCTGGAAATGAGCTCTGGTTAAGCAAATGGAATCCAAACCTCATTTGTTCGAGGGTTCTGATGTATCTTATATCCTAGGCTACCCACAAGATGCCCTCCAAGATGGGGCTTAGTTTGGATTTTCTGCCCTCTGAAGATATTCTGCCCCTTCAGGGTTCAGATGCATACACTGCTGTCCCATCTATGCAGATAGCCAGGTCTGTGGGACCACTCACATTCCTCTACCTCCCTCCTGTCCACAGGTGTCCCCCACACATTTGACACAGCTCTTCCAAAAGTCTTCAAGAATGGCAAAGGCAAACTCTACTCTTCCCCCAATTAGCCAGCACACAACTCCTGGTTTATCTGCTCTGATTCTATCTTAGGTCCCCGCATCTCAGCAAGGTCCAGGATGAGGTGGCTCCTGCTGAAGACCTTGATCAACAATCCCAGGCTTATCATGCTCAGAAAATCAAAATCAGATCATGGTTCCCATGAGTTCACCCAAATTCTGCTATCGTGCTCAGACTGTTGACTCTGGCTACCATCTGCTACAAGACCAGGCCAGGCCATCTGCTTCCAAGAGAAGGCTCTGTATAACCAGCAGTTATACCTGCAGTGGGAAGGGATGGTGCAGGCTTTGTTCTCATATATGGCAGACAGAAGATGGGTTGAAGACTCAGGGAGATTTCTCTCCTTTGACCAAGCAAAAAAAAAAAGAAACTAAAGAAAGTCTATTAAACAAACTTTGCAACTTCCACTATCCATTGTGGAGAGACAGCCTTGAGGAGTTACCTATTAACAGAAGAACTAAGTTCAACTCTAAAACAGAACTGTCACTGAAAACAGTCTACATTAGGAGAGACTGTTTTTCTCTGGAACAGAGGATGGCTCTCAATGCAGTGAGGTCCTTACTGCTTCCTGTTTTGCAGGTGTCATGTTGGGTGGGAAAGAGGATGAGCAGATCCCAATGCACTCTTCGCCCCATAGCCACTAGGATGAGGAGTGGATCAGAGCTTACCTGGGCTTAGCTGTGGACTCACCTGAGAAACCAGGCATTCCAGGCATTGGGGAATAAAAAGTCAAAGTCACATGAGCAGGCAAGCCCCAGGATGTTTGATGAGGGTGAGCCAAGGAGCACATGAGGGCTCAGGGTGCTGATTTGAACCATTTCAAGGGACACTCAAATGCCAGCCTGGGAGACAGGGACCCCTGTCCTAGTGCAAAGCTCAGTACTTACTCAAAAATGTCATGCTCTAGCATAAATTCTCATAGCCCATGACCTGCAGAAATTCTGACCATTCAGATCCCTCCTGAGCCTAGGCAAGTACTATGAGGCCCTACCAATATGGCCGAGAAAGACTCCTATGCATGACCCCAGAGTGAGTATAATTTGGTTGTTATGTGAAGAACATATTTTCTGTCTCAAGTCAGATCATACTCTAGGTGATTCAAGACTCTAGAATGCCAGAAACTAGATTTCTACCTTGGACCTATTTTGTATCTCAGAGATCTTGGCTGAGATTTTAACTCTGAGTTTCAGTTTTCTTCATGTGCAAATAGTTTAATTATGGTACCCCTCTCATGGTTATTGAGGGATTAAATCTTCTCAATAAATGTTGGCTGTTGTGGTGGTCCCTATTTTTCCTTCTATGTGCTATGGAGAAGGTGGATGGTGCCCAGGGGGAGAGAAAGAATGGGCTTCAAAGTCAAATAATATATTTGTAAAGTTATTTTATTTTTAAAAGGTACGTGACCATTGTGCATATTTATGGGTGACATTGTGGTCTTTGATACATGTGTACAATATATTGATCAGGACAAGGTTATTAGCATATTCATCACTTATTTATCATTTCAGTATTTAGGGAACATCCAATGTCTTCTAGCTATTTTAAAATTTAACACTAAATTATTAGCTATAATCATAGTACTGTGTTGTGTAGAACACCAAAATGTGTTGTTTCTAACTATGCAGCCCCCAGCCAACCTCAAGAAACATTTTTTTCTTTTCTTTTCTTTTGTTTGCCAGTCTTGGGGCTTGAACTCAGGGCCTAGGCACTGTCTCTGAGCATCGTTATGCTCAAGGCTAGCACACTACCAGTTGAACCACAGCACAACTTCTGGCTTTTTCTAAGGAGTTTATGGGAGTTAAGAGTGCAATTTTTTTTGTTTCTTTTGTATGTTCTTCCCCCATGGTGTAACACTCTTTTCTCTGTATTTGATTCTGGTGCCCTGCATCTTATATATACACGTTTTTTTCTAGTAGGAGGAGGGGAAGGGAAATAACAAAATGCTGAAACAAAGATATAGGTTTGACCCATTGTAACAATGAGATGTATAAGACACTATGTTGAAAACGAACTTTACAACTTGGGGTGGGAGGGAGGAGTTGAGGAGGTGGGGAGAGAAGGGATGATAGGGGTAAAACAAAGGAGGGAGTAATAATGCTCGATAGGAAATGTATTCATTACCTTACTCATGTAACTGTAACCCCTCTGTACAGTATCTTTACAATAAAAAATATATAAAAAAGAGTATCACAGACTTTCCTTCTTGGGTTTGCTTTGAACCTCAATCCTCAGATCTTAGCCTCCTGAGTAGATAGAATTATAAGCTTGAGCCACCAGCATCCAGTTTCAAGAAACATTTTTACGATGAAGAATGAAAGGAAATCAGAGTTGATGCTGAGGTAAGAAAAACGCATGCTACGCTTCTTCCATTCTTGTCTTTGACTTTCATCCTGTCTCTAAGCATGACTTTCATCATGTCTCTAAACGAGTGGTCTCTCGCTGTTCCAACTGGGACATTGCTGAGTTCAGAGAGCAGTGGAAATGTTATTCAAAAGCCAAACACCAGTTTCACCATCTGATCCAAATTCAAACACAAAGGCTCAGAAACTTGGGAGTGAAGGAAGGTAAATTCTTTGTGATGGGATTATGGATTATTTATATTTTCCTCCTTGAATTGCTTTCTAATATTCTGCAATAAGTATGTGTTTAATCAGAATAAAGCATCACACAGGATATATATATATACCTCTCCCTCTCTCCCTCTCCCTCTCCCTCCCTCCCTCCCTCCCTCCTTCCCTCTCTCTCTCTCTCTCTCTCTCTCTCTCTCTCTCTCTCTCTCTCTCTCTCTATATATATATATATATATATATATATATATATATATGTGTGTGTGTGTGTTGGAGATACCACTTGCATGACCTCATCTGAGGACTTCTGTGCTGTAAGAGTGCACATGCCAGGGTGCATGACCTTGGGGGAAGGAAAAAACTCCTTCCAAGTCTGGGCAAAAGTCATGACTCAGGCGATAAGCCTCAGGTGAAGGCATGCTGAAGTGCTCTTCATGCTCCTCCAAGTTAATTCCATAAAGGATGCCATTTTTATCCCCTTTTGTGTTTCTAAGGAAGCTCACTTGCACCTTGCTTACTCTGCAATATTTGATCGCATGAAATTGTTTCACCTTTGTTGACAAAAATTAACTTCTCCTGCTCACTGACTGGAGATTGTTATCTCTCATTACGTACACTGTATATATGCTTGTGATGTTTCCAATAAACTCGATCTATACCCACATGGTGTGGTTCACATTCTGCCTACCAAATCCTTCTGTCTTGCACCTAGCATATAGGGATAGCTTCTGCTGTCCACAGCTATAGAACTGATTTTTTCCCTCTGACTTCTTGGAGAGCTGAGGAGTGTATTGGAAGTCAGGATGCAAATGACAAAGTAGAGCACTCAGAATTTGGGGAGTGTAGGGGGCCTTAGAACAAATTCGGAGTGTTGTACTCATTAACACAAAGACATCCCAGGAAAGATAAACATATAGCTTTTGTCAGACGCAGCTCCTGTGTTCATTCTAGCACCTAGGGCTGTCTTCTCTCCTCTCGCTGTTCACAGCCATAGAACTGATTTTTCCCCCCTGACTTTTTGGAAAGCTGGGGAGTGTATTGGAGCTCAGGATACAAATGACAAAGTAGAGCACTCAGAATTTGGGGACCTTTAAACATTTGTTTCAGGCCCCCAAATTTTTGAGTACCTTACTCATTAACACAAAGACAGACATCCAACAAAGATAAATATACAGTGTCTATCAGAAGCAGCTCCTGTGTTCATCCTAGAATCTATGGCTGTCCCCTCCTCTCTCACTGTCTACAGCCACAGAACATTTTTTTCCCCCAACTTCTTGGAGACTGAGGAGTGTATTTGAGCTCAGGATGCAGATGACAAAGTAGAGGACTCAGAAATGGAGGCCTTGAAACAAATGTTTTAAGTGTTTTGACAAAGTAGAGCACTCAGAATATGGGGGCCTTAAAACAAATGTTTTTTTTTAAATTATTAAGGTGACATACAGAAGGATTACAGTTACATAAGCTAGGTAATAAGTATATTTCTGTCAAATGTGTTACCCCTTCCCTCATTTTTATCCTGCTTTCCTTTCCCCTTTTCTCCCCCCCAAGTTGTACTGATCATTTCCAACAGACTGTCTTGTGAAAATCACTGTTGCATTGGTTTCCCCCACCCCTTGTCTTTTGTCTCAGCATTCTGTTGTTCTCCTTCCCTTCCCTAATTCAGATAAATCTATATTCAACACCGGGGTACCAAAATCAAATATGGTGACAACAGGGGATATACCATAGGGAGAAGAACATACAAAAGAAACAAGAAATCACATAGTACATTAAAAAACAACAGCAAAGAAAAACTTCTTGTGTCCATGTCTTGAAGTTCATTTCACTTAGCATCATCTTATATGACAGGCTGGGAATGTGGCTCAGTGGTAGAGTGCTTGCTTAGTAAGCATGGATCCCCGGGTTCAATTCCTGGTATCACACAATAATCATTTTATATGATCATGTACAGAGCTATTGAGGTATATACTAATTATTGCAAATAAGGGAATCCATGGGACCTATGTTTCTTTGGGTCTGGCTTACTTCACTTACTATGATTTTTTCCAAGTCTTTCCATTTCCTTACAAAATGGGACAGTGTCATTTTTTTTCTGATGGAAGCACAGAGTTCCACTATATATATGTATATCACATTTTCTTGATCCATTCATCTACTGAGGGTCATCTGGGTCGATTCCATATCTTAGCTATGGTGAATAATGCTGTGATAAACATCGTTGTGCTGGTAGCTTTAGTGTGGCCTTGTTTGTGGTCATTTGGGTAAATGCCCAGAAGTGGGATTTCTGGGTCATTGGGGAGCTCTATGTGGAGTCTTTTGAGGAACTTCTATACTACTTTCCAGAGCAGTTGAACAAGTTCACATTTCTACCAACAATGCAGTAGGGTTCCCTTCTGTCCACATCCCCTCTAGCATCTGTTGTTATTAGAGTTCTTGATTATAACCATTCTAATGGGTGAGATGGATTCTCAGTGTTGTTTTGGTTTTCATTTCTTTTATGGCCAGAGAAGTTGAGCATTTCTTCATGTGTGTATTGGCCATTCTTATTTCCTCTTCACAGAAGTCTCTCCTTAAGTCTTTAGCCCACTTATTAATGGGGCACTTGGTTTTTGAGGACTTGTTTTTTGGGAGATTTAATTTTTTGAGTCCTAAATATGTTTTAGATATGAGGCCCTTGTCTGTTGTCTGGCTAGTGAAAATCTTCTCCCAATCTGTGGGCTTTCTGTTGATCTTGCTAACTATGTCCTTTCCCATGCAGAAGCTCTGCTGTTTAATGTGATTCTGTTTATCCAATGTTTCTTTGATTTGTTGTATTTCTGGGCCTTTATTAAGAAAGTTTGACCTGTGCCAAGGAGACCTAGAGTATCCTCTATTCCTTGATGTAATATTTTCAGGGTATCTGCTTTTTCCTTGAGGTCTTTGATCCATTTGGAATTGTTCCGGTACAGATCCGGTATAAGGATCTATCTTCAGTTTTCTACTCCTGTATAGCCAACAACAAAGGGTTTTATATTGTGCTTTTTGTGTTTTTTCCCATTTGTTACTGTTTTTGATTTCTGTTCCTTTGTCTTGTATGCAAATCTATCTGATTTCAGGAGGATAAGGGAAGAACAGAAGTGGTAGGACAAAGAGTAAACTAACTCAGCAATGATACTTCTTAGACATTATGTTAAATATGAACTATATTCAATTTGTGGGGAAGGGAGATGATAGATAAAAATTGGGCAAAAACAAGGGAAGAGGTGACATTATTCAAAAACAAATGTACATGTTATCTGATTTATATAATTGTAACCCCTCTGTACATCATCTTTAAAATAAAAATGATTCAAAATGGATATTTAATCTTGTGAAAATGTAACTTTAAAAGCAGATGGAAAGGTTAGGGAACAGTAATTTCTAAAAGGAGAAATGAGATGATGAAATCCGTCTAAGTTAGAAAAAATAGAGAATATACTTAGAATAAAATTTAAATTTAGATGTCCTGAGGCAACTGTAGTATCTATCACAGAGAACTGGGGAAATGACTATGATTCATTTATATATTGAAATCATACCTGAAATTCACATTAAGGTCTGATGAGAAAATAGTTCAGATTTTACTCAGATCCTCTATGCATTTGGGAAAATAGTTATGTTTTCACTTAACAAAGCTGAATTCCCTTGGAATGGTTTTTAGCCCTGAAATCACAATGACATTTTTTTTTTATCAGGCCATATTAAGATGTCACACTTAGGGGCAAAGATGCAGCCTATAAGCCCAGCACTGGAGGCCAAGGTGGAGAGCTCCACAGCTACCATGGTTTTCCCCTTGGTGCTATGGTAGGCAGGCTGAAAGGTGACCCAGACACTACAGAACACCAACATACTGAAGGTCAGGAACTTGGCCTCATTGAAGGTGTCAGGCAGGTCCCTGGCCAAACAAGCCACAGTGAGGCTTCTCAGGGTCAGGGAGCCCAGGGAGCCCAGGACCTGGTAGAAAGCAGTGAGGGGGCCCTTGTTGTACAGGATGATGATGTGGTCATATTCAGAATGTGTACCTGTGTCAACGAAGGGAGGAGAAGTTCCCAGTCATATCTTACAGAGAATCAGTTAGTGTACAGATGGGGATGATCAAGTTCGGTGTACACAAATAACTGGTGTAGCTTGTTCTTTGAAGACGTGACTGAAGGCCAGAACCACAGTAATAGTTTTAGCCAAGGCAGTGGAAACAGTCACAGTGAACACCACTATAAGTGTACTCTGCTGGAAGATGCATGTGGCTGTGTTGGGATGTCCAATGAATAGTAAGGGGCAAGGAAAACAGCATTTTGGGGAGATGAGCAATATGTAGCTTAGGGTTCTATTATTGGCCTTTATAATGGGAGTGTCTTGATTCTTCTGGAAAACCCCAAGAACAACAGTTGTGGATACAAAGAAGCAGAGAGCCATGCAGGCCCAAACCACTCCCACGGGATCTTCATAAGCCAGAAAGCTGTCAGCTTTTTAGCATGCAGTTGTTTCTCTCTGGGTTGGCATACTGATGATCTGGACACCTCACACACTGGACCATATCTAGTGAGGAGTGGGGATTACCCTTAGTTCTTTTCAGTATTTTCATTTCTTCTTAGTCCTACCACTAAAGTACTTTAGTTTTCTTGTTTAGGCAATATTTCTTGGCATTATCTGCTTGCTCTTGGATTTCCCTTTGGCATAATTTAAGTGAATTTTCCATATCTGTGATTTTTTTTTGGCCCAGTTGGTGTATTCTGTCTTCTGTATCTGACACTCTACATTCCATTTCGATCACTCTGTTAAGTATGGCTTCCACTGTGGTTTGCATGGAGGAAATGGACTCATTTATGGATTCGTTGTTGGTACTAATCTCACCTTTTAGTGAGGTGTGTACTACCTCTATTTTTTGCATGCATTTCTTGTTTGAGACCCTGCATCTCTTTCGATAGTTCATCCCCGTGTTCTTTAAAGTTCTGGTCTATTTCTTGCTTTAATTCTTGAGTCAGTGCCTCTAGCATCTCTTGCATGTAGGTTTTGTCTTCCATTCCTGCTTTGTTCCCACTTAGGCTCTCTCCTGGGTGGCTGATGGCTTTTGGGGGTAGCTTGCTATCCTGGGTATTGATAAACTTTGTAATTTTTTTCTCTATGATTTTTGCATGGGGATTCAGGGCTTATTGGAGACTGATCTGAAATTTTGTTTGGTCAATAGGTGTCTTGTTTTTGCTTGGTTGCTGTTTCTGGGTTGGTGTGGAGGGAGTCTGTACCTGGTCTTGGTTCTGTTGGGGGCTGCTGGTCTGACCCATGTAGGGCTCTCAGCTCTCTGCTGTTGATCACTGGCAGTTCCTGCCTTTAGAAGGACTGAGCAGTCTAGACTGCTCCAGTTTACTCCTACAGATGCTCTTGGCCAGATCAGGTGTGCTGGATGTACTCTCCCAGTTGCTGGAGTCTGCTTTGGGCTCCTGATTTTTTTTTTTGGCCAGTTTTGCGCCTGTACTCTGGGCCTGGGTGCTGTACCTCAGCTATTTAGCTTAAGTCATGTACCCTACCATTTGATCCATAGCGCCACGTCTGGCCCTTTATGCTTATGTGGTGCTGAGAAATCAGATCCAGGACCTCATGCATACAAGGCAAGCACTCTACCACTGATCCACCTTACCAGCCTGAGCTTCTGACTATTATCAGGTGCTGGCAGCCTGAGTTGTCCAATTTTAGGCCTGGGATATATTGATCGAGTTCTGGTGGGGTTTGGGCTTCTGGTTCTCTTGCCCTGGACACCCAGGTCTTTTGCTGTTATGGGCATGATTCCCAGGGGTGCAGTTCCCTGTTTTCCCCCCTCTGCTTGAGGTGTATGCTCAGCTTCTGACTTCAATCAGCAAGAGTTGGTTGTGTTGCTCAGTCACCAGATCCCCAGGCCTGGTCTTTGCTCCCAGTCCCCGGCCTGTGGCACTCCAATTGGACCTGTGCTGCAGTGTATCCCACATAGGTTACACAGCCTGGAGTACACAGTTCATGTTTCTTCCACTGTTGGAGGATGTGACCCACGGGTGCTGTTCCTGGCTTGGGTGTTTAAGCAGGGATTGGCTTGTGATCTAGTCTGGCCAGCTGGATGTGCTCCATGGGCTAGTGGAGCTCTCAAACAGTTCCCAGTTTTAGTCCAGATGTTGGGGTAGGGTCTGGTTCAAGGCCTGGGGGGTTCCCACCTGCTCTGGTCTCCCTTGAGAGATACGCTGTCCCCTGCCAGGTTCTCACCCTGGAGCTAGTTTGTTTCTGTGGGATGGCGGTCACTGTTTGCCACTGCAATCAGAGTTCAGCTGAGATGCTTGTGGGCTGCACCGGGTGGTGGTGACACTGCATGTTTCTCCTTTGTCTCTGCTTCTGTTGATGCTGTTCGGGTAGGTGCTGCGGGATGGGCCTCCAGCCACAGGCCTCTGGTGGAGGTGTGGGGGAGGCATCTCTGTGCAGGTTCTGATCACTGGGGGTTGTTTCTGTTTGCACTCTCTGGATCAGCACCAGTACCTTGCAGGTTTTCCGCTCTGGTGTTCTGTGGGCCACCTGTGTAGTTCTCAGATTCCCACCATGGGGCCGGGTGTCTTTGGTGGGAGGGAGCCCCTCTGCTCGGAGAGTGAGGGGTGGGGCTTGGAGGCTCCCGGCTCAGAGGTTTCTCTGTTTGTCGCAATCAGTGGGTCCAACACTGGTACCTCAGCCATCTTCTGCGCAGTGATCTGCAGATGAACCCCTGTGTCTCTGGGGACTCTGGCAGCCCCCTCCGGTCCGGGCTGGCCATGGCTTGGCGTACAGCCGGTAAAGGTTGGGGGAGGGGTCTTCGTGCTTCTCTGTTCTGAAATTCTTCTTTTCCTTTCTTTCTTTTTTTGTTTTTTTTTTTCCACCTCCTGTTTTCTCTGGGTGTTCATCTTTTTGTTGTTGTTGGTCTCTTGGGGAAATTAAGTATTGGCGTTTCCTTACTGTCCTATCGTCATCTTGGTCCCCCCTCTCCCTTTTTGGTTTTAATATTTTGTTTTTTGTGTCACTTAATTGCTGTTCTAGACCTTATCCTTCATTGTGTGCATACTCAATTCAGATATTGATTACTCAATTCACAAACTCTCAGCCTTAACTCCTTTAATTGTAGTATTATTTCTTTATACTTATAGAATTTTTTTCTTGTCAATTGCGGGGCTTGAATTCTGAGCCTGGGTGCTGTCCCTAAGCTCTTCAGTTCAAGGGGACTGCTCTACTGCTTGAGCCAAAGTTCCCCTTCCGGTTTTTTGATGGTTTATTGGAGATAAGTGTCTCATGGACTTTCCTGCCCAGGCTCGCTATGAACCATGTTCCTCAGATCTCAGCCTTCTGAGTAGTTAGGACTACATAGTGAGCCACTGGTGCCCAGCTTTTCTATAATTTTTCTGTTTCATGTCTAGACTTTTTCTCATTTTTCCTTTTTTCTTTATCTCTCTTCTTCTTTCCTTCTATCCTTTACCTCTCTCTGAATTTATGTCTTAATTATCTTCCCTCTCTACTTTTCCCTCCCCACATTCCTCTAATCTTATTTCTCTTCATAATTCTCCCTAAACCTATTAATTTGTGGTCCACTGACTCCTTTGATTTTCTTAGTCCAATGATCCATAATTGTTTGCTATTGAACTAGATTGTATTTGTTGAATGAGATTGTATCTGTACTCATTTTGACTGTGTCAAACAATCTGTGCAACTACAGGCCTCTGGTTGATGCTTGCCTCAAAATAGTGTTCTAGCTCAGAATTGGTTTGGCTATGATATACACAAATAGGCAGAACAAGAAGAAACACAAGAAAAATGGCAAGTCCTGGAATCTCAACTTCCACTCATGGTAATTAGGCAACAGAGCAGTTAATGAATAATCTGGGGAGAGTCCCTAAAATGCTCTACAAACACTACTGCTAAACATGCTGAATTAAAAAATTGAGACCTGCAAAGCTCCTTGTGTGAGCATAATAGGGAAACATGTGAGCATGATGAGGTTAACCAAAGATTAATACAGGTACTTCGCAAGTGTGATGAGACTAACCAAAGATTAAAAAAGAAATTTTGGGAGCTAATCAAAAATTAATACAGAAATAGCCCTAGCAGGGTGAGAATTAAAAAAAAAAAGATTAATGGAGGCATTCGTGCAATCCACAAACAGAAAGCTGGAGGAATCCATGGAGGCCACAAAGGGAATGCTGAATGAAGCCCAACTGAAGGAAAGGGAGTCCAATGAAACTATAATCAATCAACTAAGGGATTTGAGAATGAACACTGAAAACCAAATCAAGGAGGAAAAGAAGTGCTTACAAGATATAAAACAAAGCTCCAAAAAGAATTTGAAGTCATCAAATCTGAGCAATAAGGATGGAAAGGAAATAAAAACCAAAGTAGAAAGTCTTGACAGTAGGTTAGACCATGCAGAAGATCAAATCTCTGGGATTGAAGACAGCCTAGTCCTTATAGAGGAAGAACAGACAAGTATTCAAGACAAATCCAGGAAATATGATAGATTCAATATTTAGAAGACAACATCAGAATGCCTAATTTAAGGTTAATGGGTGTAGAGGATCAAATGAGACCAAGGAAAGGATCCTTAAAGCTTTTAGGAAGAAAAGATAAAGTGAAACCTCTTAGAATAACTTCAGCCTTCTCAGCAGAGACAATGAAAGAAGAGCCTGGAATGATGTATGCCATGCACTAAAGACAAACAACTATCAACCAAGAATACTGTGCCCAGCTAAACTCTCTTCCATAACAGAAGGACAAATCAAAACCTTCCATAGCAAAGAAAAGTTGAAACAATATGTCTGCACCCAACCTGCCCTACAAAAGATACTTAAAATGCCCTACACATAGAAAACCAACACGAACACGACAAAGGCCAAGAAACATCCCCCAAATAGAGAATCCAAGAATCATAAGTAGAACCCAGTTGGCACAGCCCACAAGAAAGTAGATAACATGGCAGGAGCTACTTAGCACCTCTCAATCCTAACTCTCAATATTAATGGACTTAACTCTCTAATTAAGTGACTAGATTGTCTAGTTGGATTAAAAACCAAGATCCTTCTATCTGCTGCCTTCAAGAGACACACCTTACCCACAAAATCACGCATATTCTGAAAGTGCAAGGCTGGAATAAAATCTATCAATCTCATGGCCTCCATTAACAGGCAGGAGTTGCAATCCTAATATCAGATAAAATAAACTTCAAATGAAAATTAGTGACAAATATAAGAGAGTCATTATATACAATTAAGGGACCTCTTCTTCAGGAGGATATTACAATTCTAAATATCTATTCACCAAACAACGGAGTACCCAAATTTATCCAAGAAACACAACTATCCATGAAAGTTCACATAGGTCCAAAGACATTAATTTTTGGGAACTTTAACACACCATTATCCCCACCAGCTGGATCAACCCAGCAAAAACTCAACAGATAAACCTCGTATCTAAACAACTGCATGGATCAACTAGACTTTAACAGACATCTACCGAATATTTCACCCACCAGCATCAGAATACATGTTCTTCTCAACAGCACATGGAACATTTTCCAAAATATACATTTTAGGTCACAAAGCAATTTTGTCCAAATTCAGAAACATTGACATTATGCCCTGCATTCTCTAAGACCATAAGGGAATCAAATTAGAATTCCACACCAAAAGCTGCCAAAGAAAATCCTGTAACACTTGGAGGCTGAACAACACCTGTTGAACCACCAGTGGGTCATGGAAGAGATTAGAAAGGAAATTCAAATGTTCATGATATTTACCAAAAGTGAACACAGAAATTACCAACTACGCCGGGTATCACAGCAAAGGCAGTACTCAAAAGCAAGCTTATAGCTCTGAGTTCCTACATCAGGAAATTGGAGTGTTCTGAAACCAACAACTTAACGAGGCACCTGATTTCCTTGAAAAAGACCAACAAGCTAAACCCCAATCCATTCGATGGAAACAAATAATTTAAATTAAATCAGAATTAAGTGAATTAGAGTCCAAAAAAAACATAAAAAAGAATCACCAAAACAAACAGTTGTTTATTTGTAAAAATTAACAGACCATTAGCAAAGAGAAGAGAAAAAGAAGATAATACACCCAAATAAACTCAGAGATGAGAATGGAAACATCACCACAGAAACAACCAAGATTCAGAACATTATAAGTGAATACTTCTCAAACCTTTATGCTTAGAAGTTTGAGAATCTGGAAGAAAGGGACGAATTTCTAGCAAATATTGACATGCCCAAACTAAATCAAGGTGATTTAAAACAACTTAACAGACCCATATCAAGCACTGAAATAGAAACAGCAATAAGAGACCTCCCTCCCAAGAAAAGCCCTGGACCAGATGGATTTACAGCTGAATTCCACAGGGTCTTCAAAGCATAACTCACACAATACTCCTCCAACTCTTCAATGAGATTGAAAGTGAAAGTTCACTGCCAGACTCTTTCTACGAAGCCATTAAAACCCTCATCCCCAAACCAGGCAGGGGCTCAACAAAGAAAGAGAACTATAGACCCATTTCTTTGATGAACATCAATGCAAAACTTCTCAACAATATTTTTGCCAATCGACTTTAAAAACTCATCAAAAATCATACTTCATAATCATCAGCTTTCATTTCAGGGATGCAAAGCTGGTTCAATATATGCAAATCATTTAATATAATTCATCACATTAACAAGAGAAAGGATACTAATTGCATGATTATTTCAATAGATGCAGAAAAAGTATTTGACAAGATCCAACACCCTTTTATGATGAAAGCTTTGGAAAATCTAGGAATCCATGCAACATTCCTCAATATAATAAAGGCTGTGTATGACAAATCTACAGCCAGCATTATGATGAAAGCTAAAACTTTTCCCTCTAAATACAGGAATGAGATAAGGATGTCCACTCTCTTCCATTCTCTTCAATTTAGTATTAGAATGTCTAACCACAACATTAAGATATAAATATAAAGGGATCCAAATAGGGAATGATGAAGTAAAATTCTCCCTCTTTGCAGATGACATGATCTTGTATTGAAAGAATCCCACAGACTCCACTCCCAAATTACTCAAGCTGAACCAAAACTTTCGCAAAGTAGCAGGGTATAAAATTAACCCTCAAATATCAATGGCTTTTCTGTATGACAACAATGAGAAGAGCACGTCTGAAATCAGGAAAGCAACTCCTTTAGTAATAGCCCCACCAAAAATAAAATACCTAGGAGTTAACTGAAGAAGTGAAGGACCTCTATGATGAAAACTTAAAAAGGAAATCAAAGCAGAACTTAGTAAGTGGAAAAACCTCGCATGCTCCTGGATTGGAAGGATCAACATCACGAAAATGGCAATATTGCCAAAGGCGATCTACAAATTCAATGCAATACCTATCAATATCCCAACCTCATTCTTCAATGAAATAGAAGAAGCAATCCAAAAATTCTATGGAACAATCAAAGACCTGGAGTAGTAAAAACAATCCCTAACAGAAAGAACAGTGCTGGAAGAATATCAATAACGAATTTCAAACTCTACTACAAACAGCTTGGTAATGGCACAAGAACAGACCTCAGGAGCAATAGAATAGAATAGAAGACCCAGAAATGAGCCCACAGACCTATAGCCACCTAATCTTTGATAAGGGAGCTAAAAAAATAGAATGGAAGAAAGACAGCCTCTTCAATAAATGGTGTTGGCAAAACTGGTTAAACACCTGTAGAAAACTAAAGCTAGAGGCTTCTATATTTCCACTCCAGCAGAATCAACTCCAAATGGATCAAAGACCCCAAAGTCAAAGCAGATACCCTGTAAACATTACAGGAAGAAATAAGAGAAACCCTAGGTCTCCTTGGCACAGGGCAGAATTTCCTTAATAAAGACCCAGAAACACAACAATCAAAAAACGGCTGGACCAATGGGATTACATGAAGCTGCAGAGCTTCTGAACGGTAAAGGACATAGCTAGCAAGATCGATAGAAAACCCATGGATTGGGAGACAATCTTTACTAGCCATACAATGGACAAGGGTCTCATAGCTAAAATATACTTGGAACTCAAAAATTTAAATTCCCCAACAACAAATCCTCAAAGAAACAACTGCCTGAATAATAAGTGGGCTAAAGACTTAAGGAGACACTTGTCTGAAGAAGAACTAAGAATGGCCAATAGACACATGAAGAAATGCTCAACTTCGCTAGTCATAAAAGAAATGCAAAGAAATTAGAATAGCTATAAACAACAAATCTAATAACAACAATAAAAGAAATGCAAAGAAATTAGAATAGCTATAAACAACAAATCTAATAACAAATCTAATGGACAAAATAGAACCCTACTTCATTGTTAGTGGGAGTGTAAACTTGTTCAACCACTTGGAAAGCAGTATGGAGGTTCCTCACAAGACTAAACATAGAGCTCCCTTATGACCCAGCAATCCCACTTTTGGGCATTTATCCAAATGATCACAAACAAGACCATACTAAAGCTACCAGTGCAACTATGTTTATCACAGCATTATTAACCATAGCTAAGATATGGAACCAACCCAGATGCCCCTCAGTAGATGAAGGGATCAAGAAAATGTGATATAACTATATATCTATATATTTATATCTATATCTATATATCTATATATATATACACACATATACACACACAATGGAATTTTATGCTTCCATCAGAAAGAATGATGCAGCCCCATTTGTTAGGAAATGGAAAGACTTGGAAAATTTTATATTAAATGAAGTAAGCCAGGCCCAAAGAAACATAGGTCCTAGGGTTTCCCTTATTTGCAATAATATATGTCTAGGTCAAGCAGAAAAGGTAAAAAATCATGTACATATGACCATATAAGTTGATGTTAAGCAAAATCATCCTCAAGATAGGGACACAGAGGTTTTATCTTTCTCGCTGTTGTTTCCAATGTATTTACAATGTACCATGTAACTTTTTTTGTTTCTTTTGTATGTTCTTCCCCCATGGTACAACACCTGTTTTTACTGTATTTGATTTTGGTGCCTACATCTTGTATATACATCTTTCTAATTTGGTGATGGGAAGGGAAATAGCAAAATACTGAAATAAGGATATAGATTATCCCATTATAACAATGGGATGTACAATACACTATGTTGAAAATGAACTTTAGAACTTGGGGGGAGGGAGGGAGGATATGGGAAGGTGGGGGGCGAAGGGATAGTAGAGGAAAAACAAAGGAGGAAGTAACAATGTTCCATAGGAAATGTATCCATTACCTTACTCATGTAACTGTAAACTCTTTGTACAGTATCTTTACAATAAAAATATATGCTAAAAAGATTATGAAAATTTAAAAAGAGTAGGTAGGAAAGAAGTAAGTACAAAGTCACATAGGATACATTCAGAGAAAACTGAATAATGACAATTCTTTAATGTTGACCCTCAGAGAGTCAACTTGCAATAATCATCATAAAAGTAGGAAAATGAGTACATCCCTGTTACTTTTAAAGATTTTTCCCCAAATATAAACAAAATTTTAGTGAGAAAACTAGTATAGACGTGCAGTAGATTTTTACAAAGACATACATTTAATGTTAGGATGGATTTTTTCTCTTAGAACGAGTTTTGGCCCGTATACCATGCAGAGAATTTCTATCTGGTCTCAACAAGATGATGTAGCACTTAGGGAGAAAGATGCAGCCTAACAGGCCAGCACTGGAAGTCAAGATAGAGAAGACCTCCACGGCCACCATGGTTTTCCCCTTGGTGCTGTGGTAGACAGGCAGGAAGGTGACCCAGACACTACAGAACACCATCATACTGAAGGTCAGGAACTTGGCCTCATTGAAGGTGTCAGGCAGGTTTCTAGCCAAAAAAGCCACAGTGAAGCTTGCCAGGGCCAGGGAGCCCAGGGAGCCCAGGACACAATAGAAGGCAGTGGCTGAGCCTTTGTTGCACAGGATGATAATGTGGCCATGTTCTGAGTGTGCATCGGTGTCAACAAATGGAGGAGAAGTGCCCAACCAGATTCCAGACAGAATGAGCTGGATCAGCGTACAGATGGGAATGATGAAGTTAGGCATTCCTGACACCAGCAACCACCGCATCCTTCTCCCTGAAGAAGTGACAGAGAAGGCCAGAACCACAGTAACAGTTTTCGCTAAGACAGTGGAAACAGCCACAGTGAACACAACTCCAAATGTGGTCTGCTGGAGGACACACGTGGCTGTGTTGGGATGTCCAATGAAGAGCAAGGAGCAAAGAAAACAGCAGTTGAGGGAGATGAGCAAGATGTAGCTGAGAGCCCTGTTGTTGGCCTTGACAATGGGAGTGTTGTTGTGCTTGGTAAAAATCCCAATAACAGCAGTGGTTAGTGCAGAGAGGCAGAGAGCTAAGCAGACTAGAGTCATCCCCAGAGGGTCCCTAGAGTCCAGGAAGCTCTCAGATTTCAGCAGGCAGAGGTTTTTCTCTGTGTTGGCATACTGATGATCTGGGCACCTCACACACTGCTCCAAATCTGTAAACAAGTAGGAATTACTATCAGTTGTGCAGTAGTTACCTTGCTTCTCTATCCTTCTCCCAAGAGATTAATTTGCTGAGCTTAACCCAGTGTTCTGTGGTGTTGCTTTCTAAACCAAAGTACAAATTCTATGAAGCATACAATTCAGTGTGAGTCCTGATCGTTTTATCCTCATAAGTTTTCTTATATTTCAGCATTTTCTTGAAAGCATTTCTCATTATCTAAATATGGAAGGAACAATCTACTCCACCTAATTAACATACCATCTGTAATAATCTGTGCTATTCCTTCAGAAACCACATACATCCTGAGAAATATACACATTATATTTTGGACCTGAATATGTAAATTCCAGAGAATCAGATATAATTGATAATCCTCATTATCTTCCCTATATTTCCCCACCTCAATTACACATTGAGCTTTTCAAAGCAAACATGGTGGAATTTGATGGATATTTTCCTGAATCACTACCCTAATTTTGCTAACAGTGACACTTCATAATGTGAGTCTTCTCATCCAGTATAGGCTTCTTATTTTTGTCCTCTCTTAATTTTTACCTCATGTTCGACAATATCTAAAGTCTATCACAATAATTTTCTCTTATGATTTTATCATTTAATAGGTACTAAATAACATTTCTAAAAATACACTTATGACTTATGATTTCAAAGTAGAAATAAATAATTTCTGAACCTTATACTCTTCATTCTTTAGAAATTGAAATGTGTTTTCAAATATGTTTAGAATGTTCTAATAACAATAAAACTATGATCATATACCTTTCTTACAAATTAATGTGTTCTTTCAGTATGCTTCACCCAAAATGCTGCATTTTTCTAGACTTTAGCATAGAATTTATTTCAAGTGGTCCGCTTGAGTTTAACATTTGCTACATAATACATTTTGCCATATTACAGATAATGTTCTAACATGATTTCTGTTGGAATGGATATCAGGAAACTGGTCCACAAAACTTATCTAAATCTTTTATCACTCTGCAGGTGTGACTTTTCTGGCAGGATTTTATCTTTTATAACATGCAAATTCCTACCTAATAAAAGGAAGGCTTTTGTCTGTATATGCTATCTATGGTGGATTGTTCCTATTGTCTACTATTGGTTGAGAAACACTAAGGAGATATGGAGAATGTCTCCAATGCTTACAGACTTACCTGTAGCATTAGAAATCTCATTCTCAAGGCAAGGGATACAATCAAAGCAACAGACAGACTTTCCCTCCTGAGGGGATTTTCTGAATCCAGGACCACAACTTTCACTGCAGACAGACTGAGGAGTCTAAAAAAAAGCAGATTAGTATTGATGACAGACAGGTTACTTATACTTAATATCCTCCAATTCTACTATGTTAGGTATTTTGATCACTCAGAATCAAAATTTCTATGTAGATGCATGTATAAATATGTATATACAATTGGATGATATTATTTCAGGTATTATATCATAATCAAAGAAAAGTGTTTTAAATCCTTCCTTTGTCCGTCTTAATGGAAAAAGTAAGAACTGTTAAGTAACCATTCTTCTTCTTATTTTTTGGGAGGTGGGTGTTGGTCAGGGGGCTTAAAAACACCACTTCTAGTTTTTTCTGCTTATGTAGTGCTGAGTAATTGAACCCAGGGCCTCATGCATGCAAGGCAAGCACTCTACCACTGAACCACCTTCCCAGACTACCATTCTTTTTTTTTTTTTTTTTTTTTGGGTCCGGTCATGGGCCTGAACTCTGGGCCTTGGCGCTGTCCCTCAGCTCTTCAGCTCAAGGATAGCGCTCTACCACTACAGTGCCACTTCTGACTTTTTTCTTTTTACTTATGTGGTGCTGAGGAAGCGAACCCAGGGCCTCATGCATGCAAGGCAAACGCTCTACCACTAAGCCATCTTCCCAGCCCACCATTCTTCTTAAGATGGGAAATCATCTAAAATAAGAAACAACTGGTCAATTGACTATTAATTGAAACATAAAACAATGAATAAAATTAAACATGCTACATTATATATTAACTTTCAAAGTTACTGTGTTACAGTGATATGGAGGTTTGTAACATAGATGATATTTATATTTGGAATACATAAGAGAAAAATATTAAGAAATAACTTGGCAAATAAATATGCTCCATATCGACCCATTAATCAATTACTTCATAAAAACATTTCTATATGGGAAGTTAGTAATTTACATTCTTGCATTATTGATGAAGACAAGAGGAATAAATTCTAGCAAGGTATTTTGTTCATTTATTCCTACTTTAGATCATCATTGTTTGATTCAACACACCTCCGTAAATGAGATGGGCCATTCTATGTTATCATTGGATAGAGATAATTGATGCCCATGTGGTGCATATGGAGAAAAGTTTCCCACTTTCATCACTTGCCTAAGACCTTCTGGAAAATTGCAAAGGTTCACAATGTCATACTCTGCCACCAATTTCTTTGTCTCATCCAAAATCACTTGGTCACCAGCAGGATTGTTGAAATGGATGTTCTTCAGAAAGGGGTGGAGCTAGAAGATATACATCCATCAGGGTGAAGTTAGTCAAAAGTTCACACAGAAAATGGGAAGAAAGAGTATGTATCCATTGACTTTCATTTCTGTTTCAGAATCCATATATAACAGAGTAATGAAGAGAACAAATGAAGGTCTAGGGATGAATAAGATAAAATAATGCTGATAAATCCTAAGACTCAAGTAACTGTTCAACATAACATTTCAAGATAAAAAATCTAGTATGTTCACTGAAATAATCACAAATCATACACATTCCACTGCCTGGCTACACAGATACAGAGATTTTTTTTAATGAGTGATTCCACTGTGTAATTCAATCAAAAAGTTATAAAACTACCTCAATTAGAAATAAAGTATTTCTTATATGAAATATGAACAATTATGCAAAAAATTTTAATTATTGCTTGCCTGTTACAAATTCAAATACAAAATGAATAAGTACAAAATTGAAAGCGTGAGAACGGACGTGTTACAGATAGCTGGAATAAAAACAATAAGTAACAGATTAATTAAAAATTCACTCTTGCCAATGTGTTTTTTCAGGTAAAATTCTACACGGTTTTAAAAATATTTAAAAGCAGACTGGATGATGGTGGCTCACAACTGTGATGCAAACTACTTAGGAGGCAGAGATCTGAGGATCCCAGTTTGAAGCCAGCCTGGACATGAACAACCATGAGACACTTATCTCCAATTACCTACTGAGAAAAACAAGAAGTAGAGTGTTTGCTTAAATGGTCAACTACTCACATTGAGCAAAAGAAGCCCAGGCCCTGAGTTCAAACTTAAGGGATGATCCAAAAAAAAAAACCAAAAACCATCACAGACAGCTAAGCTGAGTAACCTCACTTTCTCTCTCTCTCCTTTCTTTTTCTTTGCTGGTACAGGAGCTTGAAATCTGGGCCTGAGTGCTGTCCCTGAGCTTTTCATCGCAAGGGTGGAGATTTACCACTTGAGCCTCAGTTCCACTCCCAGTTTTCTGAGTGGTTTATTGGAGATAAGAGTCTGAAGGACTTTCCTGCCTAGGCTGGCTTTGAACCTCCAGCTAGTCTCCTGAGTAGATAGGATTATAGCTTTGAGCCATTGGTGCCAGCCATCAGTGGGTCTTTTACAAAATCTGTCTTGACTACCTAGTTTGGTTTGAATGAATCCCTCTTACAATGTCAGTTTGCTGATAGCATTTACTTGCCAGTGAAAATCCTTCACCTGAGAAGGGGAAAACTGAAGTTTTCTTCCATTTCCCACTGGCTGTGCTTCTGCTTGACTAATAAGCATCTCATGAAGGGCCTGAGCCACAGCATACACAGCATTATATATATAGTAACTCTCTTCCATCATGTCCATGTCAAAAAGGTACCTAGGCAACCATTCCAAGGACGCATTGGCTGGACAGTTCTTCCAAGTGATACAGTTAGACTCAGAAAATGTGCACTTAAAAAAGCGAATCCAAACCAAAGCAAGGAAATAGTCTTTTGGGTATTTGGATGGGTTTGCAGTTTTGATAAAATTGTTGAAACCAGAAATCTCTCCATGGTGGTGTGAGAAAATGAGAGGTGCATGGAGTGAATGTAACAAAAAATATTTCATCACATACAGAAATGTACCAAGCGAGTTTATGACCCAGACGGTTCGTAGACTTAAAAAGCTTGTTAAATGAACATTTAACAAGTTGACCATAAACTCATTGTCACCATAAAGGAGAACCACATTTGTGAGTGAATTTCTAATTTTCTGATGAAAGGATACATAATCGGTTCCTTCATGAAAGAAAGAAAGTGGTAGTATGTGTTCAAAAGCTGTACAGATTTTGTGCTTGTTCATCTCTTCTCTCAATTGGGGCAGCATCCACAAACCATTCTCATCTTCTGAGATCAACAGACCCACCCACTTCCAGCTGAAATGAACCATCAAAGAAACCATGGCAAAAGCTAGAGATGTGTCCTTGGGGGCTATCTGATAGACAGAAGGAAACAGGCGATGGTCACTCAGGACAGGATCAAAATGCCCAAAGTTCAGCTAGAAGGAAAAGAGAAAATGTGAAAGTGAGCAATTGGATTGACATAAACCACCTCCTCAGTCCTGATGTGCATTAAGCAACACCTGAAATTATAAAAATGTTTGTTTATCCCATGTTTAGTGGCATCTTCAATTCCTTAGGCCTATGTAGAAAATAAAAGAACATGGTAAGAGATGGAATTATTCCTGTGGTCTGCTATAGGCTGTTGTTACACTAAAGCAAACACATACGGACATCTCACCAAAGGTAGTTCATTTGGAGCATTTATAATTCAGCATTCTTTTTCCAAATTCATCAAAAAACTTGAGATGGCATCAACTAGTCATGCTTTCATCCCTCAGCAGCCCTCCTGTTCTCACCTGTGGAAATCTGTAGAGGTCCAACAATGTTGCATACTGGGAAGAGATTTGGCCTGCTGGTCCAGTCAGTGTTACTACAGTCTGACTTTCTCTCTTACAGTCATAATTCAGGATAAAATCTTTCCCAGAGAGGTTTAAGACAAGATTCTTATACAGCACATAGTATCTTATTCCATGTGAATGGGCAGAAAATCCCATAGTTATATTAGGCAAAAGATGAGGATTTTTGTTGATCTCTTCAACAGCAAAAGCCAAAGCTAGAATAAACTGGTAGTTGTTGAAGTTATAGCTGTAGAGAGGCACAGGAAGTATCTTCAATCTTAAGCATTGACTTGAGGGAATAAATGTTTGTTTAGAAAAGAACATGCATATATTGAAACTTTGCCCCTAATATATTGAATTAGAACATGAGGTTTTGGGGATTTTTTTGTCAGGCTTTGTGGCTTGCATTCTGGGCCTGGGCGCTGTCCCTGAGCTTTTCAGCTCAGGGCCAGCGCTGTACCACTTGAGCCACAGAGCCACTTCTGGTTGTCTGGTGTTCATTTGGAGATAACAGTATTATGGGCATTCCTGCCAGGGCTGGCTTTGAACGGCAATCTCTTATCTCAGCCTTCTGAGTAGCTAGGATTGCAGGTGTGAGCCACCAGCACCTGGCACAATATGAGTTTTAGGGAGGTAATTCATTCTGAGTGAGATCATGAAAGTGTTTCTCATGAATTAGATTTATACTCTCATAAGAGAACAAAGAGAACTTGCATTTCCCCTTTGTCAAATCACTTGTTCTTGAAACATGAGACATTTTCTCATGAATAACTAACCAGTCCATGTCTGAAGGTTGCTCTTTTAAATGCTACAAGAAGCAAAGTAAATCCTATTATCTCGGTAAAGTTGATATTCTTTCTATGTGTTGCAGGATAACCTTACTCAGTTAATGTCTTACGTTGTATGAGAGAGAATCATTGAACACAAGAGAACACATGAGAATAATCCTCTTCTCAGAAAAAGCAAATTAATAAAAAAAAAAAAACAGCTTCCAGAGCAGTAGCAAAATTGTAGGCAGAAGAACTAAATTCTTACTTACTGAAACAATGTGAAATTAGATGCATTGACAAATAGAAAAAGAACTAATTTCCCTTTATTCTACATCCAAATTTATGTTCCCCTATTTATTATATAGAAAGAGAAGTAAATCCAGACCTTTGACTACAAGGCAACATATAAAGCAAACTTGAAGCTATCCGTTTTTGAAAATGCCCCATGTTACTTCTGCCAGAGAAATAACATTAGAATGAGTGCCTAAATTGCTAGTAGGCTAGGAGATTCCAAAGTATCTCCTTAAACTCTTGGCGATGGTGAATAGAATATGAGGATTGGCAGTCAATTTCCTCAGGAGGAAGACATGAAAAGTAATTCACTGTTATTTCTCATAACACTTTTCCAGGACCACTAACTTTAGAAAAATTAACCAACTAAAGGTGTTATAAACAGCAGGAAGATTTGCATTGAAAAATACGTCTTTTCTAAAATCATACTAAAGAAAATTAAGAAAATGAAAAAAATTCTAAGGAAGAATTCAATTTTCTAATATACTATCATACATCAGCAAGTTAATTTGATTTATGGTAATCCCTTAAAGAGAAAGCATAAAAGCTCCATAAGGTGCTATGTTCCTTTTTTGCCTTCATATTTGTAAACATGTGGAATTTATGTAGTCACATCATTTAGAAATATTAATGGTGAAAGACAGACCTTCAAAAACATGAAAAATTCTATTGATGATCCTTTTATTTTTCACCGCAGAAGAGGTTTTTAGGAATCCTAACCAAAGATGATGAAGAAATCACAATAAGTTGGGCCCAGAAAAGACTACATCTTAGGAGATGAACAGAAGAAAGAGAAGAATTAAGCTTCTTCAACTTACCAAATCAATAAGATTCTAACTTAAAAAAATGGAAATGAAGAACAATCATTTCCTAAATCAAAAAGTAAAATCAACAGCAAAAGTGAATTCCCTGAACATATCTCTCTATGAATAGACTAGAAAATGAATATTGATAAAATATTCACAGTAGTGAAAATTATCTACATATTTATGGAGTCCATACCTAAATGCTGGGGTCATTTAATAAAGGAGTAGAAAAACAATGAAAATCTTGTAACTAAAAAAATCCTTGAATGTCCACAGCTATATGGAATAAACAAGTAGTAATACAATGTTTGGCAATATGCGGTCTTAACTTTAACATTGACTCCTAGTACAATTTTAAACTAGACGAGTAGAAGTCATGGAGTTATGCTTCTTGCTCAGGCCTAGACTCCTAATAACTGAAGATGCTGAACTATAAGAAGTGTGACTCAGATATATAGCCTTGGCAGAAAATAATTTCATTATTATTTTATCTAAAAACTACTAAAATTAAAATGAGTCATGTCATAGGCAGAACAAACAACAAAATACAATAGACGGTCCAATAAAACCCACATAGTTGTAAACGTGAATATTGAACACAGCTTCTGTTACTGAAAAATGGCCTCCATAACATGTGGTTCCTCTGAAAATACAGACATCCACCTGCAAAACACTGAAATCTCACGGCACTCTTTCACCAAAGAAAGGATTTATTCAACATTGTTTATACATCTTAATAGGAGACTTGAAAATTTGAAAACAGTAGAGAAGCACAGACGAGAAATCTTTCAGCAAGTAGGCACAAGTAATGACTTTCTGCCTAGGATTCCATAACATGGGAACAATACATACACCTGACATTTTGGAGAGAGGGATGTGGTATGTTTGGACTTTTACCTATTCATTTTCAAAGCTGTGGATTAGCACACATAAAAATACACTTTTCTCAGTAACAATAAGGAAAATATATATGCATTTCTATAAAATGGTTTGTATGCTCATTGTAAACATTTGAAAGTTTCTGGAAGCCTGCCAATTTTAGGAAAATAATTCATAATGATAAGGGAAAAATTTAACTGTTGTGTAAAATACTTGGATTGAGTAAAATGACAGCAGAATCCATAGATACACAGCTATGATATAATAAAAAATGAACAAAACCTTTGGTTCCTATCTGAAAGTTGTATCCATCAGATGGTTACTTTTGAAAATTGTGCAGACAGAATGAATTATTCAATTTCCAAGAACGTAATCTATTTTACAATATACAGTCCTATTTTATATTTATTTGGAGGAAAAATGCAAGCCAAATAATTTCTGAAAAAACATAAAGGTAAGATGAACAGGTATATTGCAGATATTGTAGGGAACCTGAGAAGAAATTGAGCAGTTATTAAAGAGAAGTCATGTAATAAAACATAAAGCCACTTAAGATAAACATTTTATGAATATCTGATAATAAAATATATTTACAAAAGACAGGCTCAAATAATTTCTCCTAAAAAACATTTCTACTTGCCACTGATAAAAGCACATACAGGATAGGGACATTGACATACATTTGTGGCCTGAGGTGTCTATGAAGTCACATGCTCAATGGACCATTAAAATGGGAAAGGGTTCAGAAGGTTTCCTAGAGAAAGAAATATTCTAAGTGTTTGGGGAAGCATATTCCCAAGTCATGAAGTTGTTTTTAAGCTGTTGATTTGATTTGTGCATATAAATGTTCAGATGAGTTCCTAACATTGTCTAATGGATGAATTAGCAAACAGGAAAAAATCTGAGGTATTATGATTGTATTGTGTCAGGTAAAAGTAGGATTTCCCAAGGCAAACTAAGTAAAGAGCCACCTCTCAGGCCTCCAGTGTTCCCTGTGAATAGAGAAATTTATAAAAGACAGCACAAAGCCAAGGCCAACAGCCTCACCTGGCTTCTTCTTTTTCTTTTTGTTGGCCATGGGGCTTGAACTCTGGTCTTGGGCGCTTTCCCTGCACTCTTCAGCTCAAGGCAGCGCTCTACTGCTTGAGCCACAACACCACTGCCAGTTTTCTAGTCGTTTATTGGAGATAAGAGTCTCACGGGCTTTCCTGCCTGGACTGGCTTTGAAACGTGATCCTCAGATCTCAGCCTCCTGAGTAGCTAGAATTATAGGCGTGAGCCACCCGCGCCTGGCTTCACCTGGCTTCTCTAAGCCCTCAGAATACAGGATTTCATAGGCTACCATCACATATAAGTGGAAACTACCTCCTTCACTGGAAAAGAATGCTGCCATAGCTCACCTGATTGTACTGGAAGATCACTGTCAATTCTGCATCTCTCTGTTGCTCTATTAGAAGACCATTTCTGGGCTGTGATAAATTGAATACATGATAATATTTGATATCCTACAGTGCTCATTCTGTATTAATGTTGAGTGACATTAGATGACAGTATGTGCCTGTAATATGAACTCTATTAAATGTTTTGGCCAATATCTGACAAACATCATTTTCTTCCAGTAACTTTCCATCCATTAACTGGTATTCTGAATTCTTGATTCAAATTCATTTTGTCCATGTTGTGCTAAAAATTTAGGAACATGTATTTTATTCATGCTAACCCTCATCACATTCATCCAAATAGCTAAGGGAAAACCTTCATGGAGAAAAGATAAATTTTAGCCACTACCAGACAAAAGTTTTTTACTGCAGGATACATGATTGTCAGACCAGACTCCAGTGACATCCACACACAGAACTTGTACATCTCAAAGTAGCAATGAAACATCCATCAGGAGAAGATACAACATCAATGACATTACACAAATATAAATGTAAAACAGGCATATAAATATTTACTATTAATTCATTGGGAAATGGGTAAACACGGTTCTGTTGGTCCAAAGAACTATATCAAGAAAGTTATGTGTAATACATTAGAAAAGTTCAGTCATGCTCTAAAGCAGATAAGAGATCATCTCTGTTCTGGAACATGAGCAGATACCGCAAAGAAAACTTGACTTCCCACACTGAGAAAAGGATGCAAACAATAGATGTTTCAAGTCATATTTTACTTTCTAATAGGACTGAAATTAGAATGCTAATTTCTGCTAAATTCTGCCATGTAGACTTGTAGGGGTAATCTCCTGCGGTACAATTGGTGTAGATATATAAGTACTGAGAATATATATACAATTAAACCAGATTCAAAGCAATGCCTCCCTTCTTCAGGTTTGACAGAATGTCCTCTGCTATATGAAGCACCACTGATGTGAAGTTCTGACCCAGAATGTATTTGAAAGGGTAGCTGCATCCTTCCAATAAGAATTATTTCTCATACCGATGAGCATCAATATGCTGACCAACAGATAAAATAGAAATCATAATTATGTAAAAAGGTATCTGCTTCTTGATTATGGTGAAGTAAATATTCCTGTACCTTTTTAGTTAAACTCATGCTAATGGCTTTTTCAAGTAGCATTGTTTGAATTGCAATGACACAATGACAGACTAGGTAGAGGCATTACAGTGAGGAGAGTTTTCAATCCTGGAAAGGAAAGCTAAGTCCAAGAAAATTAGAGCTAACACTGTATAAAAAGAAATGTACACATTACCTGACTTAGGAAATGGTAAGCCCTCTGTATATCATCTTTTTAATAGCACTTCAAAAAAGAAATATAGGGCTATTTCTAGTTAAAAATTGCATAGTAGCAAATGGTAGAGATAATAGAGAGCATTAATTGACCAATGGTATGCTCAGACTGAAAATCAAATAGAGAATAAGTATAAAATTCAAAAGTCACTTACCTCACCTCCTCAGTATACCTCTCTGCTTTGTGAGGACGACGTTGTACTGTTACATAGGAGAGGGGGAAAAACCCAGTAATGGACACATCTCCACTCATATATGCAGTCTCCTTCTTGTTGAGTAAGCATTCCTCTTCACTGAGGGAACTGACAAGAAATGGAAGTTGTAGTATAACTGATGTAAAAAGCAAAGGAAACATCATAGAATGGCATGTAAGACCTATTTGTGAACATATATGGATCTTATGATAACCAGCAAATAAGTAAATATGCCATGAATATAAGAATGTATAAGAATATGTTTGAATATGATTTTATTGCCTAGGATTTCCACTCTGGCCCACCCCCATTTCTTTCATGATATCCTGCTCTCTTTCCCCAGACAAATGCTGTGTTCTTTCATCCCTGGGGCTCTACATCTGAGGTCCTATCTCCAAGTCAAAACATGAGATGCAAAATATTTTGATAGTTCCCTTCTCCACTCCCAGGTGCTATAATTTCATCAAGACCAAAGGGTGTAAGACTCCAGAGATGGATGGAAATTTGTTGGAATTGGTCCTGAGGTAGTAGTGAGAAACTTTGCAAATAAAGCCTCATGAGATCATGTAAAAGTTCTGAATCAAAGTTATAAAGGTGCAAGAGAAAGTGTTATTCAAATAAAGGCCCTATCCAAGTCATTGACCATCACTCTCCACAATCAAAGGTGGGGAACCTGCCACACCCATGGCTAAAGCCAGTGAGAGAACATTGCTGGTATGAGCCAAACAGGTATCCGTGCTCATTTGAATATGTGTTTGTGTAATAATCCTTCTCTGTGCCCCAAACAAAGAAAATAGTACAAAAGAAACTCTAGATCTTATCACTCTAAATAGTTTACACACACGAGCCATCAGAAGACTCTATGCACAAAGAACATAGGGATTTTTTTTATTGTGAAAATACCTTACAGATGGGTTTCCAATTACATGAGCAAGGTAATGAGTACATTTCTTCTCAAGCATTTTTGCCTCCTCCTTTGTTTCTCCTTCCCATCCCTTCATATCTGGCTCCCACCCCACCTGTCTCCCCCTCTCTGTGCCAAAGTTGTAAAGTTCTTTTTTCGACACAGTAACTTGTACATCTCATTGTTGCAATGGGTCCACCTGTATCCCTATTTAAACAATTTGTTTTTTTTTTCCCTTCCCCTCCATTGATTATACCAACATAAAATACAGTGAAAACAGGGGTTATACCATGGTGGATGGAAATACAAAGCAACAAATAAATATCTTACAAATATGTTAGCAAGAAAGAAAACGCATTTGAGTCCTTATCTTGGGGTTCATTTTGCCTAACATCTACTTATCTGACAGTTTCTCCTTGTCTGAGACATATACTAGTTATTGCAAATAAGGGAAACCATGGGACCTATGTTTCTTTGGGCCTGGCTTACTTCATTTAATATATTTTTTTCCAAGTCTTTCCATTTCCAAACAAATGGGGCAATGTCATTCTTTCTGATGGAGGCATACAAACATTCTAAAGCAGTGAAGCACTTTTACGTAATGCTGTTCTTTTTGCAACTTGCTGTTGTATGGTTGCCCATCATTTTACCACATGCAAGTGAAAATGGGAATCATGATTTAAGTAATGCCCTTTCCTACATGATGAGATATTGAAGCTGGCTCTTGTATCTTGCTAATACAAGAAACTGATTTGGGTTTTGAGAGTGTTTCCAATTGAATTGTGCACTTTTGGCTCAAGTTTTCTCTAAACTTAACTGCAGCATAAGAAGAGAAATTACTTGTATTGAGATAAACATTCCTTCTCTCTGGCAGCCTCTGCCCTTCCAACATTATTGAGTATTTTAAAGGTAGAACTACAGGTAGAGGGAAGAGAAAAGAAAAGTGAGAGGTAAAGAGAAGTAAGTGAAGGAGGGAGACAGAGAAAGAGAGAGGGACTGTTTAAGAGAGGATTTCTATATGAATTTCTTGTCACAAAGCACTGTCCCCTTCTGATTGAGAAATCCAACTTTGTGCCGTTATTCACCTTGTTCAATTGGCCTGCTCTGAAACTTTTCCAAATGACATGCTGATGCACATGCCCATGGAGTATTACTGGAGCCTCATCCTCTGTCTGTTTAGCTTTAAGCATAGTTCAGTATTGTTTCCTGTAACATGCCTTATTTGAGGGCAAGTACAAATAATATCCCTCCATTAAAGATCGCCTCTCCATTGTCTCCCTTACTTATGGTATACATAGATTTCAGCATTCTGAGTTCTTTGAGTATGGATATGAGACACCCACACAAGGCAAATTATGACATAAAATTTTCATCTATATAGAATTTACACTCAACCAAGAGAACAGCATACACTTAGCATATAGGCAATAGATTTATTGTAGATTCCTGCTACATTAGTTGTTTGGATCCTGCCATTGTACTAGTGTTTAAACTAATCATAGATTCTATCATTCAAGTAGGTTTGCTAATCCCTTTCCATTAGAGTTCTCAATGTCTGCTATATCGTGGAGCATAGAATGCACATGAAATGCTGCCAGCATAATCAAACAAAAAGCACATGACTACATCCAACAATTTGCTGTAAGTCCAGGATGAGAGACCTATGGTCTTTTTCTGTATGTCTTAGTAAATTGTATTTGGAATGGGTATGTGTATAGTAAGTACACACACTTGAAGAATGTATGTAAGGTACACATACACATACAAAAAAAAGTATCCCAACAAATACTGTTTGAAAAAGTAAAATCAGAGAGGAAATAAAGAAGAACATATAAAGATATTTGAATTGGGTCAGAGTTCATTATATCAATGTCTGGAGAGATCACAATGATACCCTTTTATAGTACATACACACATACTAGTTCATAGTTATAATAATTATATTGTGAACAAATTCACAAACCATTCTCACCTTCTGAGATCAGCAGACCCACCAAGCTCCAGCTGAAGTCAACCATCAAGAAAACTGTGTGAAAGGCTAGAGATATGTCTTTAGGGGCTCTTGGATAGACAGATATAAACTGGCCATGGTGACTCCAAAGGATCAATAATCCCAAAGGTGAGATAGAGAATAATTTCTCTTAACATGTATTGTAAACAATAATGTACAGCATATGAGACGGATATTGATATAAATTTGTGTACCCGTGCTATGTATAAATTATCTGACCCAATAGACCACTGATGTTAAAGAAAGCAAACTATGACTAAAAGATTAATGTATTATATAGCAATACATTCTGAAATCCTACTGTTACTTTCTGCACCTATGGATCTGATCATGAACCAAGACATTCCACTGAGCCCCTAACATTTGTCTACTGAATGAATTGGCATGGATATAAAAATCTCAGGTAACAACAAGTGTATTTTTGTCAGAGGCAGATAGGGCTGTGAGTACAAGGGTCTGTATTGGACCACTTCCTGAGCCATCTCATGGATAACGGAGCACAAGAGCTCTTCCAGCAGCCTCACCTTGCTTCTAGGAAGTTCTCAGAGTACAGACTCTGCTAGGATGAAGACCATGTGAGGCAAAGTTCCCATCACATCTGGAAAAGACTGCAACCTGAGCTAACCTGAATATCCCATGAAATCACTGTCAGTCCTGTCACTCTTGTCTTGTCTATTCAATACATACTTCAAACAACTCTGGTATGTGATCATTAATCTATGATGTTAGATCACACATACACAAATTGAATATGATCATGATTAAATCAATTTAGCCAGAGTCCTTTGAGACTCACAATGTCCTTCAGTAATTTTTTCTATTTCACAAATCCTCTCCTGAGCATTTGATACAATTTATTTAGGACATGTTCAAGGTAGAGTACAATCTTTTCATCTACTGCCAAACCTCTTCACAAATATCTATGAGAAAGCCTTCATGGGGAAAATGGTACTGATAAACTTCATAACCTACCAGGTATAAATTTTACTACAGGGAGTCTGAAGAGAGTTGGGTCAGATTTCCATGGCACCCACTCACAAAGCCTGCATATCTGATAATAGCTAAGAAAGAACCACCACCAGCAACCACAGACATCATAGAGAATATAGAAACACATCTACAAAATAGCCAAATACCACTTGGATTTTAATGGAAAAGGAAACAGGGAAGTATTAATAAGAAGGTACGTGTTAATAACATAAGAAGTGCTAATAAAATAAGTGTTAATAAAAAGGTCTAGGGATGGCATGTGAAAAAGATGTAGATTATCTCCTACAGCAGGGAAAACACTGTAGTTTCTAGAGCTTCAGCAGGTGCTCTCAAATCTGTACAGCTACCACAGGCAAAGCTTATCATTCAAGATTCATCCTGTACAAGCCAGAAACGATATTTGATCACACAACCTGCATTGAACAAGAATACTAATCACACAGTCTCTGTAGAATCTTCGGACAGCCACAGGTTTCTTCTTAGAAATTTCCATCCTTGACTGTAACTTTGTTGGGGCCAGGCTATCCTCAAGGCTGAGCCCCACTTTTCTCATCATATTTGTCCAAATGTATCTGAGAGAGCCTTGAGGGGAAAATGTTACTGACAAACTTTACCAAGTACCAGACATACTTTTCTTCTTCCTTGATTTCTAAGGAGAGTCGGACAAGATATCTCATAACCACACACAAATCTTCCGCATCTGGAAGGAACAAAGAAACTGTTGCTAGCACCAACGACATTCCTCAAAGTGTCACAAAAGCATATGAACAAAAACACTCAAATACACTATGTATAATTATGGGAAAATAAACCTAGATAAGGTTGGTAATAAAAGAGATATGCAAATGTTAGTAATAAAAAAGATAAGTAAGTGTCTAAGAATAACATTGGAGAATGGAACAGGCATCATCAAGACATGAAAGAGGTTGTAACTCCTAACATTGCCATCTCTGCTCCCAAATCTGAGCTGATAGCACAGCGAAAGGTTGTCTTACCACACATAAAAAGGTCTACAAACAATCAGTGTTCCAAATGACATGCTACCCTTCTAATAGGAGTAAAAGTAAGCAAAAAATTCCCACAATGGCAGCGATGGGCGGGAGGGAACAATTGGGAAAGAGGGAACAACTGATGATATGCATAACAAAAGAAATGTACATATCACCCAATGTGGAAGAAATAACTGTATTGCAAAGATCATAGAATTCATAAATGTTATAGATCATGTATAGACAATTTGCTCCATGAAAATTACAATGTGTTTGTACCTTTAACTAAGCATCACTATCCCACAATACTGTGAAATTTGGGAAATTATTTAGCCACTTAATCACAATAAAAAATTGGGAAAAAATTCCCTGAATATTTCTTTAAAAGTTTATGAATTGAACACACTGTTGAAGAATTCCTGTGAAGAATATAGAAGCCCAAGGACATCTGTGCAAGTAAAGCAGAATGAGACAGATACATCAACATCTCCTATGATGCAGCCCTTCTCCTGAGTTGATGGAAAGTTCTCTAATACAGGCAGCACGCCTGACCTGAAATGCAGTCTCAGAACTTATGTGAAACAGTAACAGGGGGGTAAGACTACGTGAGGTGGTCATAGCAAATTTCAGGATGTTTTATCTATTAATGTTCCTTACTTATGTTTTATTATCCATAGAGAGTTGTACAGAAGGCTTTACAATTAAATGTGCTAGTTTTTTACTATGATTCACATTGGTCAGTGTCATCTCTCTCATTAATTTACCCATTTCTATGAACACTTCCAATCCTTTCGATTTATTTGGTTCCATTTCTACACATACACATTGACAATTAGAAATGTATTTGCCTGCGCCTCTCTTTTGTGCGTTATCTTCCCTCCTCACCCCTCTCACCCCAACACCTTTTCTAGCTTCCTGGTATTCAATTTGTTAAACTGTTAGTTGGGTCCTTTCTGATCAACTTTCTTTTAAATCTAAGAAGCTCTGATAATGGAACATTCTAGATTTAAAAAACACACAGATTCGATTCAGATATTACTGGTTTTTGTAATATTGGTTTTTCCTTCATTTCCTGCCATATCACTGGAGACACACACCTTCCCAGAGTATATACATCTTTTAGATTTATGACTTATACACTAGGATGTGTATGTGGTGTGTGTGTGTGTGTGTGTGTGTGTGTGTGTGTGTGTGTGTGTGTGTGATGCTCATAGTTGGAAACTGTACTAGGAAAGTAGTTTATAATTGAAGCTGCTATTTATTTTGGAGGCATCAAGATCATCTATCTTGCCAATCTAGCCTTCAAAACCTTGACTCAAAAAGACATGCAATGTTCTAAATGTTACTAGCAAGTATGATCATTCTTTAGTGCCTTCTGCCTGTAATCCTAGCTCCTCAGATGGCAGATGATCACGATTCAAAGCTAGCCTGGGCAAGAAAGTCCATGAGACTATCTCCAATTAATCACCTGAAAACTGGAAGTAGTGCTTTGGCTCAAAGTGATAGAGCCACTGGCCTTGTGTCGAAGAGCTCAGGAACAGCACCCAGGCCCAGAGTTCAAGTCTTATGACTGAAATTAAATCTTAACATGCTTTTTTCTATGACACATGTGCAAAATTGGACATGTATGATTGAAAATGAGTCAACTTGGCAAATGATGGCTAGAAAACTAATAAGGATCCAAGTTTGGAAATACAGTAGTGATCACTCTTTTGTGAAGCGTGTTCCATAGGAAAACACACATACAAACACACATACACAAACACACACACACACTCACAGACATATACACACAAATGACTCTTCTTGCTATATCCTGAACACTTTCCTTCCTCCTATAAGGAGAATATACTGTCTACTTGAATGCTTCTCATGTAGGCAACACCAGGCTGTGAACATCATCAGGGACACTTGGCTGGACATCACCCTGATTGCACAGGCACTAAACTTAACCAGGACTTCAGTCCGGGAATTCACCTGGTTACTCTCATTGGAGTTTTTAGGCTCACTTTTTCACTCTTGTGAAAATACGCTACAGAGGGGTTACAATTATATGAGCAATGTAATGAGTACTTTCCTTATCAAGCATTGTTGCCTCCTCCTTTGTTTCCCCTTTCCATCCCTCCCTATCTGGCCCCTGCCCTGCCTGTCCCCACCACTCCGAGCCAAAGATGTAAAGTTCTTTTTTGGACACAGCGACTTGTACATCTCATTGTTGTAATGGGTCCACCTGGATCCCTGGTGCTGTCCTTGCACTCTTCAGCTCAAGGCGGGTGATCTACTGCTTGAGCCACAGCGCCACTTCTGGTTTTCTAGTGGTTTATTGGAGATAAGAGTCTCACAGACTTTCCTGCTTGGGCTGGCTTTGAACTGTATTTGTCAGATATCAGCCTCCTCAGTAGTTAGGATTACAAGGGTGAGCGACCAGCACCTGGCCTGAAAACATACTTTAAATGTACATATTCCTGTCTTCCCTATTACATTATTTTTTTTTCTCCCAATACCATCTTTTGTAACAATCACTCTACTTCTAAGCATTTTACTTCTTCTAAGCATTTTGTTATTTCAGATGTAATAGCTTAAGAAATACACTCTCTGGGGGGCAGGGAAGGTGGCTCAGTGGTAGAGCACTTGCCTTGCATGCCTGAGGTCCTGGGTTCGATTCCTCAGCACCACATAAGCAAAAAGAAAAAAAGCCAGAAGTGGCGCTGTGGCTCAAGTGGTAGAGAGCTAGCCTTGAGCTGAAGAGCTGAAGGACAGCACCCAGGCCCAGAGTTCAGGCCCCACAACTGGACCCCCCCCCAAAAAAAAGAAAGATAAGAAATACACTCTCTGATGATTTATGATTTCAATATAGAAGAAATTATTTCTGAATATTGTACTTCTATTCAGTATCACAATGTCATAATCTGCCTCCAACTTCCTTTTTTCATCAAAAATTAGCTGATCTCCAGCAGTGTTATTGAAATAAAATTTCTTCGGAAAGGGATGCAGGCAAAATGAGTGCATAATCTTTTGGTGAATTGAGTCTCAATGTTGAGACACAAAAATCTGCATTATCAGTATTCTTCATGGCATTTCATCCCTGCTTCAGGATCCAGATATAAAGCCTAATGAATTACAATAAGTGGAACATAACAGAGAAGTAACATACAATGTTTGCTGCTTAATACAGATATCTACAGTCCCCTTGAAATGAAAACACTGGTATCTTCAACTCAAATAAGCACAAATCAAACATATTTCAATTTTGTAGATAGAGCTAACCACAGAGGTTTATTTTATGCATGCATCTTTGATGTAGGTATGCAAAAGGATTAATAGCACAACTATATTGGAATAAATAATATCATTTATTTTAAGTATGAATACAGTCTTCAGATGGTTTGTCAAGCCTGTGATATATGTAATTCACATAGGAAGAATGAAGTAATAATACTGCAAGTTTATGTATAGGAATGTTGAAATCATTTGTAACTCAAACCACTGATAAGATAGTTTATGTTATAAAGTGTAGGTGAGAATGTAAATTAGAACCCCACTTGTGGATAACAGCATGGAATATAAAGAGATTTATTCTTCTATCCACATTGCCCTGTATTCAATATAAATGAAATCAGCACACTGAAAATAGAACAGTGCACCTGTGTTGACTAGAGGGCCTTCACAATAGCTACAAATGTAACTTGTCTACCTGACTAAGCAAAAATAGGTGAAAGCATAGAGCAAAATACATAAATATAACTACGAAATATTCTTTAGACGGAGCTGGTATCTCACTCCTGCAATCCTAGGTACTCAAAGGTAGGATATCTGAGCATAATGGTTCAAAGAAAGCCTAAGCAGACAAGTCATGAAACTCTTCTCTACAAAATGTCAGAAGTGGAGCTGGGCCTCAAGTAGTTGGACCCTAGCACTGTGTTCACGAGCTCAGGGATAGTGCCCAGGCCTTGAGTTCAAGCCCCAGGACTGACAAAAGAAAATAATTCAAAAATCTCAAGAAGCAAATCCATTAAAATTATTAAAATGTTGGTCAAATAATTTAGAGTAAATAATAATCAATCACCTCAAAGAGAAGTAAGGTAAACATATGTAGGAAGTAAAGAACTGGAGTGAATAGTCAACCTTAGGACTGAGAAATTCAGTAAAGAATTTGAGAGGAGTGTTGGAAGACAAAAATAATATTCCCAACTGAAATATAGGTTAAATTTAATAACTTCTCCTAAAACTATCAATGCACAACAAAAGAGAGGAAAATGGACTTCCATTGGGAGGTCATATGGCTCACAAATTCAAGTGATTGTGCTATAAATAGCATGGGAATAAAGAAAATACTTTCTTGCAAGAAGAAATATTTTTCTAAGAAAATGTGAAGATATTTCAATCTAAAAGATGAAGTACTGAAACTTATTAATAAGTCTTATAAATTTAGAAAATAATGTATAATTTGTAAACACAAAGCTTGTTTTTAACCCCTACAATATGTATTGGGATTGGTACAAACAATTTTCAATTCACAATGTCTAGTTATGAATACAATGCATCTTGACCAATGTCACCACTTTTGTAATTCATTATTTCTCTCCACTTGACATATTTCTTCAATGTTCTACATTCCATTTTCACATACAAATGGGCTGTAAAAGTATGACTCATTCACCCTCCTTTGCTTTATCTTTTCTTCTGCCCTCTCACAGTGACATCACCCACTACAGAGACCCCAAATTCCAGGTCCTTGGTATTAATTTTGTTAAACTGTAACTTCGTTATCTGAACGAGTTACACCACTGGAATCCTCCTCCTCTGCACGTACCATAGTTTAGTTAACACGTATCTATATATTCAAAATGATGTTGTATAGGTTTACACATATATTTACAACTAGTTCTAACTTCCACAAAAGAGAGAAAACATGCATCTCTTGCTCTATAAGCACAGTATACTTCACTTAATATCATTTTTCCTGGTCCATCCATTTCTCTACACTGATATAGTATGTTTTTTTGTCTTTTTTTAAACGCAGTTATTTTTTTTATTGTGAAAATACTGTACAGAGGGGTTACAATTACATGGGCAAGATAATGAGTACATTTCTTATCAAGCATTGTATTCTCCTCCTTTGTTTCCCCTTCCCATCCCATCCTCTCCTCCCCCTCCCTACCCTCCTCCCCCCCCATCAAAGTTGTAAAGTTCGTTTTCAGCATACAACGTGTACGTCTCATTGTTGCAATGGGTCCACCTGTATCCCTATTTAAACGATTTGTTTTTTCCCTTCCCCTCCAAAAATTATACCAACCTCAAATACAGTGAAAGCAGGGGTTATACCATGGGGGAGGGACATACAAAGCAACAAAGAAATCATCTTATAAATGTGTTAGAAACAATGGCATGAAAGAAAAAAATTTGAATACATATCTTAGGGTTTGTTTCCCTAACATCAATTTATCTGACCTTTTCTGCTTGACTCAGACATATACTAGTTATTGCACATAAGGGAAACCATGGGACCTATGTTTCTTTGGGCCTGGCTTACTTCACTTATAATTTTTCCAGATCTTTCCAATTCCTAACAAATGGGGCAATGTCATTCTTTCTGATGGAGGCATAGAATTCCATTGTGTATATATACCACATTTTCTTGATCCATTCATCTACTGAGGGGCATCTGGGTTGGTTCCATATCTTAGCTATGGTAAATAATGCTGCAATAAACATACTCCTGCTGGTAGCTTTAGTGTGGTCTTGTTTGTAAACATTTGGGTAAATGCCCAAAAGTGGGATTGCTGGGTCACAGGGGACCTCTATGTGGAGTCTTTTGAGGAACCTCCATACTGCTTTCCAAAGTGGTTGAACAAGTTTACACTCCCATCAACAATGCAGTAAGGTTCCATTCTGTCCACATCCCCTCCAGCATCTGTTGTTATTAGAGTTCTTGATTATAGCCATTCTAACTGGGGTGAGGTGGTATCTCAATGTTGTTTTGATTTGCATTTCTTTTATGGCTAGAGAGGTTGAGCATTTCTTCATGTGTCCATTGGCCATCCTTTCTTCTTCAGAGAAGCTTCTCTTTAAGTCTTTAGCCCACTTATTTATTGGGCAATTGTTTCTTTGAAAATTTGTTGTTGTTGGATTTAATTTTTTGAGTTCCAGGTATATTTTAGGTATGAGACCTTTTTCTATTGTATGGCTAGTAAACATCTTCTCCCAATCCGTGGGCTTTCTATTCATCTTGCTAGCTATGTCCTTTGCCATGCAGAAGCTCTGCAACTTTATGCAATCCCATTTGTCCAACCTTTCTTTGACTTGTTGTGTTTCTGGATCTCTATTAAGAAAATTTCGGCCTGTGCCAAGGACACCTAGGGTTTCTCCTATTCCATCCTGTAATGTTTTCAGAGTGTCTGCTTTGACTTTGAGGTCTTTGATACATTTGGAGTTGATTCTGGTGCAGGGTGATATATAAGGATATAGCTTAAGTTTTCTACAAGTAGTTAACCAATTTTTTGCCAGCCCCATTTACTGAAGAGGCTGTCTTTCTTCCATTATATTATTTTTTTTTAGCTCCCTTATTGAAGATTAAACAGCTATAGGTCTGTAGGTTCATTTCTGGGTTTTCAATTCTATTCCATTCGTCCTGAGGTCTGTTCTTGTGCCAGTACCAAGCTGTTTTGATTACTATGGCTTTGTAGTAGAGTTTGAAATTTGGTATTGAAATCCCTCCCGCACTGTTCTTTCTGTTGAGGATCATTTTGCTATTTGGGGTCTTTTGTTGTTCCATATGAATTTTTGGATTGCCTCTTCCATTTCCCTGAAGAATGAGGGTGGAATATGATAGGTATCACATTGAATTTGTAGATAGCCTTGGGAAGTATTGCCATTTTCACAATGTTGATCTTTCCAATCTAGGAGCATGGGAGTTTTTACAGTATGTTTTCTACTGGATGAGTAAAACTCCTGTACATACATAATTGCATAATTTTGACATGGTGAATAGATCAACAATGAACTATGAGAGCAGCCTTATTGGATTTGGATTTCTAATCTTTGGGAAAATTTGCAAGAGTTCTATTGCTAAATAATAGGAGAATTCTATGTTTAGTTTCTTGAGGAATCTCCAAGCTCCCTTCTAAAGTGGTTTCACCACCTTACATTCCCACCAATATTGTAAAAGCATTTCTTTTCTTCACTCACCTTAATGAGTGAGATTAAACAATTGTACCTAAAAAGACAAAATTGATCATGAAGGTGAAACCTATGTCTACTTACTAACTCTCCTAAAATATTATTTTGTATATCCAACAACTTTCCACCTAAAGTTGACGAGTTCTCATCTTACTCTTAATGATGTCTGAGGGAGATACCTGCAAAAACATACCAAGGAATCAAATACAGTGACAACAGAGGTTGTACCATCAGGGCAGAGCATACAAAGAAACAAAAAACAATCACATAGTACATTAAAAAGATCCTGCATCCACGTGCTGGGAAGGTGGCTCAGTGGTAGAGCGCTTGCCTTGCATGCCTGAGGCCCTGCTTTCGATTCCTCAGCACCACATAAGCAAAAAAAAAAAAAAAAAAAAAAGATCCTGCATCTTGTATATACAATTTTCTAATTTGGGGAGGGGAAGGGATATAACAAAATGCTGAAATAAGAATAAAATTGACCCATTGTAACAATGAGATGTACAAGAAATTATGTTGCAAATGAACTTTACAACTTTGTGGGGGAGGGGGGAGGAGGAGGGAAGGAGGTGGAGAGGAAAGGATTGTTAGGGGAAAATCAAAGGAGGGGGTAATAATGCTAAATAGAAAATGGACCCATTACCTTGCTCATGTAACTGTAACCCCTCTGTACAGTATCTTTACAATAAAAAAGTATATTTAACATAAAAATTAAACAGGAAAGTTTGTAAGAGCTTATAAAGGGATAGAGAAACAAAATAAAGCACCAACTTTTAAAAAATGTTTATTGTAAAGGTGATGTACAGAGGGGTTACTGTTACATAAATCAGGGAATGAGTGCATTTCTTTGATCAGTGTCTTCCCATCCCCCATTACTCTCAGAATTTATGGCCCATACCTCTCCCCACAAATTGTATAGTTTATAGATACTTTAAAGAAGAAAAATATTACATATTCCTACTAGAGGAAACAAACATATAAGGATGATGTAATTAAGGATTTATGGTATATAAAATTCTGAAAAAGGACTTATAAAATGAAGGAGAGAAAAAAAAAGAAAGGCGAATGATATACTCCAGAGTAGATAGGAAAAGATTGCTGTGTTGGGATATCCAATGAAGAGCAAGGAGCAAAGAAAGCAGCACTTGAGGAAGATGAGCTGAGAGCTCAGTTGTTGGCCTTGACAATGGGAGTGTTGTTATGCTTTAAAAAAACCTAAGAGCAGAGAGGTAAAGAGCTAAACAGCCTAGAATAATCCCCAAAGACCCAAAGGGTCTTTATACTCCGGAAAGCTCTCAGAGTTCAGCAGGCAGAGACTTTTCTCTGTGTTGGCATCCTGATGAGCTAGCCACCTCACACATACGCCATATCTGGCCAAGAGTAGGAATTACCATCAGTTATATAGCAATTTCATTTCTCTTCTGTTCCACTAGAAAAATCCATTTGTTCAGTTTAGCCCATTATGGCATCTTGTTGTTTTATACACCAAAGAAACCAATTCTATGCAGCATACATTTTAAAGGGAATACTGTCCAAGTTTTCCTGGTCACATTGCCTCCTCGTTTTCCATCATATTCATGTCCAAATAAAACTCCATTTTGTACAAGATATGTCTGTTTCCCATACATATATAGAAGAACATCATTGCTGTTTGAAAAAGTTAGCTTATGGGAAGTACCATGATAAGCTTGGATGTAAAAGGACCCTAAAAATAAACAACATTTGATGCTGTTGAGAAAAACTTTAACATCTGGAGTTGCTCCATTTGAGAGTTAGGACACACCTTTACTGAAGACTAACCATACATACATAAACAACATCAACTTTGAATTATGGTGAATATATATTTCATCTCATTACATAATGAAAATAAATGAGGATAATAATGCTAGCATGCATGCTTCAATTACAGAGAATTAAACAATTATTCCTTCAATTTAAATATCATGTGATTTGTGTAATATACATTATATTAAATCTTATTGCATCTATTCCTGTCTTATTTTTGTAAATATAAATGTGTGACCCCAAAGAGCACATGAACCATTATGTGCCTGACAGTTTTCCTAGTACTGACATATTGCATTACTGTGCTAGAATTGTTACAATTGGTTTATTACTATTATATAAATTATGTAGATCACTGTGGGATAAGCTGAATCAAGAGCTAAAAGACCTTAAAAGGAAAACTATAAAGTCTTGAATAAAAATATAGAAGAATACATTAGAATATTGACAACTTGTGGTGTTTCTCCATGGGCAAAGGAAGGCCTTACAGGTCAACAATGAAATAATTTGAAGATTTTATGAACTCACAATTTTGACAGGACTTGTTTATCACAATGGAATTTAATCTATTAATAAAGAGAGTCTCACAAAAATTTGTTTGTGAATATGCAAAGTCTAGGTCAGTGTAAATGCCATTGTGGTAAATGCAAATTAGAGTTCCCCTGTGGATCACAGCATGGGATGCTAAAAAAGCAAAAAGAAAAATTTCCTTCTATTTACATTGGCATATAACCAAAGTAAATAAAATCAGCAACATGAAAATACAATGCAACATGCTTATTGTAACACATTCACAGTACCTAAATTCGTGTATTTTTGTAAGAAATACCGAAGAAGCATGAAACAATATACATACATACATAAATATGTATATAGTATGACTGTGTCTAAATTTCATATATCTCAAATGGGAGTTAGTGGCTTACTTTTGTAACCCTAGCTACTCAAAAGACTGAGATATGAGAACCCCAGTTCCAACACTTTAGCATTATCTTTGCTAAACTTTAAGTTAGTGTCCCGACCCTCAGGACTTCAACGAGGGCAGTGAACCTAAGCGAGAAGGAATGAAGGGACAAGAGACTCGAAGAAGGACACCAAGACAAGGATTCTGATCAAGCTGCCAAATTTTATTTTTCACACAGGGGTATTTATATGCTTAGAATAAGCAAGCTTTTTCATTTGCCATAGCAGCTGCAGGATGCTTGCTTAGGGCAATGTGAAAAGGTGGTCCATAGCAGCTACCTGGTCTTTGTTTGGGGCAGGATGCAAAGACCAGATTCTGTAAATAGCCTCTAGAGATGTTACAGTGAGATAGTCAAGCTTATCATGCAAAGAGACTCCCTTCAGGGCTCTTGACATCTCCCCCTTTCCTATTTAGAAAACTGACCATCAATTGTTGGCTGCTCTTTTTAAGGGGGTGACAGAGTCTCTGTTCCTCTAAGGGCCCAGGGTTTTTCTCCACTATGAGCCAGTGTCCTCACTCAGGGAGGGGAATTTTACAGGCCTTGGCATGTTTTTTGAGGAGACGGCTTGTGGATATGCATGCCAACCGTCATGCACCAGAGCTTGCCACTCAAGGGTCTTGGGTTTTGGGATCACGCGGATCCATCCCCCTGCAGTCTTACCAGCACTCTTGATTAGAGCATTTTTTCTTCCTCCCATAGGTGCATCCTCCCCCAAGCAGAGGGGCCTATAGGAGGAGGGGCGAACCTATCCGTTATGGCAATAGGTCTTGCCCGTTGAATGGTCAGGAGTTATGAATAAGGAGAAGGGTTTTCTAAATAAGAAAAAGAAGGGGAGCGGGTTCCCACTGGAACAAGCTCATGGCAAAACACTAATTAAAAGCCTGGGGTAAATCCTCAATCTCAATGCCTTAGTCCGCCATATCAAGATGATGGTGATGAAACTGTATGGGATTAGAAGACAAGAGATTAATCTGTTATTTAATAAATTCAAACAGGAAGGTCCAAGATCTAAAAGACAAAGAGTGGCAGGGAGTGGTCTACCTGTAGCTTGGAAGGGCATTGCCCCTTGGCTTTGTTTGCCGAAGGGACATTCACATGCAAAGTGACCAGGTTGTTTACAACCTGGGGACTGAACTTTGAAATGCCTTGGTAAAGACAGCACCTATGGCAAGCTCCAAGGTGTGAGCGGTTCCTACTCCAGCACAAAGCCTGAGGAACTCAGAGAGGTCACCCTTGTTTTTATGTGGCTGGAGGACATCTTGACATGCCAGGTTAGCATTTTCAAAGGCAAGATGTTTAACAAAGGCATTTTAACTTTCACTCAGCCCAAGAAGCCTTTCTGCTGCCAAGTTAAGCCACGAGACAAGGTCACTGTTGGTTCATCTGGCCCCTCTCTAACTTTTGCCAGGGAAGTAGTAGCGGATCCCTTTTGAGGGAGACGCTTCCAAGTATAAAGGCCAGCATTATGAATTTGCGCCAAAAGTCCGGTAGGAAAGCGGGCCTGTTTAGCATTGGTATCAAAGGGCGCATTACCCAAAAGTTTAGTATAGGTCCAGGTTTTTGAAGATGTTTTAGCCAAATTTTTTTGTGCGGTCTCTTTACATTGTTCCTTAAAGTCCGCATTCCATAAAACAAAATCACCCCCACTAAGGGTGGCCCAGGCCAGAAACTTCCAATCATTATGGGTGAGCCAGCGCGCACTTTGGTTTTCTAACAAAGCTAACGTATAAGGGGCAGTTGGGCCAATTGGGCACATGCATTTTTAAGCTTTTCAACAAACCAAAGGCTAAGCCTCTTATACTCTTGTTGGCCTTTTCCCTGGGTGGGTTGTTCCTCTTCATCCCCAGTATCCTGCTCTTCATCCTCCTTTTCCTCCTCTTCTGATTCGTCCTCCTCACCCTCTGAGGTCCTATCTGTCTGGCTCCAAGTTACTGGAAAGGCGAGAACTGATTGATGGCCTGATCTAACCTTAATTTTATCAGGTGGTTTTGGCGTATCGGCCAAGGCCAGTGTGCGGAGTTTATAATCAAGGGACCCCAGTTCTTTTAAAAGTTGAAGGTGTTCTCGCCTATGTTGAAGGATCTCGTGTAAAGGGGCCAAGTTAGGTAAAGCGTGGAAAGAAAAAACATCTGGATCTTGAGGAGCAGTGGGCCATTGAAGGGCCACAAAAGGAAGGGATTTTCAGTAAATTGACCAGCAGTCATATCTAATACAATGGATGGGCAAGCCAAGGGGGGCCGAGAGGCATTTTGGAGAACCTCCTCTTCTGTTTTTACAAGTTTTAAAATTCCACTATCAAATAGAGAACCTTTTAAAACTTCATTAATCAAATTCCAATAGGAAAAGGCAGTAGCAGGAAACTTTTCTGAACCAAAGGTTTCATAATAATCTTTTAAACAATCTCCTACTCTTTGCCATCTTTTTGCATCTATGATTCCTACAAGTCCTCTATGAATGAGAAATATAATTCTAAATCCTTTTTCTTAACCCGCGTTTCCCGTGTCTTGAAGGCTTCCTTGAGGTCTGACATAAATAGATCATGTGACCATATTTCTTGTCCCATGGTGGGTCACTCACCTTGCGCCGTCCCCACTCTCCTCCTGGATCTGTCTCTCGGCAGGGTCTGTCGAGGCCATCTCGCAATCTCGGACTGTACTTGGGCAAGTTTTCCCGGAGGACAGCGTTCCTTCCTTAGTCAGAGGCTGGTGCCCCACGTTGGGCGCCAGTTGTCCCGACCTGAAGGACTTCAACGAGGGCAGTGAACCTAAGCGAGAAGGAATGAAGGGACAAGAGACACAAAGAAGGACAGCAAGACAAGGATTCTGATCAAGCTGCCAAATTTTATTTTTCACACAGGGGTATTTATATGCTTAGAATAAGGAAGCTTTTTCATTGGCCATAGCAGCTGCAAGACATTTGCTTAGGGCAATGTGAAAAGGTGGTCCATAGCAGCTACCTGGTCTTTGTTTGGGGCAGGATGCAAAGACCTGATAATGTAAATAGCCTCGAGAGATGTTCCAGCAAGATGTTCCAGCGAGATGTTCCAGCCAGATAGTCAAACTTATCATGCAGATAGACTCAACTTTTGGCTCCCGACAAGTTAGCTTTCAAAGGAATTATGCCACTAATATTGCTCCTGTGTATACCATGCTTTCAATACGAGGTTTATAGCTATATGCAAATTAACATATGTAGATTTACATATGCATTCATAATTAGAATCTAACTTCCACATATCAGAGGAAACATGATCTTTGTCATCTCTGACCATGAGTTATTCACTTAAGGACAACTTTCCAAGAGCCTTTCATTTCTCTACAAATGACATAATACCATCTTTTTGCATTGATGTGTAAAACTACAATATGTCTCTCTGGTCTGTTTCCATGACGTTTCTATGGGGAATAGTGCAGCAACCAATACTGTTGTGCCTTACCGTAAACAGATATTTACATTGTGTAACACTGCCCAAAAGTTGTATTGCTAAATAATAAGGGAGTTCTGGCTTGATTTTCTTGAGTAATCTTCAAACTGCCTTCCATAGTGGTTGCACTAGGTTATATTCTCATCAACAGTCTAAAAGAATTCTTTCTCCTCATTCACGTTAGTAAGTGGTGATTAATCAATTGTGTCTAGAAGGATGTGAAACTTATTGTCCACCAACCAACTTCCATTAAATATTATTCATGAAGTCAACAACTTCCTTGGAAGTTGAGCTATGTGCCTGGAGCATACCTATATCTAATTTTCAATGATTTAGGATAAAGAAATGGTGAAAAATAAATGGAGAAAGCTTGTAAGAGCTAGGGGAAAATAGAACAAACACAAGTAAATAAGATATATATAAAATCTACAAATAAGACATTTAAAGCCAACAAGATTTTCAAATAGTGAAATATATCTATTATAGGAAAACTCAAATATATAATGATTAGACTATTAAGGATTCATGATACATAAAATTCTCAAAAATGATTTTTTTTTAAATTTTATTTTATTTTATTTGAGAACATTCTGTACTCAAAAATGATTTGAGGCAGTGAAGGAAAAAAGAAACTGAAGTAAAAGAAGACTAAATAATACACTCAAAAGTAAATAAGAAGGGTGGAAAGGGGTCACATCAATCAAAATGGATTGTATTCAGAATTGCTTTGAATCTGGCAACTCCTTTGTACAATTACTTCAAGATTATAAAACAGTTAAAATAGAGAAGATAAGGAAAAATAAGTCCAGAATAATTAGAATACCTTCAGGGTAATTGGAATAACAAGAATAATTCAATATTCATAAAAAATAGTCAACTTACAATGAACATCATGGAACTTGGAGAATGGGTAAAAAAAAATACTATCATTATTTAAAGTATTTTCCCAAACCTAAACTAGGTTCTGAGGGATAAAATTAGTAGAGACGTGTTACAGAGGCTCTATGATTTTAGAAGGACTTATATTTAACATTAGGATGGATTTTTTCTCCAAGAACGTTTTTGGCCCCATATACCATGCAGAGAATTTCTCTCTGGCCTCAACAAGATGATGTAGCACTTAGGGACAAAGATGCAGCCTAACAGGCCAGCACTGGAAGCTAAGATAGAGAAGACCTCCACAGCCACCATGGTTTTTCTCTTGGTGCTGTGGTAGACAGGCAGGAAGATGACCCAGACTTACAGAACACCAACTTACCGAAGGTCAGGAACTTGGCTCATTGAAAGTGTTAGGCAGGTTCCTGGGAAGAAAGCCACAGTGAAGCTTGCCAGGACCAGGGAGCCCAGGTATCCCTGGACACAATAGAAGGCAGTGGTTGATCCTTTGTTGCACAGGATAATAATGTGGCCATGTTCTGAGTGTGCATTGGTGGATCAGTGTGCAGATGAAGTTAGGCATTCCTGACACCAGCAACCACCGCATCCTTCTTCCTGAAGAAATGACAGAGAAGGCCAGAACCACAGTAACGGTTTTGGCCAAGACAGTGGAAACAGCCACAGTGAACACAACTCCAAATGTGGTGTGCTGGAGGACACACGTGGCTGTGTTGCGATGTCCAATGAAGAGCAAGGAGCAAAGTAAGCAGCAGATGAGGGAGATGAGCAAGATGTAGCTGAGAGCCCTGTTGTTGGCCTTGACAATGGGAGTGTTGTTGTGCTTGGTAAAAATCCCAATAACAGCAGTGGTTAGTGCAGAGAGGCAGAGAGCTAAGCAGACTAGAGTCATCCCCAGAGGGTCCCTAGAGTCCAGGAAGCACTCAGATTTCAGCAGGCAGAGATTTTTCTCTGTGCTGGCATATTGAAGATCTGGGAATCTCACACACTGCTCCAAATCTTGCAAAGAGTGGGAATTACTGTCAGTTGTACAATAGTTACCTTTCTTCTCTGCCCTTCCCCCAAAGAGGTTCATTTGTTAAGCTTAACCCCCTGTTCAGCGTTGTTGCTTTCTAAACCGAAGTACAAATCCTATGAAGCATACAATTCAATGTGAGTCCTGATCATTTTATGCTCATATGTTTTCTTACTTTTTAGTATTTTCTTGAAAGCATTTTCCATTACAAAATGTGGAAAAAGGGCTGGGAAGTTGGTCCAGTGGTAGAGTGCCTGCCTTGCATGCATGAGGTCCTAGATTTGATTCCTCAGTACTGTAGGGCGCTAGACTGGAGCTGAAAAGCTGAAGGACAGCACCCAGACCCAGAGTTCAGCCTCCACAACCGATAAAAATAAATGTGGTAAGATAAATCTACTTTACCTAATTAACACATGACAAGTAATAATCTGTGTAATGCCTTCAGAAACCACATCCTTCATGAGAAATGTGCACATTTGATTTTGGGCATGACTATGTAAATTCTAGAGAAACAAAAATAATCAATAATCCTCATTATCTTCCCTTGGTATCTGAACCTCAATGACCCATTGAAGTTGTCAAAGTAAAAATGCTTGAGTTTGATGGATATTTCATTAATTCATTACCCCAATTTTGGTAACAGTCTCATTTTAAATTATGAGTCTTCTCATCCAATATAGGCTTCATATTTACTCATTTCTATCTTCTTTTAATTTTTTACTTCAGTTTCTTCAATATCTAAAGTCTATCACAACAATAATTTTCTCTTAATATTTCATAGCTTATCAGGTACTAAATAATGTTTCTAAAAATACATTAATGATTCATGATTTCATGGTACAAATAAATCATTTCTGAACCATACACTCTTCACATTCTTAGGAATTGAAATATACAAAAATGTCTGAGGTGGGCACGTTGGCTCACGCCAGTAATCCTAGCTACTCAGCAGGCTGAGATCTGAGGATCATGGTTCACAGCCAGCCCTGGCAGGAAACTCCATGAGACTCTTTATCTCCAATAAACCACTAGAAAACCAGAATTGGCACTGTGGCTCAAGTGGTAGAGCACTCGCCTTGAGCTAAAGAGCTGAGGGACAGCACCCAAGCCCAGAGGTCAAGCCCCACAACCGACAAAAAAAAGTATAGAATGTTCCTATAACAATAAAAATAATTGGGATATACCTTCCATTCAAATCAATGTGCTCTTTCAATATCCTATATCCCAAATGCTGCATTTTCCCAGATTGTAGCATAGAGTTTAGTTAAAGCTGCCCACGTCAGTTTAATTTTTTGATACCAAATATATTTTTCCATATTGCAGATAACGCTTTAGCATGTTTTTCAGTGGAATGGGTATCATATACATGGAAACTGGTCTAAAAAACTTAACCAAATCTTTTATACATCTGCAGGTGTTGTGATTTTCTGGCAGTAATTTTATCTTTTTCTAACATGTAAATTCCTACCTAATAAAAGGAAGGCTTTAGTCTCTCTATGCTATCTACCTATGATGGATCATTTCTATTGTCTACCATTGATTAAGAAAAACTAAGGAGATGTGGACAATGTCTCCAATACTCACCTTTCCTGTTAGAAATTTCATTCTCAGAGCAAAGGATACAATCAAAGCAACAGACAAACTTTCCCTCCTGAAGGGATTTTCTGAATCCAGGACCACAAATCTTATTGCAGACAGACTGTGGAATCTGAAAAAAGCAGATTAGTGTTGATGACAGTCAGGTCAGTTATTGTTAATGCACTGAAATTCTAGTATTGTAGGCAATTTGATAATTCAGAATAAAAATTTCTGTATAGTTGCAAGTAATATATGTATACATATTTAATTGGATGATATTATTTCAGGTATTATACTCAAAGAAGAGTGCATTAAATCCTTCTTCTTAATGGAAAATGTAGGAACTGTTAAGTAACCACTCTTCTTAATATGGGAAATCATCTAAAAAATCTTACAACTGGCCAATTGATGTTTGAACCATAAAATAATGAGGAGTTCTGGGAAGATGGCAGAGGAGAAGCTGGAGGCAAAACAAGCTCTCACATAGAAAGCAGTTTCAGTGCTCCAGTGAACAGTCCTAACCCAGAGATTCATACCAAGTGTGCCATCACAGTACAGAGAGTTAGGCCAGAGAGGAAAAATCCAGGCAAGGAGCCAGATCTGAGCACTTGCCAGCAGCTACAGCGGCAGCGGCAGCCGTAGCCTCCAATCTGCAACACATCTGGGTCAAAGGCGCCAGATGCAGTGGGCGAGCAGATTCTACTCAACAGCAGCAAAAACTGACAAGGAGCAGACATCTTCATCCTGCAGATCGCAGACCAGAGATGACCCAGGAACCAAGTCTCCAGCATGAGTAGAAGCCTGACATCCTCACTCCTTCTAGGGAGCAGAGGAGGGAAGGCCACCCCTTCCTCCCCACTAGGAAGATCTCCATCTTTGATACTGACAAAGGCCTGGCTGAGCAGCTAGCTCCAACTCAGGCCTTGGAAGAAAACAAACAAGTCATTTAGCAGGTCACAGGAACCTAACCTGACCTGCCAGGCTCAGCTCCATCCAGGGAAAAGTCACCCAGCCCGGGCTGAGCAAGCTGTGCCAGCCCCAGGAGTGGCTTTCTTCACTGGGTAAAGAGAGCCAGAGGCTGCACCTCCCTACAGAAGCCTTGACAATCAATGGCTATTCAGTAAACATAAACCCTGAGAATGGCTCCAGGCTGGGCTCTATGAGTGTCTCAGAAGCTAGCTCCTCAGGGAAAAGCTACTGTTTACTGAAAGGCCTCAACTCTACCCAGAATCTAGCCTCATCACAGCATCTCCAAACTAGAGGAAACAGCCATCTCCCTCTTTGGTGATTCTCAAAGCAGATCTCCTTCCCATTGGGAAGAGGATCACAAAATCCTGGGTAAAGCAGAGCATTTTTCTGCCTGCTCAAACAAACTGACTCAGGAAACCAAAAACATTTTTTTTAACTTTTTAAAATTTTTAAGTTTTAGTTAAAAAATTATTTTCTATTAACTTTTTTTTCTTTCTCTTATAATTTTTATTTTAGGGGTATACATATGTTTTCTTTTTTTCTTTTTTCTTTCTTTTTTCTTTTTAGCTCTACTGACCTTTTCATTCTTTTTTTTTCTTTCTTTCTCATTTTACTTTTTCTCCTCCTTTGCTCTTCTTTGTGTAACTTAATTGCTCTTCTGCTCATCCTCAGATATACCCATAGTCGATTATTAGCCTTTATTCCCCATTGTGCACACACTTAATCCAGAAATTTATTACTCAATTCAAAACCTCTAAGACTTAAATTACTTGATAGCAGTACTACCTCTTTATACCTATATAATATTTTAAGTATTTTTATTTTTGAATTTTTCACATCTCCTTTCTATCCCTCCCCTTCTCTCATCCTATCCTCCTTCATCTCTGAATATTATGTTTTTAAATTTGCATAATTTTTAAGTGATCTCTTTTTTACTCTTTGTTTTTCTATTTTTTCTTTTCTCTTTTTTCTTTCTTTTCTTCTTTTTCTCTCTCTCTCTAATATCATAGTATCCAATCTATTTCCCTCTTTGAGATTAGGACTTAGTTAATTTAACTCTCCTTTTACTTTTCCACATCCCTCTATTCCTATTTTTACCCACATCTCTCCCCAAACCTAATAATTTCTGGTTTGCCAAATTCTTCTTTGCTGTTCACAGCCCATTAATACAAAATTGTTTGAAATTGAATAGATATATCTGGTGAACTAGATTGTATTTGAAGGCTTTTGACTGTGCAACTACAGACTTTGGTTGATGCTTGCCTTAAGATAGTGTTCTAGCACAAAATTGGTGTTACTTTCATCCCAAATGGGCAGAACAAGCCGGAAAAGCACAAGAAAAATGGCAAGTCTGGGTATCTCAACTCCCACTCATGGTGATCAGGGGACAGAACAGATAATGAATAATCCAGAGGAGAGTTTCCAAAAAGCTCTTCAAACACTACTGGTAAACACGGTAAATGAAAAGATTGTAAACCTGCAAAGGACTCAGTGTGAGCATGATAAGGAGAGAGAGGAGGCAAACCAAAGGTTAATACAAGAATATCATGACCATGAAGAAGCTACTCAAAGATTGATACAGGATTTGCGTGAGCAGATTGAGAACATTCAAAGAGAAAAACAGGAATGGCATGAGCAGGCTGAGATCAGTCAAAGAGATAGACAGGAATTGCATGAGCTGGCCAAGAACAGAAAAAGAGAAAGTCAGGAATGGCATGACCAGGTTGAGAACACTCAAAGAGAACTACAGGAATCGAATGAACAGGAGGAAACTAATCAAAGAGTAATACAGGAATTGAGAGAGCAGGATGAGAATAGACAAAGATCAGTAGAGGCATTCATGGAACCCACAAACAGAGAGCTAAAAGAAGTCAGGGAGACCACAAAGGGAATGCTGAATGGAACCCAACAGAAGGAATGGGAGTCCAAGGAAACCATAACCAATCAACTAAGTGATTTGAGAATGAACACTGAACACCAAATTAAGGAAGTAAAGAACTTCATACAAGAGCTAAAACAAAGCTCCAACAAAAATTTGAAGCCATCAAAGCCAACCAACTAGAAGGAAAAGAGATAAAAAAAAAACAAAGTAGAAGTCTTGATAATAGGTTAGACAATGCAGAAGAGCAAATCTCGGGGGTTGAAGACAGCCTAGATAGTATAGAGAAAGAACATACAACCATCCAAGACAAATCCAAGAAATATGATAGATCTATTCAACACTTGGAAGACACCATCAGAAGGCCTAATTGAAGATAATGGGTATAGAGGAGCATCCAGAGACAGAAGTTAATGGTCTAGGAAATTTGTTTAACAGGATCCTAGCAGAGAACTTCCCAAACATGCAAAAAGATAGGCCTATTCAGATACAAGAAGCTTTTAGAACTCCAAATAGATAAGACCAGAACAGGACATCACACCTTCACATTATAATCCAAACAGGATCAATTCAGACCAAGATAAAGATCCTTAAATCTGTCAAGGGGAAAAGATCAGTCACTTATAAAGGGAAATCAATTGGAATCACCTCAGATTTCTCAGCAGAGGTAATCAAAGCAACATGAGCCAGGAATGATGTATGCCATGCCCTAAAATCAAACAACTATCAACCAAGAATACTGTACCAGCTAAACTCTCATTCATAACTGAAGGTCAAATAAAAACCTTCCATAGCAAAGAAAAATTGAAACAATATATCTCTACCAAACCAGCCCTACAAAAGAGTCTTAAAGAAGTCCTATACAGCGAAAACCAACAAGACCACTGTAAAGGCCAAGAAACCGCACCCAAACTGAGAATCCAAGAACCACAGGAAGAACTCAGTTGCCGCAGCCCCCAAGAAGGTGGATAAAATGGCAGAAACTCCCAAATACCCCTCAGTCCTATCTCTCAACATTAACAGACTTAACTCTCCAATTAAGCGACATAGACTGTCTAGTTGGATTAAAAAACAAGATCCTTCTATCTGCTGCCTTCAGGAGTCACATCTTGCCCATAAAAACAAACACATTTTCAATGTTAAAGGCTGGAACAAAATCTACCAAACAAATGGCCCTCATAAACAGACAGGAGTTGAAATCCTAATATCATATAAAATAGACTTCAAATTGAAATTAGTGAGAGGAGATAAAGAAGGTCACTACATATTAATTAAGGAATCTGTCTTTCAGGAAGATATTACAATTCTAAATAACTATTTGCCAAACAACAGAGCACCCAAATTTATCCAAGAAACACTACTTTCCCTCAAATCCCACATAGATCCAAAGACATTAATTGTTGGGGATTTTAACACACCACTTTCCCCACTAGATAGATCAAATGGGCAAAAACTCAACAGAGAAACCATAGATCTAAACAACTGCATAGATCAACTAGATTTAACAGACATCTACCGAATATTTCACTCAACAGCATGAGAATACATGTTTTTCTCAGCAGCACATGGAACATTTTTCAAAATAGACCACATTTTAGGCCACAAAGCAAACTTGTCCAAATTCAGAAACATTGAAATTATACCTTGCTTTCTCTCAGACCACAAGGAAATAAAATTAAAACTCAACACCAAAAGCCACCAAAGAAAGTCATGTAACACATGGAGGCTGAACAACACACTGCTGAATCACAAGTGGGTCATGGAAGAGATTTGAAAGGAAATTCAAATGTTCATGATATTCAACAAAAATGCATACACAAATTACCAGCTTCTCTGGGACACAGCAAATATAGTACTGAGGGGCAAGTTTATAGCTCTGAGTTCCTACATCAACAAATTGGAGAGATCTGAAACCAACAATTTAATGAGACATCTGAGCTTCCTTAAAAAAGAGCAGCAAGATAAACCCTAATCCAGTAGATGGAAAGAAATAATTAAAATTAAATCAGAATTAAACAAATTATATAAAAAAATAGAAAGAATCAACAAAAAGAAAAGTTGGTTCTTTGAAAAAATTAACAAAACTGACACTTAGCAAATCTTATCAGAAAAAAGGCAACACACCCAAATAAATAAATTCATAGATGAGAATGGAAACATCAACACAGAATCAACCAAGAATCAGAACATTATAAGGGAATTCTTCTCAAAACTTTATGCTAATAAGTTTGAGACCTTGGGAGAAATGGACCTCTTCCTAGCAAATATTGACATGCCAAAACTAAACCAAGATGAGTTAAACCATCATAATAGGCCCATATCAAGCACTGAAATAGAAACAGCAATAAGATACCTCCCAACTAAGAAAAGCCCAGGACGAGACGGTTTTACAGCGAAATTCTACAAGACGTTCAAAGCAGAGCTCACACCAATACTCCTCCAAGTCTTCAATGAGATTGAAAGAGAAAGTTCACTGCTGAACTCATTCTATGAAACCATCATAACCCTCATCCCAAACCAGGCAGGGACTCATCAAAGAAAGAGAACTAGATGTCGAGAGCCCTGCAGGGAGACTCTGCATGATAAGCTTGACTATCTCGCTGTAACATCTCTCAAGGCTATTACAGAATCTGGTCTTTGCATCCTGTCCCAAACAAAGACCAGGTAGCTGCTATAGACCACCTTTTACATTGCCCTAAGCAAACATCCTGTAGCTGCTACGGCCAATGAAAAAGCTTCCTTATTCTAAGCATATAAATACCCCTGTGTGAAAAATAAAATTTGGCAGCTTGATCAGAATCCTTGTCTTGGTGTCATTCTTCATGTCTCTTGTCCCTTCATTCCTTCTCGCTTAGGTTCACTGACCTCGTTGAAGTCCTGCGGGTCGGGACAACTGGCGCCCAACGTGGGGCACAAGCCTCTAACTAAGGAAGGAACGCCGTCCTCAGGGAAAACTTGGCCAAGTACAGACAGAGATCCCGAGATCGCCTTGACAGACCCTGCCGAGAGACAGATCCAGGAGGAGAGTGGGGACGGCGCAAGGTGAGTGACCCACCATGGGACAAGCAATATCGTCACATGATCTATTTCTGTCAGAACTCAAGGAGGCCTTCAAGACAGGGGAACGCGGTTAAGAAAAAGGATTTAGAATTATATTTCTCATTCATAGAGGACTTGTAAGGTCCACTCCTGGATGGCGAGCAGACTCCACCCTCCTCGCAGCAAAGTCTCCACCCAGTACCTGCGTTACCTAGGCAACTGGGACACCTGGAAGAGGTCACGTCTGCATCTGCTGAGGTCACATCTGAATTTGATGTGGCCACACCTTTCCCCACCCATACCCTACATAAGGGCTAGCCCAGGCCCAGACTCCCTCTCTCTTTTTTCTCTCTCTGTTCGTTTCTTGCTCTTGCTGCTCTTTTCTTGCTCTCTTGCTCTCTCTCTTTCCCAGCCACGTGGAGTGCCAACCTTGCCTGGTCCCAGCAGATCTACCCCTTACCTGAATACCACGTGAGTGCTACTGTTCTTACCCCTCTCTCTGCTCTTTTCTCTCTCTTTCCTCTCTTCCCAGCTCTCTCTCATTCCCAGGCCTTTCCCAGCCACGTGGAGTGCCACCCTTGCCTGGTCCAAGCAGGTCTACTGAATAAACCTACCACTTATCTGAATACCACGTGCGTGCTGGTGCAGTTCTTACTCGGCTTCCTCTTTTTAAAAACCTAACATAAATGGTGCCGTGACTCGGATAAAGGCTTAAAGTCAGGATAGCTGGGATTTCTCTGTTTTTTTTTTTTTTCCCTCGTTTTTCTTTTTTTTTTTTTTTGTTCTTCCCTTTTTGCTCTGAGGAATACCCGCAGTTCTTACGGCCTTTTGCGAACCAGTCTCTGCGGCGGAATCAACGCATCGATACCATTGCTGCCTTCACATCCACGTCCACACCACTTCTCTACTCTGGTGAGTGAAACTACTCTACGGCTCTCTGTCGCTCAGTCTCTGTCCAGACGTGGCGCCACGCCAGAGAGCTCCTACGGCCTTTAGCTGAAAGGCCGGTCACCTCTGAAGCCGAGGACGCTTGGCTTTGGGGGCTTGGCCATTTCTCTCTAGAGGGCTCTGGGGGAAGTCGGGACGCCGCTTCTGCCTGGTCAGCTCTCCTTCACTCACCAGACTGACTCTCCTACTCATTTAATGGGGTGCTACGAATCACGCCTGAGCCGTGAAACCCCTTTGAAATGTCTCCCGCGCTCCCTGGAAAGCCAGAGAGCCTCATTTTTATGCCATTCTCAGAAGCACAGTTTTTGCTACTGCAATGGTAAATGGTCAGAAGTTTAATTTCAGGCTCTTTGCTCTCTCTGCCATTCATGGGCAACTTTCTACCCTTTTTTTCTACAACTTTTTGGCTTGTGCCTTGAAGAGTGCGACGCAGGCTGGGTCCCAGGGACCCCCCTCTAGGTTCCCTCTCAAAGGCTAGCCAATGTAGGCTTAATCTATTCAGGCTTTCTTTGCATTCTTTCAGAAATTCGCCATCTTGAATCCGCCATCTTGGCCACGTGGTGGGTTAAGGGATTGGCCCCATCTGACCCTTAACCTTCCACTAAGTTTACTACTCCATCTATTCTAAGGTGCCTTGCTAACAAGTTGCTGTTTTCACAGGCCCTAGTAACTGAGGCCCAACCATCTGATGTGCTTTGTTAGCAAAGATGTCTAAATGTTGTCAAAATTTTAGGTTTTGAGTTTTGCCTTTTTTGTTTTGTGTTGTGTATTCCACTACTGACTACATGGTTCTAAAATACTGGGCATATTTATGCTAAAATTTTCATCACATCTAATGAGTTTTGTCATTTCAGAATATTTGTTGGCAATTCTTGATAAGAACCAGGTAAGCTCTACTTATTCTACTTGATCTCCTTGTTGCTTTAATTGAAAATAATAAAGGGCTTTTGTGGCAAAGATTTCAGTTCAAAGCCAGCTCGGGCTAAAAAATCGCTAAGACTCTGTCTCCCAGCTAAACTCTGCAAGTGATACTATAACTCAGTGTGGTAGAGTGCTAGCCTTGAGCAGAAGTGCTCAAGGACAGTGCCCAAGCCTTGAGTTCAAACCTCCTTGAACACTGGAAGTGCTATTGTAACTCAACGTGGTTCAGTGCTAGCCTTGAGCGGAAGCGCTCAGGGACAGTGCCCAGGCCTTGAGTTCAAATCTTGAATACCAACTGGGACAAGCCATCCCAGCAACGAGCACCTAGACTCAGCCAGTCTAGGGAACAAGGGAACGTGGAAAGGAGTAAGGGGAGATGATGTCACATCAGCTACTTTGTGCCTGCCCTTTCAAAATTAACCTGAGCCGGGAGGTCAGTAGAAGTAAGAAGCCTGCCCATCCAATGTCTATACCTGTCTACCTATTAACTGAACAGGAATTTATATTCTTGCCTTTGTCACCTGACTTCTCTACCTAGTCGCCAGATGTCAGAAGTAACTAGGGACATTTCTACCAACATTTTCAGCCCCAAGTCCTTCCTCTTGCCATTTATTTGCTCTCTAGTATTTTTTTTCCAGCCCCTCAATGCTCATGAGACTTCTCCAGATTTCATCTAAGGACTCACGCAACCAAGGGACAGCTGCTGTTCACTGCCTTCTCTGGGAGGAGACCAAATTCCAGCCTTTTACCCCTATTGTCGACGCCCCTTGTCAGCAGGAAGTAGCCAGAGAGAATCCTCGCCCTATTTCATGATTATTAAAAGGCTGGAATGTAAGGTCCACTCCTGGATGGCGAGCAGACTCCACCCTCCTCGCAGCAAAGTCTCCACCCAGTACCTGCGTTACCTAGGCAACTGGGACACCTGGAAGAGGTCATTCTGCATCCGCTGATGTCACATCTGAATTTGATGTGGCCACACCTTTCCCCACCCATACCCTACATAAGGGCTAGCCCAGGCCCAGACCCTCCCTTTTTTCACTCTCTGTTCGTTTCTAGCTCTTGCTGCTCTTCTCTTGCTCTCTTGCTGCCCCCTTTTTTCTCTCTCTGTTCGTTTCTAGCTCTTGCTGCTCTTTTCTTGCTCTCTTGCTCTCTCTCTTTCCCAGCCACGTGGAGTGCCAACCTTGCCTGGTCCCAGCAGGTCTACCCCTTACCTGAATACCACGTGAGTGCTACTGTTCTTACCCCTCTCTCTGCTCTTTTCTCTCTCTTTCCTCTCTTCCCAGCTCTCTCTCATTCCCAGGCCTTTCCCAGCCACGTGGAGTGCCACCCTTGCCTGGTCCCAGCAGGTCTACTGAATAAACCTACCCCTTATCTGAATACCACGTGCGTGCTGGTGCTGTTCTTACTCGGTTTCCTCTTTTTAAAAACCTAACATCAAGGCTATTACAGAATCTGGTCTTTGCATCCTGTCCCAAACAAAGACCAGGTAGCTGCTATAGACCACCTTTTACATTGCCCTAAGCAAACATCCTGTAGCTGCTACGGCCAATGAAAAAGCTTCCTTATTCTAAGCATATAAATACCCCTGTGTGAAAAATAAAATTTGGCAGCTTGATCAGAATCCTTGTCTTGGTGTCATTCTTCATGTCTCTTGTCCCTTCATTCCTTCTCGCTTAGGTTCACTGACCTCGTTGAAGTCCTGCGGGTCGGGACAACTGGCGCCCAACGTGGGGCACAAGCCTCTAACTAAGGAAGGAACGCCGTCCTCAGGGAAAACTTGGCCAAGTACAGACAGAGATCCCGAGATCGCCTTGACAGACCCTGCCGAGAGACAGATCCAGGAGGAGAGTGGGGACGGCGCAAGGTGAGTGACCCACCATGGGACAAGCAATATCGTCACATGATCTATTTCTGTCAGAACTCAAGGAGGCCTTCAAGACAGGGGAACGCGGTTAAGAAAAAGGATTTAGAATTATATTTCTCATTCATAGAGGACTTGTAGGAATCATAGATGCAAAAAGATGGCAAAGAGTAGGAGATTGTTTAAAAGATTATTATGAAATTTTTGGTTCAGAAAAGGTTCCAGCTACCGCCTTTTCCTATTGGAATTTGATTAATGAAGTTTTGTTCTCTATTTGATAGTGGAATTTTAAAACTTGTAAAAAAGGGAGAGGAGGTTCTCCAACATGCCTCTCCGCCCCCCTTGGCTTGCCCATCGGTTGTATTCGATATGACTGCTGGTCAATTTACTGAAAATCCCTTCCTTTTGTGACCCGGCCTTTCAACGGCCCACTGCCCCTCCAGATCTAGATGTTTTTTCTCTCCCCGCTTTACCTAACCTGGCCCCTTTACACGAGACCCTTCAACATAGGCAAGAACACCTTCAACTTTTAAAAGAACTGCAGTCCCTTGATTATGAACTCCACACACTGGCCTTGGCCGATACGCCAAAACCACCTAATAAAATTAAGGATAGATCAGGCCATCAATCAGTTCTCGCCTTTCCAGTAACTTGGAGCCAGACAGATAGGACCTCAGAGGGTGAGGAGGACGAATCAGAAGAGGAGGAAAAGGAGGATGAAGAGCAGGATACTGGGGATGAAGAGGAACAACCCACCCAGGGAAAAGGCCAACAAGAGTATAAGAGGCTTAGCCTTTGGTTTGTTGAAAAGCTTAAAAATGCATGTGCCCAATTGGCCCAACTGCCCCTTATACGTTAGCTTTGTTAGAAAACCAAAGTGCACTCTGGCTCACCCCTAATGATTGGAAGTTTCTGGCCTGCGCCACCCTTAGTGGGGGTGATTTTGTTTTATGGAATGCAGACTTTAAGGAACAATGTAGAGAGACTGCACAAAAAAATTTGGCTAAAACATCTTCAAAAACCTGAACCTATACTAAACTTTTGGGTAATGCGCCCTTTGATACCAATGCTAAACAGGCCCGCTTTCCTACTGGACTTTTGGTGCAAATTCAAAATGCTGGCCTTTATGCTTGGAAGTGTCTCCCTCAAAAGGGATCGGCTACTACTTCCCTGGCAAAAGTTAGAGAGGGGCCAGATGAACCCTACAGTGACTTTGTCTTGCGGCTTAACTTGGCTGTGGAAAGACTTCTTGGGCCTAGTGAAAGTGAAAGTGCCTTTGTTAAACATCTTGCCTTTGAAAATGCTAACCCAGCATGTCAAGATGTCCTCCAGCCACATTAAAACAAGGGTGACCTCTCTGAGTTAGTCAGGCTTTGTGCTGGAGTAGGGACTGCCCACGCCATGGGGCTCCTCATAGGCTCTGCCTTTACCAAGGCATTTCAAAGTTCAGTCCCCAGTTCGAGTACTTGCTTTAATTGTAAACAACCTGGTCACTTTGCAGGTGAATGTCCCTTCGGCAAACAAAGCCAAGGGGCAATGCCCTCCCAAGCTACAGGTAGAACACTCCCTACCACCCTTTGTCTTTTAGATCCAGAACAAGTGGCCCCAAGGTGGCTGCCAGAATACTTGATAAAACAGATGAATGGCTTATCACAACCCAGGGGAAACCTTCCTCCCCCCCCACTCACCCTCCCCCCTGACCCCCAGGATGTTGCCTTTTCTCTTACAGATGCAGCTAGAACTCCAGATGTCACCATCCTGTTTGAATTTTTTAAATAACAGATTAATCCCTTGGTTACTAAGCCCATACAGGTTCATCACCATCGCCTTGATATGGCAGACTGCAGCATTAAATCTAGGATCTACCCCAGGCTTTTAATTAGTGTTTTGCCATGAGCTTGTTCCAGTGGGAAACAGCCCCCTTCTTTTTTCTTATTTAGAAAACCCTTCTCCTTATTCATAACTCCTGACCATTCAACGGGCAAGACCTATTGCCATAAGGGATAGGTTCGCCCCTCCTCCTATAGGCCCCTCCGCTTGGGGGAGGATGCACCTATGGGAGGAAGAAAAAATGCTCAAATCAAGGGTGCAGGTAAGACTGCAGGGGATGGATCCATGAGATCCCAAAACCCAAGACCCCTGAGTGGCAAGCTCTGGTGCATGACGGTTGGCATGCATACCCACAAGCTGTCTCCTCAAAAAACATGCCAAGGCCTGTAAAATTCCCCTCCCCCGAATGAGGACACTGGCTCGGAGCAGAGAAACACCCTGGGCCCTTAGAGGAACAGAGCCTCTGTCACCCCCTTAAAAAGAGCAGCCAACAATTGATGGTCAATTTTCTAAATAAGAAAGGGGGAGATGTCCCCTGAAGGGAGTCTCTTTGCATGATAAGCTTGACTATCTCGCTGGAACATCTCTCGAGGCTATTTACAGAATCTGGTCTTTTCATCCTGTCCCAAACAAAGACCAGGTAGCTGCTATGGACCACCTTTTCACATTGCCCTAAGCAAACATCCTGTAGCTGCTAAGGCCAATGAAAAAGCTTCCTTATTCTAAGCATATGAATACCCCTGTGTGAAAAATAAAATTTGGCAGCTTGATCAGAATCCTTGTCTTGCTGTCCTTCTTCGTGTCTCTTGTCCCTTCATTCCTTCTCGCTTAGGTTCATTGCCCTCGTTGAAATCCTGCGGGTCGGGACAACTAGAGACCCATTTCTTTGATGAAAATTGATGCACAAATTCACAACAAAATTATGGCCAATTGGCTTCAACAATTCATCCAAAAAATCATACACCAAGATCAATCAGGATTTCATGGATGCAAAGCTGGTTTAATATACGCAAATCAATTAATATAATTCATCAAGTCAACAAGAGCAAGGATAAGAACCACATGGTTATCTCAATAGATGCAGAAAAGGCATTTGACAAGATCCAACACCCATTATGATGAAGGTTCTGGAAAAACTAAGCATCCAAGGTCAGATAAGTTGATGTTAGGTGAAATGAACCCCACATAAGTACTTAAATGTGTTTTCTTTCATGCAATTGTTTCTAACATATTTATAAGATGGTTTCTTTGTTGCTTTGTATGTCCATCCCCCACTGTATTACCCCTTCTTTCATTGTATTTGATGTTGGTATAATTTGTGGAGGGGAAGGGCAAAAACAAACCGTTTAAATAGGGATAAAGGTGAACCCATTGCAACAATGAGATATACAAGTGGTTATGTCAAAAAACGAGCTTTACAACTTTGGTGGGGGGGGGGGTCGAGGAGATGCCAAGGGATGGGAAGGGGAAACCAAGGAGGAGGCAACAAGGCTTGATAAGACATGTACTCATTACCTTGCTCATGTAATTGCAACCCCTCTGTATGGTATTTTCACAATTAAAAAAAGAAGCAAGCATGGTGGAGTTTGATGGATATTTCATTGACTCACTAACCAATTTTGGTAACAGTGACATTTTAAATTATGAGTCTTCTCATCCAATATAGGCTTCCTATTTACTCTTATATGTTTCCCTCCTGAAGGGATTTTCTGAATCCAGGACCACAATTCTCACTGTGGACAGACTTTGGAACTAAAAAAAGCAGATTAGTGTTGATGAGACACAGGTTAGTTATATTTAATACACTCAAATTCGAGTATTGTAAGCAGTTGGATCTTTCAGAATCAAAATTTCGGTATAAATGTATGTATAATAACATATATTCATCTGGATGATATTTTTTTCGTATTATTACATACTGAAATGCAAGTGTTTAAGTCATTGCTCTGCCCTTTTTAATGGAAAAAGTAGGAATTGTTAAGTAACCACTCTCTGAAGATGGATAATCATCTAAAATAACAAACAACTGGACAATTGATTATTGATTAAAACATAGAACAATGAATAAAATTAAACATTCTTTATTATAAATTGACTTTCAAAGTTATTGGGTTACAGTGATACAGAGCTTTGAAACATAGATGATATTTATATTTGGGAAACATAAAAACTATTAAGAAACGATTGACAAGTAAATGTGCTCCATATGAACTCATTAATCAATTACTTCATAAAAATGTTCTAAATGGCGAGCGCCTATGGCTTAGTCCTGTAATCCTAGGTAATCAGGAGGTAGAAATAAGAGGATCATGGCTTTTAAAGCCAGAGGGAATGAGAAATTCTGTGAGATTCTTATCTCCAATAAACCACAAGTGTTTCAAATGGTAGAGTGATAGCCTTGAGCTGAAGAGCAGAGGGACAGCGCCCAGGCCCAGAGTTCCAACCCCACGACTGAAAAAAAAAAGTTCTAAAAAGGAAGTTGATGGCGTACTTTACTGCATTATTAATGAAGACAAGAGGAATAAATCCTAGCAAGACATTTGTTCATTTATTCCTATTTCAGATCACCATTGTTTGATTCCACGAACCTCTGTAAATAACATGGACCATTCTATCATATCTTTGGATAGAGATAATTAATGCTCATGTGGTGCATATGGAGAAAAGTTTCCCACTTTCATCACTTGCCTAAGACCTTCTCGAAAAAATTGCAAAGGTTCACAGTGTCATACTCTGCCACCAATTTCTTTGTCTCATCCAAAATCACTTGGTCACCAGCAGGATTGTTGTAATGGTTTTCTTCACTAAGGGGTGGAGCTAGAAGATATACATCCATCAGGGTGAAGTTAGTCAAAAGTTCACACAGAAAACTGGAAGAAAGAGTATGTATGTCATTGATTTTCATTTCTGTTTTAAAATCCATCTATAAAAGAATAATGTAGCACAACTGAAAGTCTATGGAGAACTAATATAAAATAACGCTTACAAGTCCTAAGATGCAAGTAACTAATTTTTTGAATAGAGACCCAGAAACACAACAAATCAAAGAAAGGTTGGACAAATGGGATTGCATAAAGTTGCAGAGCTTCTGCAGGGCAAATGACATAGCTAGCAAGATCAATAGAAAGCCCACGGATTGGGAGAAGATCTTCACTAGCCATTCAACGGGCAAGGGTCTCATATCTAAAATATACTTGGAACTCAAAAAAGTAACCCCCCCAACAACAAATCCTCAAAGAAACAACTGCCCAATAAATAAGTGGGCTAAAGACTTAAAGAGAAACTTCTCTGAAGAAGAAAGAAGGGTGGCCAATAGACACATGAAGAAATGTTCAACATGCAAATCAAAACAACATTGAGATATCACCTCACCCCAGTTAGAACGGCAAAAATCAAGAGCTCTAACAACAACAGATGCTGGAGGGGATGTGGACAGAAAGGAACCTTACTTCATTGTTGGTGGGAATGTAAACTTGTTCAACCACTTTGGAAAGCAGTATGGAAGTTCCTCAAAAGACTTCACATAGATCTCCCCTATGACCCAGCAATCCCACTTTTGGGCATTTACCCAAATGTTTACAAACAAGACCACACTAAAGCTACCAGCAGGAGTATGTTTATTGCAGCATTATTTACCATAGCTAAGATATGGAACCAACCCAGATGCCCCTCAGTAGATGAATGGATCAAGAAAATGTGGTATATATACACAATGGAATTCTATGCCTCCATCAGAAAGAATGACATTGCACCATTTGTTAGGAAATGGAAAAACTTGGAAAAAATTATATTAAGTGAAGTAAGCCAGGCCCAAAGAAACATAGGTTCCATGGTTTCCCTTATTTGCAATATCAAGTATATGTATGAGTCAAGCGGAAAAGGTCAGATAATGTGATGTAAGGAAAATGAACCCTTAGATATGTATTTTAATGTTTTTTTCTTTCATGCATGTGTTTCTAATGCATTTATAAGATTATCTCTTTATTGCTTTGTATGTCCCTCCCCCACAGTATAACCCCTGCTTTCACTATATTTGATGTCATTATAACTTGAGGAGGAGATGGGGAAAAACCAGTTGTTTAAGGATACAGGTGGACCTGTTGCAACAATGAGAAGTACAAGTTGTCATTTCCAAAACGAGCTTTACAACGTCGGTGCGGGGGAGGGGGGGAAGGGGAGGAAGGAGGATTGGAATTGGGGGGGAGCCGGGAGGCTGGGAAGGGATGTGAAGGGTAAACCAAAGGAGGAGGCTGCAATGCTTGGTAAGAAATGTACGCATTATCCTGCCCATGTAATTGTAACCACTCTGTACAGTATGTTCACTAATAAAATAAAATTAAATTTAAAAAAATGGTTTCACGTCCTGTTTTCTCTGGGTGTTCTTCTTTTTGTTGTTGTCAGTCTCTTGGGGGAATTTAACCGATGGAAATTGAACTCTTTTTGGTTGGCGAGAGCTGTGGTGTTTCCCTACTGTCCCCTAGCCATCTTGCTCCCCCCTCTCCTTTTGGTTTTAATATTTTGCTTTTTGTGTCACTTAATTTCTGTTCTGTTCAATCCCAGATATATAGTCATCTTCAATTATTAGACCTTATCTTTCATTGTGTGCATACTTAATTCAGATATCGATTACTCATTTCAGAAACTCTCAGCCTTAACTCCTTTAATTGTAGTATTATTTCTTGATACTTATAGAATTTTTTTCTTGTCAGTCTTGGGGCTTGACCTCTGGGCCTGGGCGCTGTCCCTCAGTTCTTCAGTTCAAGGGGAATGCTCTACTGCTTGAGCCAAAGTGCCCCTTCCAGTTTTCTGATGGTTTATTGGAGATAAGTGTCTCATGGACTTTCCTGCCCAGGCTCACTCTGAACCATGATCCTCAGATCTCAGCTTTCTGAGTAGTTAGGATTATGGGTGTGAGCCACTGGTGCCCAGATTTTCTATAATTTTTGTGTTTCATGTCTAGATTTTATCCTCATTTTTCCTTTTTTATTTATGTCTCTTCTCCTTTCATTATCCTTTTCCTCTTTCTGAATTTATGTCTTAGTTATCTTCCTTCTCTACTTTTCCCTCCCCACATTCCTCTAATCTTATTTTCTCCTCATAATTCTCATTAAACCTATTAATTTATGGTCCACTCACTCCTTCTTGATTTTCTTAGTGCAATGATTCATAGTTGTTTGGTGTTGAACTAGATTGTATCTGTTGAATGAGATTGTATCTGTACTCATTTTGACTGTGTCAAATAATCTGTTCAACTACAGGCCTCTGGTTGATGCTTGCCTCAAAATAGTGTTCTAGCTCAGAATTGGTTTGGCTATCATACACAAATGGGCAGAACAAGAAGAAACACAAGAAAAATGGCAAGTCCAGGAATCTCAACTTCCACTCATGGTAATCAAGCAACAGAGCAGTTAATGAATAATCTGGGGGAGAGTCCCTAAAATGCTCTACAAACACTACTGCCAAACATGCTGTATTAAAAGATTGAGAGCCTGCAAAGGTCTCTGTGTGAGCATGATAGGGAAACATGTGAGCGTGATGAGGTTAACCAAAGATTAATACAGGTACTTCGCAAGTGTGATGAGACTAACCAAACATTAATAAAGAAATTTTGAGAGCTAATAAAAAATTAATACAAGAATAGCTCTAGCGGGGTGAGATTTTTTTTAAAAAAAAGATTAATGGAGGCATTCATGGAATCCACAAACAGAAAGCTGGAGGAATCCATGGAGGCCACAAAGGGAATGCTAAATGAAGCCCAACAGAAGGAAGGGAGTCCAATGAAACCATCATCAATCAACTAAGGGATATGAGAATGAACACTGAAAACCAAATCAAGGAGGTAAAGATGTGCTTACAAGTTCTAAAACAGAGCTCCAACAAAGAATTTAAGTAATCAAATCTGAGCAATTAGGAAAGAAAGGAAATAAAACCAATGTAGAAAGTCTTGACAGTAGGTTAGACCATGCAGAAGATTAAATCTCTGGGACTGAAGACAGCCTAGACCTTATAGAGGAAGAACAGACAAGTATTCAAGACAAATCCAAGAAATATGATAGATTCAATATTTAGAAGACACCATCAGAAGGCCTAATTTAAGGCTAATGTGTGTAGAGGAGAGCTTAGAGACAGAAGTTAAAGGTTTAAGAAATTTAGTTAACAGGATCCTAGTAGGGAACTTGGAAAAAATTATATTAAGTGAAGTAAGCCAGGCCCAAAGAAACATAGGTCCCATGGTTTCCCTTATTTGCAATAACTAGTATATGTGTAGGACAAACAGAAAAGTCCCAAAGCCATGTACATATGACCATATAAGATGATGTTAAACAAAATGAACCCCAAGATAGGGACACAAATACCTTTTTTCTTTCTTGTTATGCCTTCTAACATATTTGTAATGCACCATGTGATTTTTGTTGCTTTGTATGTTCCTCCCCCACGGTAGAACCACTAGTTTCACTGTATACACTTCTTTAATTCGGGGAGGGTAAGGGAAAAAAAACCAAAATCCTTAAATAAGGATACAGGTTGATCCATTGTTAACAATGAGATGTACAAATCACTCTTTTTAAAATGAACTTTACATCTTGTGGGAGGGAGGGGGGATGCAGGCGTTGGGGAGGGAGGAGTTGGGAAGTTGTGGAATGAATTGATGGTAGGGGGAAACAAAGGAGAGGCAACAATACTCAAGACGAAATGTACTCATTACATTGCTCGTGTAACTGTAACCACTCTGTGCAGCATTTTTACAATAAAAATTGTACAAAAGAAAACCTGAAAAAGGAAATGAAAGCAGAACTAACGAAAAACCTCCCATGCTCCTGGATTGGGAGGATTAAGATCAAGAAAATGGCAGTACTGCCAAAGGCTATCTACAAATCAATACAATACCTATGATTATCCCAAACTCATTCTTCAATGAAATAGAGGAAGCAACTCAAAAATTCATATGGGATAAGAAAAGATCCTGAGTAGCAAAAACAATCCTTAATAGAAAGAATAGTGCTGGAATTATATGAATACCAAATGGAAGAAAGACAGACTCTTCAATAAATGGTGCTGGCAAAATTGTTTAATATCTGTAGAAAACTAAAGCTAGATGCTTGTATATCCCCCTATACCAGAATCAACTCCAAATGGATCAAAGACCCCAAAGACAAAGCAGATATACTGAAAACATTACAGGAAGAAATAAGAGAAACCCTAGGTCTCCTTGGTACAGGGCAGAATTTCCTTAATAAAGACCCAGAAACACAACAATCAAAAAAAGGCTGGACAAATGGGATTGCATGAAGCTGCAGAGCTTCTGCATGGCAAAGGACATAGCTAGCAAGATCAATAGAAAGCCCAGGGTTTGGGAGAAAATCTTCAGGAGTCATACAATGGACAAGGGTCTCACAGCTAAAATATGATGGAACTCAAAAAATTAAATTTCCCAACAACAAATCCTCAAAGAAACAACTGCCTGATTAATAAGTGGGCTAAAGACTTAAGGAGACACTTGTCTGAAGAGGAACTAAGAATGGCCAATAGACACATGAAGAAATGCTCAACTTCTCTAGTACTAAAAGAAATGCAAACAAATTAGAATAGCTATAAACAACAAATCTAATAACAACAGATGTTGGAGGGAATGTGACCAAAAGGGAACCCTGCCTCATTGTTAGTTTCAACCACTTTGGAAAGCAGTATGGAGGTTCCTCAAAAGACTAAACATAGACCTCCCCTATGACCCAGCAATCTCACTTTTGGGCATTTACCCAAATGATCATAAACAAGGCCATACTAAAGCTAACAGCACAACTATGTTTAACATAGCATTACTCACCATAGATAAGATATGAAACCAAACCTGATGCCACTCATTAGATACATTGATCAAGAAAATGTGATACATACATATATATATGTATATATATATATATATACATATATATATATGTATATATATCCACAATGGAATTCTATGCTTCCATCAGAAAAAATGACACTGCCCCAATTGTTAGGAAATGGAAAGACTTAGAAAATTTTCTATTAAATGAAGAAAGCCAAGTCCAAAAAACATAGGTCCTATGGTTTCCCTTATTTCCAATAATATAGGTCAAAAACTATGTACATATGACCATATAAGTTGATGTTAAGCAAAATCAACCTCAAGAAAGGGACACAAGAGGTTTTATCTTTTCCATTGTTGTTTCCAATGTATTTACAATGTACCATGTGATTTTTTTTGTTTTTATTGTATGTTCTTCCTCCATGGTAAAACACCTGCTTTTATTCTATTTGATTTCAGTGCCTACATCTTGTATATACATCTTTCTAATTTGGTGATGGGAAGGGAAATAACAAAATACTGAAATAAGTATACAGGCTATCCCATTGAAACAATGGGATGTACAAGACACTATGTTGAAAATGAACTTTAGAACTTGGTGGGAGGGAGGCAGGAGATAGAAAAGTGGGGAGGGAATGGAGAGTAGAGGAAAAACAAAGGAAGTGGTAAGAATGTTCAACAGGAAATATATCCATAATCTTACTCATGTAACTGTAAACTCTATGTACAGTATCTTCACAATAAAAAACATATATTAAAAAGATGATAAAACAATTAAAAAAGAGTGGATAGGAAAGAAATAAGTACAGAGTCACATGGAATACATTCAGAGAAAATCAAATAATGACAGTTCTTTAATGTTGATACTCAGAGAGTCAACTTGCAATAATCATCATAAAAGTAAGAAAATGAGTAAATCCCTGTTACTTTTTATGATAGTTTTTCAAATGCAACAAAATTTTAGCGAGAAAACTAGCATAGACATGCAATAGACGCTCTGTGATTTTTAGAAAGACATAAAATTAATATTAAAATGGATTATTTCTCTCAGCATGTGTTTTGCCCCGTATACCATGCAGAGAATTTCTCTCTGGCCTCAACAAGATGATGTAGCACTTAGGGACAAAGATGCAGCCTAACAGGCCAGCACTGGAAGCTAAGATGGAGAAGACCTCCACAGCCACCATGGTTTTCCCCTTGGTGCTGTGGTACACAGGCAGGAAGGTGACCCACACACTATAGAACACCAACATACTGAAGGTCAGGAACTTGGCCTCATTGAAGGTGTCAGGCAGGTTCCTGGCCAAGAAAGCCACAGTGAAGCTTGCCAGGGCCAGGGAGCCCAGGTATCCCAGGACACAATAGAAGGCAGTGGCTGAGCCTTTGTTACACAGGATAATAATGTGGCCATGTTCTGAGTGTGCATCGGTGTCAACAAATGGAGGAGAAGTGCCCAACCAGATTCCAGACAGAATGAGCTGGATCAGCGTGCAGATGGGAATGATGAAGTTAGGCATTCCTGACACCAGCAACCACCGCATCCTTCTCCCTGAAGAAGTGACAGAGAAGGCCAGAACCACAGTAACGGTTTTGGCCAAGACAGTGGAAACAGCCACAGTGAACACAACTCCAAATGTGGTCTGCTGGAGGACACACGTGGCTGTGTTGGGATGTCCAATGAAGAGCAAGGAACAAAGAAAGCAGCAGTTGAGGGAGATGAGCAAGATGTAGCTGAGAGCCCTGTTGTTGGCCTTGACAATGGGAGTGTTGTTGTGCTTGGTAAAAATCCCAATAACAGCAGTGGTTAGTGCAGAGAGGCAGAGAGCTAAGCAGACTAGAGTCATCCCCAGAGGGTCCCTAGAGTCCAGGAAGCTCTCAGATTTCAGCAGGCAGAGGTTTTTCTCTGTGTTGGCATACTGATGATCTGGGCACCTCACACACTGCTCCAAATCTGTAAACAGTTGTGCAGTAGTTACCTTGCTTCTCTATCCTTTTCCCAAGAGATTAATTTGCTGAGCTTAACCCAGTGTTCTGTGGTGTTGCTTTCTAAACCAAAGTACAAATCCTATGAAGCATACAATTCAATGTGAGTCCTGATCATTTTATCCTCATAAGTTTTCTTACATTTCAGCATTTTCTTGAAAGCATTTCTCATTATTAAAATATGGAAGGAACAATCTACTCCACCTAATTAACATACCATCTGTAATAATCTGTGCTATTCCTTCAGAACCAAATACTTCCTGAGAAATGTACACATTATATTTTGGACCTGAATATGTAAATTCCAGAGAATCAGATATAATTGATAATCCTCATTATCTTCCCTATATTTCCCCACCTCAATTAAACATTGAACTTTTCAAAGCAAACATGGTGGAATTTGATGGATATTTTCCTGACTCACTACCCTAATTTTGCTAACAGTGACATTTTATAATGTGAGTCTTCTCATCCAATATAGGCTTCTTATTTTTGTCTCTCCTAATTTTTTACCTCATGTTTGACAATATCTAACATCAATCACAACAATAATTTTCTCTTATGGTTTTATCATTTAATAGGTATTAAATAACATTTCTAAAAATACACTTATGACTTATGATTTCAAAGTAGAAATAAATAATTTCTGAACCTTACACTCCATTTTCTAGAAATTGCAATGTGTATTCAAATATGTCTAGAATGTTCTAATAACAATAAAACTATGATCATATACCTTTCTTACAAATTAATGTGTTCTTTCAGTGTGCTTCACCCACAATGCTGCATTTTTCTAGACTTTAGCATAGAATTTATTTCAAGTGGTCCGCTTGAGTTTAACATTTGCTACATAATATATTTTGCCATATTGCAGATAATGTTCTAACATGTTTTCTGTTGGAATGGATATCATGTACACGGAAACTGGTCCACAAAAGTTATCCAAATCTTTTATCACTCTGCAGGTGTTGTGACTTTTCTGGCAGGAGTTTATCTTTTATAACATGCAAACTCCTACCTAATAAAAGGAAGGCTTTTGTCTGTATATGCTATCTATTGTGGATTGTTCCTATTGTCTACTATTGGTTGAGAAACACTAAGCAGATATGGAGAATGTCTCCAATGCTTACACACTTACCTGTAGCATTAGAAATCTCATTCTCAGGGCAAGGGATACAATCAAAGCAACAGACAAACTTTCCCTCTTGAGGGGATTTTCTGAATCCAGGACCACAACTTTCACTGCAGACAGACTGAGGAGTCTAAAAAAAAGCAGATTAATATTGATGACAGACAGGTTACTTATACTTAATATCCTCACATTCTACTATGGTAGGTATTTATATCACTCAGAATCAAAATTTCTATATAGATGATTGTATAAATATGTATATACACAAACAATTGGATGATATAATTTCAGGTATTATATCATAATCAAAGAAAAGTGTTTTTAATCCTTCCTATGTCCTTCTTAATGGAAAAAGTAGGAACTGTTAAGTAACCATTCTTCTTCTTCTTTTTTGGGGGTTGGGGGTTGGTCAGGGGGCTTAAAAAATGGGCCAGGGCACTGTGCCTCCGCTCTTCAGGTCAAGCCTAGCGCTCATAAGCCATAACACCACTTCTAGTTTTTTCTGCTTATGTAGTGCTGAGTAATTGAACCCAGGGCCTCATGCATGCAAGGCAAGCACTCTACCACTGAACCACCTTCCCAGAGTACCATTTTTTTTTTTTTTTGGGTCCGGTCATGGGGCCTGAACTCTGGGCCTTGGCGCTGTCCCTCAGCTCTTCAGCTCAAGGATAGCGCTCTACCATTTGAGCCACAGTGACACTTCTGACTCTTTTCTTTTTGCTTATGTGGTGCTGAGGAAGCGAACCCAGGGGCTCATGAATGCAAGGCAAGCGCTCTACCACTGAGCCATCTTCCCAGCCCACCATTCTTCTTAAGATGGGAAATCATCTAAAATAAGAAACAACTGGTCAATTGACTGATAATTGAAACATAAAACAATGAATAAAATTAAACATTCTACATTATAAATTAACTTTCAAAGTTACTGTGTTAAAGTGATATGGGGTTTGTAACATAGATGATATTTATATTTGGAATACATAAGAGAAAAATATTAAGAAATAACTTGGCAAATAAATATGCTCCATATCGACCCATTAATCAATTACTTCATAAAAACATTTCTATATGGGAAGTTAGTAATTTACATTCTTGCATTATTGATGAAGACAAGAGGAATAAATTCTAGCAAGATATTTTGTTCATTTAGTCCTACTTTAGATCATCATTGTTTGATTCAACACACCTCCGTAAATGAGATGGGCCATTCTATGTTATCATTGGATAGAGATAATTGATGCCCATGTGGTGCATATGGAGAAAAGTTTCCCACTTTCATCACTTGCCTAAGACCTTCTGGAAAATTGCAAAGGTTCACAATGTCATACTCTGCCACCAATTTCTTTGTCTCATCCAAAATCACTTGGTCACCAGCAGGATTGTTGAAATGGATGTTCTTCAGAAAGGGGTGGAGCTAGAAGATATACATCCATCAGGGTGAAGTTAGTCAAAAGTTCACACAGAAAATGGGAAGAAAGAGTATGTATCCATTGACTTTCATTTCTGTTTCAGAATCCATATATAACAGAGTAATGAAGAGAACAAATGAAGGTCTATGGATGAATAATATAAAATAATGTTGATAACTCCTAAGACTCAAGTAACTGTTCAACATAACATTTCAAGATAAAAAATCTAGTATGTTCACTGAAATAATCACAAATCATACACATTCCACTGCCAGGCTACACAGGCAGAGATTTTTTTTAATGAGTAATTCCACTGTGTAATTCAATGAAAAAGTTATAAAACTACCTCAATTAGAAATAAAGTATTTCTTATATGAAATACGAACAATTATGCAAAAAATTTTAATTATTGCTTGCCTGTTACAAATTCAAATACAAAATCAATAAGTACAAAATTGAAAGCGTGAGAACGGACGTGTTACAGATAGCTGGAATAAAAACAATAAGTAACAGATTAATTAAAAATTCACTCTTGCCAATGTGTTTTTTCAGGTAAAATTCTACACAGTTTTAAAAATATTTAAAAGCAGACTGGGTGATGGTGGCTCACAACTGTGATGCAAACTACTTAGGAGGCAGAGATCTGAGGATCCCAGTTTGAAGCCAGCCTGGACATGAACAACCATGAGACACTTATCTCCAATTACCTACTGAGAAAAACAAGAAGTAGAGTGTTTGCTTAAATGGTCAACTACTCACATTGAGATAAAGAAGCCGAGGCCCTGAGTTCAAACTTAAGGGATGCTCCAAAAAAAAACAAAAACAAAAACCATCACAGACAGCTAAGCTGAGTAACCTCACTTTCTCTCTCTCTCCTTTTTTTTTCTTTGTTGGTACAGGAGCTTGAAATCTGGGCCTGAGTGCTGTCCCTGAGCTTTTCATCGCAAGGGTGGAGATTTACCACTTGAGCCTCAGTTCCACTCCCAGTTTTCTGAGTGGTTTATTGGAGATAAGAGTCCCAAGGACTTTCCTTTCCTGGGCGGTCTTTGAACCTCCAGCTAGTCTCCTGAGTAGATAGGATTATAGCTTTGAGCCATTGGTGCCAGGCATCAGTGGGTCTTTTACAAAATCTGTCTTGACTACCTAGTTTGGTTTGAATGAATCCCTCTTACAATGTCAGTTTGCTGATAGCATTTACTTGCCAGTGCAAATTCTTCACCTGAGAAGGGGAAAACTGAAGTTTTCTTCCATTTCCCACTGGCTGTGCTTCTGCTTGACCAATAAGCATCTCATGAAGGGCCTGAGCCACAGCATACACAGCATTATATATATAGTAACTCTCTTCCATCATGTCCATGTCAAAAAGGTACCTAGGCAACCATTCCAAGGACGCATTGGCTGGACAGTTCTTCCAAGTGATACAGCTAGACTCAGAAAATGTGCAATTAAAAAAGCGAATCCACACCAAAGCAAGGAAATAGTCTTTTGGGTATTTGGATGGGTTAGCAGTTTTGATAAAATTGTTGAAACCAGAAATCTCTCCATGGTGGTGTGAGAAAATGAGAGGTGCATGGAGTGAATGTAACAAAAAATATTTCATCATATACAGAAATGTACTAAGGGAGTTTATGACCCAGACGGTTCGTAGACTTAAAAACCTTGTTAAATGAACATTTAACAAGTTGACCATAAACTCATTGTCACCATAAAGGAGAACCACATTTGTGAGTGAATTTCTAATTTTCTGATGAAAGGATACATAATCGGTTCCTTCATGAAAGAAAGAAAGTGGTAGTATGTGTTCAAAAGCTGTACAGATTTTGTGCTTGTTCATCTCTTCTCTCAATTGGGGCAGCATCCACAAACCATTCTCATCTTCTGAGATCAACAGACCCACCCACTTCCAGCTGAAATGAACCATCAAGGAAACCATGGCAAAAGCTAGAGATGTGTCCTTGGGGGCTATCTGATAGACAGAAGGAAACAGGCGATGGTCACTCAGGACAGGATCGAAACGCCCAAAGTTCAGCTAGAAGGAAAAGATAATGTGAAAGTCAGGAATTGAATTGACATAAACCACATCCTCAGTCCTGATGTGCATTAAGCAACACCTGAAATTATAAAAATGTTTGTTTATCCCATGTTTAGTGGCATCTTCAATTCCTTAAGCCTATGTAGAAAATGAAAGAACCAGGTAAGAGATGGAGGCATTCCTGTGGTCTTACACTAAAGCAAACCCATACGGACATCTCACCAAAGGTAGTTCATTTGGAGCATTTATAATTCAGCATTCTTTTTCCAAATTCATCAAAAAACCTGAGAATTGCATCAATTAGTCATGCTTTAATCCTCAGCAGCCCTCCTGTTCTCACCTGTGGAAATCTGTAGAGGTCCAACACTGTTGCATACTGGGAAGAGATTTGGCCTGCTGGTCCAGTCAGTGTTACTACAGTCTGACTTTCTCTCTTACAGTCATAATTCAGGATAAAATCTTTCCCAGAGAGGCTTAAGACAAGATTCTTATACAGCACATAGTATCTTATTCCATGTGAATGGGCAGAAAATCCCATAGTTATATTAGGCAAAAGATGAGGATTTTTGTTGATCTCTTCAACAGCAAAAGCCAAAGCTAGAATAAACTGGTAGTTGTTGAAGTTATAGCTGTAGAGAGGCACAGGAAGTATCTTCAATCTTAAGCATTGACTTGAGGGAATAAATGTTTGTTTAGAAAAGAACATGCATATATTGAAACTTTGCCCCTAATATATTGAATTAGAACATGAGGTTTTGGGGATTTTTTTGTCAGCTTTTGTGGCTTGCATTCTGGGCCTGGGCGCTGTCCCTGAGCTTTTCAGCTCAGGGCCAGCGCTGTACCACTTGAGCCACAGAGCCACTTCTGGTTGTCTGGTTTTTATTTGGAGATAAGAGTATTATGGGCATTCCTGCCAGGGCTGGCTTTGAATGGCAATCTCTTATCTCAGCCTTCTGAGTAGCTACGATTGCAGGTTTGAGCCACCAGCACCTGGCACAATATGAGTTTTAGGTAGGTAATTCATTCTGAGTGAGATCATGAAAATGTTTCTCATGAATTAGATTTATACTCTCATAAGAGAACAAAGAGAACTTGCATTTCCCCTTTGTCAAATCACTTGTTCTTGAAACATGAGACATTTTCTCATGAATAACTAACCAGTCCATGTCTGAAGGTTGCTCTTCTAAATGCTACAAGAAGCAAATTAAATCCTATTATCTCGCTAAAGTAGATATTCTTTCTATGTGTTGCAGGATAACCTTACTCAGTTAATGTCTTACGTTGTGTGAGAGAGAATCATTGAATGCAAGAGCACACATGAAAATAATCCTCTTCTCAGAAAAAGCAAATTAATAAAAAAAAAAAAAACACCTTCCAGAACAGTAGCAAAAGTTGTAGCCAGCAGAACTAAATTCTTACTTACTGAAACAATGGAAAATTCGATGCATTGACAAATAGAAAAAGAAACTAATTTCCCTTTATTCTACATCCAAATTTATGTTCCCTTATTTAAGATATAAAAAGAGAATTAAATCCAGACCTTTGACTACAAGGCAAGATATAAAGCAACCTTGAAGCTATCCGTTTTTGAAAATGCCCCATGTTACTTCTGCCAGAGAAATAACATTAGAATGAGTGCCTAAATTGCTAGTAGGCTAGGGGATTCCAAAGTATCTCCTTAAACTCTTGGCGATGGTGAATAGAATATGAGGATTGGCAGTCAATTTCCTCAGGAGGAAGACATGAAAAGTAATTCACTGTTATTTCTCATAACCCTTTTCCAGGACCACTAACTTTAGAAAAATTAACCAACTAAAGGTGTTATAAACAGCAGGAAAGATTTGCATTGAAAAATACGACTTTTCTAAAATCATATTAAGGAAAATTAAGAAAATGAAAAAAATTCTAAGGAAGAATTCAATTTTCTAATATACTATCATACATCAGCAATTAATTTGTTTTATGGTAATCCCTTAAAGAGAAAGCATAAAAGCTCCATAAGGTGCTATGTTTCTTTTTTGCCTTCATATTTGTAAACATGTGAAATTTATGTAGTCACATCATTTAGAAATATTAATGGTGAAAGACAGACCTTCAAAAACATGAAAAATTCTATTCATGATTCTTTTATTCTTCACCGCAGAAGAGGTTTTTAGGAATCCTAACCAAAGAAGATGAAGAAATCACAATAAATTGGACCCAGAAAAGACTACATCTTAAGAGATGAACAAAAGAAAGAGAAGAATTAAGCTTCTTCAACTTACCAATTCAATAAGATTCTCACTTAAAGGAAATGGAAATGAAAGAACAATCATTTCCTAAATCAAAGAGTAAAATCAACAGCAAAACTGAAATCCCTGAACATATCTCTCCATAAATAGAGTGGAAAATGAATATTGTTAAAATTTTCACAGTAGTGAAAATTATCTACATATTTATGGAGTCCATATCTAAATGCTGGGGTCATTTAATAAAGGAGTAGAAAAACAATGAAAAACTTGTAACTAAAAAAATCCTTGAATGACCACAGCTATGTGGAATAAACAAGTAGTAATACAATAATTAGCAATACGCGATCTTAACTTTACCATTGACTCCTAGTACAATTTTAAACTAGACTAGTAGAAGTCATGGAGTTATACATCTTGTTCAGGCCTAGACTCCTAAGAACTGAAGATGCTGAACTATGAGAAGTGTGACTCAGATATATAGCCTTGGCAGAAAAATATTTTCATGACTATTTTATCTAAAAACGACTAAAATTAAAATGAGTCATGTCATAGGCAGAACAAACAACAAAATACAATAGAGGGTCCAATAAAACCCACATAGTTGTAAACGTGAATATTGAACACAGCTTCTGTTACTGAAAAATGGCCTCGATAACATGTGGTTCCTCTGAAAATACAGACATCCACCTGCAAAACACTGAAATTTCACGGCACTCTTTCACCAAAGAAAGGATTTATTCAACATTGTTTACACATCTTAATAGGAGACTTGAAAATTTGGAAACAGCAGAGAAGCACAGACGAGAAATCTTTCAGGAAGCAGGCACAGGTAATGACTTTCTGCCTAGGATTCCATAACATGGGAACAGTACATACACCTGACATTTTGGAGAGAGTGATGAGGTACGTTTGGACTTTTACCTATTCATTTTCAAAGCTGTGGATTAGCACACATAAAAATACACTTTTCTCAGTAACAATAAGGAAAATATATATGCATTTCTATAAAATGGTTTGTATGCTCATTGTAAACATTTGAAAGTTTCTGGAAGCCTGCCAATTTTAGGAAAATAATTCATAATGATAAGGGAAAAATTTAACTGTTGTGTAAAATACTTGGATTGAGTAAAATGACAGCAGAATCCATAGATACACAGCTATGATATAATAAAAAATGAACAAAACCTTTGGTTCCTATCTGAAAGTTGTATCCATCAGATGGTTACTTTTGAAAACTGTGCAGACAGAATGAATTATTCAATTTCCAAGAACGTAATCTATTTTACAATATACAGTCCTATTTTATACTTATTTGGAGGAAAAATGCAAGCCAAATAATTTCTGAAAAAATATAAAGGTAAGATCAACACGTATATATCAGATATTGTAGGGAACTTGAGAAGAAATTGAGCAGTTATTAAAGAGAAGTCATTTAATAAAACATAAAGCCAGTTAAGATAAATATTTTATAAATATCTGATAATAAAATATATATACAAAATACAGTCTCAAATAATTTCTCTTAAAAAACATTTCTACTTGCCAGTGATAAAATCACATACAGGATAGGGACATTGACATACATTTGTGACCTGAGGTGTCTATGAAGTCATATGCTCAATGGACCATTAAAATGGGAAAGGGTTCAGAAGGTTTTCTAGAGAAAGAAATATTCTAAGTGTTTGGGGAAGCATATTCCCAAGTCATGAAGTTGTTTGTTGAAGCTGTTGATTTGATTTGTGCACATAAATGTTCAGACGAGTTCCTAACATTGTCTCATGGATGAATTAGCAAACAGGAAAAAATCTGAGGTACTACGATTGTATTGTGTCAGGTAAAAGTAGGATTTCCCAAGCCAAACTATGTACAGAGCCACCTCTCAGGCCTCCAGTGTTCCCTGTGAATAGAGAAATTTGTAAAAGACAGCACAAAGCCAAGGCCAGCAGCCTCACCTGGCTTCTTATTCTTTTTCTTTTTGTCGGCCATGGGGCTGGTACTCTGGTCTTGGGCGCTTTCCCTTCACTCTTCAGCTCAAGGCGAGTGCCTACTGCTTGAGCCACAATGCCACTGCCAGTTTTCTAGTCGTTTATTGGACATAAGAGTCTCACGGGCTTTCCTGCCTGGACTGGCTTTGAAACGTGATCCTCAGATCTCAGCCTCCTGAGTAGCTAGAATTATAGGCGTGAGCCACCCGCGCCTGGCTTCACCTGGCTTCTCTAAGCCCTCAGAATATTGGATTTCATAGGTTACCATCACATATGAGTGGAAACTACCTCCTTCACTGGAAAAGAATGCTGCCATAGCTCACCTGATTGTACTGGAAGATCACTGTCAATTCTGCATCTCTCTGTTGCTCTATTAGAAGACCATTTCTGGGCTGTGATAAATTGAATACATGATAATATTTGATATCCTACAGTGCTCATTCTGTATTAATGTTGAGTGACATTAGATGACAATATGTGCCTGGAATATGAACTCTATTAAATGTTTTGGCCAATATCTGACAAACATCATTTTCTTCCAGTAACTTTCCATCCATTAACTGGTATTCTGAATTCTTAATTCAAATTCATTTTGTCCATGCTGTGCTAAAAATTTAGGAACATGTATTTTATTCATGCTAACCCTCATCACATTCATCCAAATAGCTAAGGGAAAACCTTCATGGAGAAAAGATAAATTTTAGCCACTACCAGACAAAAGTTTTTTACTGCAGGATACATGATGATTGTCAGACCAGACTCCAGTGACATTCACACACAGAACTTGTACATCTCAAAGTAGCAATGAAACATCCATCAGCAGAAGATACAACATCAATGACATTACACAAATATAAATGTAAAAGAGGCATAAATATTTACTATTAATTCATTGGGAAATGGGTAAACACGATTCTGTTGGTCCAAAGAACTATATCAAGAAAGTTATGTGTAATACATTAGAAAAGTTCAGTCATGCTCTAAAGCAGATAAGAGATCATCTCTGTTCTGGAGCATGAGCAGATACCGCAAAGAAAACTTGACTTCCCACACTGAGAAAAGGATGAAAACAATAGATGTTTCAAGTCATATTTTACTTTCTAATAGGACTGAAATTAGAATGCTAATTTCTGCTAAATTCTGCCATGTGAACTTGTAGGGGTAATCTCCTGCGGTACAATTGGTATTGATATATAAGTACTGAGAATATATATACAATTAAACCAGATTCAAAGCATTAAGTGTAAACTCTAAGCAATGCCTCCCTTCTTCAGGTTTGACAGAATGTCCTCTGCTATATGAAGCACCACTGATGTGAAGTTCTGACCCAGAATGTATTTGAAAGGGTAGCTGCATCCTTCCAATAAGAATTATTTCTCATACCAATGAGCATCAATATGCTGACCAACAGATAAAATAGAAATCATAATTATGTAAAAAGGTATCTGCTTCTTGATTATGGTGAAGTAAATGTTCCTGTACCTTTTTAGTTAAACTCATGCTAGTGGCTTTTTCAAGTAGCATTGTTTGAATTGCAATGACACAATGACAGACTAGGTAGAGGCATTACAGTGAGGTGAGTTTTCAATCCTGGAAAGGAAAGCTAAGTCCAAGAAAATTAGAGCTAACACTGTATAAAAAGAAATGTACACATTACCTGACTTAGGAAATGGTAAGCCCTCTGTATATCATCTTAATAGCACTTCAAAAAAGAAATATAGGGCTATTTCTAGTTAAAAGTTGCATAGTAGCAAATGGTAGAGATAATAGAGAGCATTAATTGACCAATGGTCTGCTCAGACTGAAAATCAAATAGAGAATAAATATAAAATTCAAAAGTCACTTACCTCACCTCATCAGGATACCTCTCTGCTTTGGGATGAGGACGCTTTGCTGTTACATAGGAGAGGGGGAAAAACCCAGTAATGGACACATCTCCACTCATATATGCAATCTCCTTCTTGTTGAGTAAGCATTCCTCTTCACTGAGGGAACTGACAAGAAATGGAAGTTGTAGTACAACTGATGTAAAAAGCAAAGGAAACATCATAGAGTGGCATGTAAGACCTATTTGTGAACATATGTGGATCTTATAATAACCAGCAAATAAGTAAATATGCCATGAATATAAGAATGTATAAGAATATGTTTGAATATGATTTTATTGCCTAGGATTTCTACTCTGGCCCACCCCCATTTCTTTCACGATAACCTGCTCTCTTTCCCCAGACAAATGCTGTGTTCTTTCACCCCTGGGGCTCTGCATCTGAGGTCCTATCTCCATGTCAAAACATGAGATGCAAAATATTTTGATGGTTCCCTTCTCCACTCCCAGGTGCTATAATTTCATCAAGACCGAAGGGTGTAAGACTCCAGAGATGTATGGAAATTTGTTGGAATTGGTTCTGAGGTAGTAGTGAGAAACTTTGCAAATAAAGCCTCATGAGATCATGTAAAAGTTCTGAATCAAAGTTGCACCTTTAGGTGCAAGAGAAAGTGTTAGTCAAATAAAGGCTCTATCCAAGTCATTGACCATCACACTCCACAATCAAAAATGGGGAGAACCTCCCACACCCATGGCTAGAGCCAGTGAGAGAACATTGCTGGTATGAGCCAAACAGGTATCCGTGCTCATTTGATTATGAGTTTGTGTAATAATCCTTCTCTGTGCCTCAAAGAAAGAAAATAGTACAAAAGAAACTCTAGATCCTACCACTCTAAATAGTTTGCACACACATGAGCCATCAGAAGACTCTATGCACAAAGAACATAGGGAGTTTTTTTATTGTGAAAATACCTTACAGATGGGTTTCCAATTACATGAGCAAGGTATTGAGTACATTTCTTCTCAAGCATTTTTGCCTCCTCCTTTGTTTCCCCTTCCCATCCCTTCCCATCTGGCTCCTACCCCACTTGTCTCCCCCTCTCTGTGCCAAAGTTGTAAAGTTCTTTTTTGACATAGCTACTTTTACATCTCATTGTTGCAATGGGTCCACCTGTATCCCTATTTAAACAATTTGTTTTTTTCCCTTCCCCTCCATTGATTATACCAACAAAAAATACAGTGAAAACAGGGGTTATACCATGGGGGATGGACATACAAAGCAACAAAGAAGTATCTTACAAATATGTTAGAATCCATAGCAAGAAAGAAAACGCATTTGAGTCCTTATCTTGGGGTTCATTTTGCCTAACATCTACTTACCTGACAGTTTCTGCTTGTCTGAGACATATACTAGTTATTGCAAATAAGGGAAACCATGGGACCTATGTTTCTTTGAGCCTGGGTTACTTCATTTAATATAACTTTTTCCAAGTCTTTCCATTTCCCAACAAATGGAGCAGTGTCATTCTTTCTGATGGAGGCATAGAAACTTTTCAAAGCAGTGAAGCACTTTTACGTAATGCTGTTCTTTTGGCAACTTGTGTTGTATGGTTGCCCATCACTTTACCATATGCAAGTGACAATGGGAATCATGATTTAAGTAATGCCCTTTCCTACATGATGAGATATTGAAGCTGGCTCTTGTATCTTGCTAATACAAGAAACTGATTTGAGTTTTGAGAGTGTTTCCAATTGAATTGTGCACTTTTGGCTCAAGTTTTCTCTAAACTTAACTGCAGCCTAAGAAGAGAAATTACTTGTATTGAGATAAACATTCCTTCTCTCTGGCAGCCTCTGCCCTTCCAACATTATTGAGTATTTTAAAGGTAGAACTACAGGTAGAGGGAAGAGAAAAGAAAAGTGAGAGGTAAATAGAAGTAAGTGAAGGAGGGAGACAGAGAAAGAGAGAGGGACTGTTTAAGAGAGGATTTCTATATGAATTTCTTGTCACAAAGCACTGTCCCCTTCTGATTGAGAAATCCCACTTTGTGCTGTTATTCACCTTGTTCAATTGGCCTGCTCTGAAACTTTTCCAAATGACATGCTGATGCACATGCCCATGGAGTATTGCTGGAGCCTCATCCTCTGTCTGTTTAGCTTTAAGCATAGTTCAGTATTGTTTCCTGTAACATGCCTTATTTGAGGGCAAGTACAAATAATATCCCTCCATTAAAGATCGCCTCTCCATTGTCTCCCTTACTTATGGTATACATAGATTTCAGCATTCTGAGTTCTTTGAGTATGGATATGAGACACCCACACAAGGCAAATTATGACATAAAAATTTCATCTACATAGAATTTACACTCAACCAAGAGAACAGCATACACTTAGCATATAGACAATAGGTTTATTGTAGATTCCTGCTACATTAGTTGTTTGGATCCTGCCATTGTACTAGTGTTTAATCATAGGTTCTATCAAGCAAGTAGGTTTGCTAATCCCTTTCCATTAGTGTTCTCAATGCCTGCTGTATCGTGGAGCATAGAATGCAAATGAAATGCTGCCAGCATAATCAAACAAAAAGCACATGACTACATCCAACAATTTGCTGTAAGTCCAGGATGAGAGATCTAGGGGGTTTTTTCTGTATGTCTTAGTAAATTGTATTTTAATGGGTATGTGTATAGTAAGTACACACACTTGAAGAACTTATACATGTATGTAAGGTACACATACACATACAAAAAAAGTATCCCAACAAATACTGTTTGAAAAAGTAAAATCAGAGAGGAAATAAAGAAGAACATATAAAGATATTTGAATTGGGTCAGAGTTCATTATATCAATGTCTGGAGAGATCACAATGATACCCTTTTATAGTACATACACACATACTAGTTCATAGTTATAATAATTATATTGTGAACAAATTCACAAACCATTCTCACCTTCTGAGATCAGCAGACCCACCAAGCTCCAGCTGAAGTCAACCATCAAGAAAACTGTGTGAAAGGCTAGAGATATGTCTTTAGGGGCTCTTGGATAGACAGATATAAACTGGCCATGGTGACTCCAAAGGATCAAAAATCCCAAAGGTGAGATAGAGAATAATTTCTCTTAACATGTATTGTAAACAATAATGTACAGCATATGAGAAGGATATTGATATAAATTTGTGTACCCTTGCTGTGTATAAATTATCTGACCCAATAGACCACTGATGTTAAAGAAAGCAAACTATGACTAAAAGATTAATGCATTATATAGCAATACATTCTGAAATCCTACTGTTACTCTCTGCATCTATGGATCTGATCATGAATCAAGACATTCCACTGAGCCCCTAACATTTGTCTACTGAATGAATTGGCATGGATATAAAAATCTCAGGTAACAACAAGTGTATTTTTGTCAGAGGCAGATAGGGCTGTGAGTACAAGGTTCTGTACAGGACCACTTCCTGAGCCATCTGATGGAAAACGGAGCACAAGAGCTCTTCCAGCAGCCTCACCTTGCTTCTAGGAAGCTCTCAGAGTACAGACTCTGCTAGGATGAAGACCATGTGAGGCAAAGTTCCCATCACATCTGGAAAAGACAGCATCCTGAGCTAACCTGAATATCCCATGATATCACTGTCAGTCCTGTCACTCTTGTCTGTTCAATACATACTTCAAACAGCTCTGGTATGTGATCATTAATCTATGATGTTAGCTCACACATACACAAATTGAATATGATCACGTTTAAATCAATTTAGACAGAATGCTTTGAGACTCACAATGTCCTCTCAGTAATTTTTTCTATTTCACAAATCCTCTCCTGAGCATTTAATACAATTTATTTAGAACATGTTCAAGGTAGAGTACAATCTTTTCATCTACTGCCAAACCTCTTCACAAATATCTATGAGAAAGCCTTCATGGGGAAAATGGTATCGCTAAACTTCAGAACCTACCAGGTATAAATTTTACTACAGAGAGTCTGAGGAGTGTTGGGTCAGATTTCCATGGCACCCACTCACAAAGCTTGCATATCTGATAATAGCTAAGACAGAACCACCACCCGCAACCACAGACATCAAAGAGAATATAGAAACACATCTACAAAATAGCCAACTACCACTTGGATTTTAATGGAAAAGGAAACAGGAAAGTATTAATAAGAAGATACATGTTAATAACATAAGAAGTGCTAATAAAATAAGTGTTAATAAAAAGGTCTAGGGATGGTATGTGAAAAAGATCTGGATTATCTCCTACAGCAGGGAAAACACTGTAGTTTCTAGCGCTTCAGCAGGTGCTCTCAAATCTGTACAGCTATCATAGGCAAAGCTTATCATTCAAGATTCATCCTGTACAAGCCAGAAAAGATATTTGATCACATAACTTGCATTGAACAAGAATACTAATTGCTCAGTCTTTGTAGAATCTTTGGACAGCCACAGGTTTCTTCTTAGAAATTTCTATCCTTGACTGTAACTTTGTTGAGGCCAGGCTATCCCCAAGGCTGAGCCCCACTTTTCTCATCATATTTGTCCAAATGTATCTGAGAGAGCCTTGATGGGAAAATGTCACTGACAAACAATTACCAGACATACTTTTCTTCTTCCTTGATTTCTAAGGAGAGTCGGACAAGATATCTCATAACCACACACAAATCTTCTGCATCTGGAAGGAACAAAGAAACTGTTGCTAGCACCAATGACATTCCTCAAAGTGTCATAAAAGCATATGAACAAAAACACTCAAATACACTATGTATAATTACGGGAAAATAAACCTAGATAAGGTTGGTAATAAAAGAGATATGCAAATATTAGTAATAAAAAAGATAAGGAAATGTCTAAGAATAACATTGGAGAAGGGAACAGGCATCATCTAAGATATGAAAGAGGTTGTAACTCCTAACATTGCCATCTCTGCTCCCAAATCTGAGCTGATAGCACAGCGAAAGGTTGTCTTACCACACATAAAAAGGTCTACAAACAATCAGTGTTCCAAATGACATGCTACCCTTCTAATAGGAGTAAAAGTAAGCAAAAAATTCCCACAATGGCAGCGATGGGAGGGAGGGAACAATTGGGAAAGAGGGAACAACTGATGATATGCATAACAAAAGAAATGTACATATCACCCAATGTGGAAGAAATAACTGTATTGCAAAGATCATAGAATTCATAAATGTTATAGATCATGTATAGACAATTTGCTCCATGAAAATTACAATGTGTTTGTACCTTTAACTAAGCATCACTATCCCACAATACTGTAAAATTTGGGAAATTATGTAGCCACTTAATCACAATAAAAAATTGGGAAAAAATTCCCTGAAGTTTATAAATTGAACACACTGTTGAAGAATTCCTGTGAAGAATATAGAAGCCCAAGGACATCCGTGCAAGTAAAGCAGAATGAGACAGATACATCAACATCTCCTATGATGCAGCCCTTCTCCTGAGTTGATGGAAAGTTCTCTAATACAGGCAGCACGCCTGACCTGAAATGCAGTCTCAGAACTTATGGGAAACAGTAACAGGGGGGTAAGACTACGTGAGGTGGTCATAGCAAATTTCAGGATCTATTAATATTTCCTTATTTATATTTTATTATCCAAAGAGAGTTGTACAGTAGGCTTTACAATTAAATGTGCTAGTTTTAAACTATGTGTCACATTGGTCAGTGTCATCTCTCTCATCAATTTACCCATTTCTATGAACAGTTCCAATCCTTTCGATTTATTTGGTTCCATTTCTACACATACACATTGACAATTAGAAATGTATGTGCCTGCACCTCTCTTTTGTGCGTTATTTTCCCTCCTCAACCCTCTCACCCCAACACCTTTTCGAGCTTCCTGGTATTCAATTTGTTAAACTGTTAGTTGGGTCCTTTCTGATCAACTTTCTTTTAAATCTAAGAGGTTCTGATAATGGAACATTCTAGATTTAAAAAACACACAGATTAGATTCAGATATTACTGGTTTTTGTAATATAAATTAAAACTTAACATGCTTTTTTGTATGACACATGTGCAAAATTGGACATGTATGATTGAAAATGAGTCAACTTGGCAAATGATGGCTAGAAAACTAATAAGGATCCAAGTTTGGAAATACAGTAGTGATCACTCTTTTGTGAAGCGTGTTCCATAGGAAAACACACATACACACACACACACACACAAACACACACACACACACACTCACAGACATATACACACAAATGACTCTTCTTGCTATATCCTGAACTCTTTCCTTCGTCCTATAAGGAGAATATACTGTCTACTTGAATGCTTCTCATGTAGGCAACACCAGGTTGTGAACGTCATCAGGGACACTTGGCTGGACATCACCCTGATTGCACAGGCAATAAACTTAACCAGGACACCAGTCCGGGAATTCACCTGGTTACTCTCATTGGAGTTTTTAGGCTCACTTTTTCACTCTTGTGAAAATACCCTACAGAGGGGTTATAATTACATGAGCAATGTAATGAGTACCTTCCTTATCAAGCATTGTTGCCTCCTCCTTTGTTTCCCCTTCCAATCCCTCCCTATCTGGCCCCTGCCCTGCCTGTCCCCACCACTCTGAGCCAAAGTTGTAAAGTTCTTTATTCGACATGGCGACTTGTACATCTCGTTGTAATGGGTCCACCTGGATCCCTGGTGCTGTCCTTGCACTCTTCAGCTCAAGGTGAGCGCTCTACTGCTTGAGCCACAGTGCCACTTCTGGTTTTCTAGTGGTTTATTGGAGATAAGGGTCTCTCAGACTTTCCTGCTTGGGCTGGCTTTGAACTGTATTTGTCAGATATCAGCCTCCTCAGTAGTTAGGATTACAAGCGTGAGCCACCAGCACCTGGCCTGAAAACATACTTTAAATGTACATATTCCTGTCTTTCCTGTTACATTATTTTTTGTTTCTCCCAATACCATCTTTTGTAAGAATCATTCTACTTTAAGCATTTTTCTTCTTCTAAGCATTTTGTTATTTCAGATGTAATAGTTTAAGAAATACACTCTCTGGGGGGCTGGGAAGGTGGCTTAGTGGTAGAGCGCTTGCCTTGCATGCCTGAGGCCCTGGCTTCAATTCCTCAGCACCACATAAGCAAAAAGAAAAAAGCCAGAAGTGGCGCTGTGGCTCAAGTGGTAGAGTGCTAGCCTTGAGCTGAAGAGCTGAGGGACAGCGCCCAGGCCCAGAGTTCAAGCCCCACAACCGGACTCGCCCCCCCAAAAAATAAGAAATACACTCTCTGATGACGTATGATTTCAATATAGAAGAAATTATTTCTGAATATTGTACTTCTATTCAGTGTCACAATGTCATAATCTGCCTCCAATTTCCTTTTCTCATCAAAAATTAGCTGATCTCCAGCAGTGTTATTAAAATAAACTTTCTTCGGAAAGGGATGCAGGTAAAATGAGTGCCTAATCTTTGGGTGAAGTGAGTCTCAATGTTGAGACACAAAAATCTGCATTATCAGTATTCTTCATGGCATTTCATCCCTGCTTCAGGATCCAGATATAAAGCTTAATGAATTACAATAAGTGGAACATAACAGAGAAGTAGCATGCAATGTTTGCTGCTTAATACAGATATCTACAGTCCCCTTGAAATGAAAACACTGGTATCTTCAACTCAAATAAGCACAAATCAAACATATTTCAATTTTGTAGATAGAGCTAACCACAGAGGTTTATTTTATGCATGCATCTTTGATGTAGGTATGCAAAAGGATTAATAACAGAACTATATTGGAATAACTAATATCTTTTAAGTATGAATACAGTCTTCAGATGGTTTGTCAAGCCTGTGATATATGTAATTCACATAGGAAGAATGAAGTAATAATACTGCAAGTTTATGTATAGGAATGTTGAAATCATTTGTAACTCAAACCACTGATAAGATAGTTTATGTTATAAAGTGTAGGTGAGAATGTAAATTAGAACCCCACTTGTGGATAACAGCATGGAATATAAAGAGATTTATTCTTCTATCCACATTGCCCTGTATTCAATATAAATGAAATCAGCACACTAAAAATAGAACAGTGCACCTGTGTTGACTAGAGGGCCTTCACAATAGCTACAAATGTAACTTGTCTACTTGACTAAGCAAAAATAGGTGAAAGCATAGAGCAAAATACATAAATATAGCTACGAAATATTCTTTAGACGGAGCTGGTATCTCACTCCTGCAATCCTAGGTACTCAAAGGTAGGATATCTGAGCATAATGGTTCAAAGAAAGCCTAAGCAGACAAGTCATGAAACTCTTCTCTACAAAATGTCAGAAGTGGAGCTGGGCCTCAAGTAGTTGGACCCTAGCACTGTGTTCACGAGCTCAGGGATAGTGCCCAGGCCTTGAGTTCAAGCCTCAGGACTGACAAAAGAAAATAATTCAAAAATCTCAAGAAGCAAATCCATTAAAATTATTAAAATGTTGGTCAAATAATTTAGAATACTAGAGTAAATAATAATCAATCACCTCAAAGAGAAGTAAGGTAAACATATGTAGGAAGTAAAGAACTGGAGTGAATAGTCAACCTTAGGACTGAGAAATTCAGTAAAGAATTTGAGAGGAGTGTTGGAAGACAAAAATAATATTCCCAACTGAAATGTAGGTTAAATTTAATAACTTCTCCTAAAACTATCAATGCACAACAAAAGAGAGGAAAATGGACTTCCATTGGGAGGTCATATGGCTCACAAATTCAAGTGATTGTGCTATAAATAGCATGGGAATAAAGAAAATACTTTCTTGCAAGAAGAAATATTTTTCTAAGAAAATGTGAAGATATTTCAATCTAAAAGATGAAGTACTGAAACTTATTAATAAGTCTTATAAATTTAGAAAATAATGTATAATTTGTAAACACAAAGCTTGTTTTTAACCCCTACAATATGTATTGGGATTGGTACAAACAATTTTCAATTCACAATGTCTAGTTATGAGTATAATGTGTCTTGACCAATGTCACCACTTTTGTAATTCATTATTTCTCTCCACTTGATATATTCCTTCATTGTTCTACATTCCATTTTCACATACAAAGGGGCTGTAAAAGTATGACTCATTTCACTCTCCTTTGCTTTATCTTTTCTTCTGCCCTCTCACAGTGACATCACCCACTACAGAGACCCCAAATTCCAGGTCCTTGGTATTAATTTTGTTAAACTGTAACTTCATTATCTAAACGAGTTACACCACTGGAATCCTCCTCCTCTGCACGTACCATAGTTCAGTTCACAGGTATCTATATATTTAAAATGATGTTGTATAAATTTACACATATATTTACAACTAGTTCTAACTTCCACAAAAGAGAGAAAACATGCATCTCTTGCTCTATAAGCACAGCATATTTCACTTAATGTATTTTTCCTGGTCCATCCATTTCTCTACACTGATACAGTATGTTTTTTTTTTCTTTTTTTAAATGCAGTTTTTTTTATTGTGAAAACACTGTACAGAGGGGTTACAATTACGTGGGCAAGATAATGAGTACATTTCTTATCAAGCATTGTATCCTCCTCCTTTGTTTCCCCTTCCCATCCCATTCTCCCCTCCCCCCACGCAACCCTCCCCCCCCCCCATCAAAGTTGTAAAGTTCGTTTTCAACATACAACTTGTATGTCTCATTGTTGCAATGGGTCCACCTGTATCCCTATTTAAACGATTTGTTTTTTCCCTTCCCCTTCACAAATTATACCAACCTCAAATACAGTGAAAGCAGGGGTTATACTGTGGGGGAGGGACATACAAAGCAACAAAGAAATCATCTTTTAAATGTGTTAGAAACAATCGCATGATCCGGGTGCTGGTGGCTCACGCCTGTAATCCTAGCTACTCAGGAGGTTGAGATCGGAGGATCATGGTTCAAAGTCAGCTGGGGCAGGAGAGACCGTGAGTCTCCTATCTCCAATAAACCACCAGAAAACCGGAAGTGGTGCTGTAGCTCAAGTGGTAGAGTGCTCGCCTTGAGCTGAAGAGCTGAGGGACAGTGCCCAGGCCCAGAGTTCAAGCTCCACGACCGACAAAAAAAAAAAAAAAAAGAAACAATTGCATGAAAGAAAAAAATTTGAATACCTATCTTAGGGTTCATTTCCCTAACATCAACTTATCTGATCTTTTCTGCTTGACTCAGACATATACTAGTTATTGCAAATAAGGGAAACCATGGGACCTATGTTTCTTTGCCCTGGCTTACTTCACTTTATGTAATTTTTTCGAAATCTTTTCAATTCCTAACAAATGGGGCAATGTCATTCTTTCTGATGGAGGCATAGAATTCCATTATGTATATATATCACATTTTCTTGATCCATTCATCTACTGAGGGGCATCTGGGTTGGTTCCATATCTTAGCTATGGTAAATAATGGTGTAAAAAACATAGTCGTGCTGGTAGCTTTAGTGTGGTCTTGTTTGTGAACATTTGGGTAAATGCCCAAAAGTGGGATTGCTGGGTCATAAGGGAGCTCTATGTGGAGTCTTTTGAGAAACCTCCATACTGCTTTCCAAAGTGGTTGAACAAGTTTACACTCCCACCAACAATGCAGTAAGGTTCCCTTCTGTCCACATCCCCTCTAGCATTTGTTGTTATTAGAGTTCTTGATTATAGCTATTGTAACTGGGGTGAGGTGGTATCTCAATGTTGTTTTGATTTGCATTTCTTTTATGGCTAGAGAGGTTGAGCATTCTTCATGTGTCCATTGGCCATCCTTTCTTCTTCAGAGAAGCTTCTCTTTAAGTCTTTAGCCCACTTATTTATTTGGCAGTTGTTTCTTTGAAGATTTGTTGTAGGGGGACTTAATTTTTTGAGTTCCAGGTATATGTTAGATATGAGACCCTTGTCCGTTGTATGACTACTGAAGATCTTCTCCCAATCCGTGGGCTTTCTATTCATTTTGCTAGCTATGTCCTTTGCCATGCAGAAGCTCTGCAATTTCATGCAATCCCATTTGTCCAACCTTTCTTTGATTTGTTGGGTTTCTGGGTCTCTATTAAGAAAATTTCGGCCTGTGCCAAGGAGACCTAGGGTTTCTCCTATTCCATCCTATAATGTTTTCAGAGTGTGTGCTTTGACTCCTAGGTCTTTGCTCCATTTGGAGTTGATTCTGGTGCAGGGTGATATATAAGGATCTAGCTTTAGTTTTCTACAAGTAGTAAACCAAGTTTTTGCCAGCACCATTTACTGAAGAGGCTGTCTTTCTTCCATTCTATTTTTTTTTAGCTCCCTTATCGAAGATTAAACAGCTATAGGTCTATAGGTTCATTTCTGGGTCTTCAATTCTATTCCATTCGTCTGAGGTCTGTTCTTGTGCCAGTACCAAACTGTTTTAATTACTATGGCTTTGTAGTAGAGTTTGAAATTTGGTATTGAAATCCCTCCAGCACTGTTCTTTCTGTTGAGGATCGTTTTGCTATTTGGGGTCTTTTGTTGTTCCATATGAATTTTTGGATTGCCTCTTCCATTTCCTTGAAGAATGAGGTTGGAATATGATAGGTATCACATTGAATTTGTAGATAGCCTTGGGAAGTACTGCCATTTTCACAATGTTGACCTTTCCAATCCAGGAGCATAGGAGTTTTTATAGTATGTTTTCTAGTGGATGAGCAAAACTCCTGTACATACATAATTGCATAATTTTGACATGGTGAATAGCTCAACAATGAACCATGAGAGCAGCCTTATTGGATTTGGATTTCTAATCTTTGGGAAAATTTGCAAGAGTTCTATTGCTAAATAATAGGAGAATTCTATGTTTAGTTTCTTGAGGAATCTCCAAGCTCCCTTCTAAAGTGGTTTCACCACATTACATTCCCACCAATAGTGCAAAAGCATTTCTTTTCCTCACTCACCTTAATGAGTGAGATTAAACAATTGTACTTAAAAAGACAAAATTGAACATGAAGGTGAAACCTATGTCTACCTACTAACTCTCCTAAAATATTATTTTGTATATCCAAAAACTTGCCACCTAAAGTTGACAAGTTCTCATCTTGCTCTTAATGATTTCCAAGAGAGATACCTGCAAAAACAGACCAAGGAATCAAATACAGTGACAACAGGGGTTGTACCATCAGGGGAGAGCATACAAAGAAACAAAAAATAATCACATAGTATATTAAAAAGATCCTGCTTCTTGTATATACATTTTTCTAATTTGGGGAGGGGAAGGGAAATAACAAAATGCTCAAATAAGGATACAGTTGACCCATTGTAACAATGAGATGTACAAGAAATTATGTTGCAAACGAACTTTACAACTTTGTGGGGGTGGGGGAAGGAGGAGAGAAGGAGTTGGAGAGGAAAGGATTATTAGGGGAAAATTAAAGGAGGGGGTAATAATGCTAAATAGAAAATGGAGCCATTACCTTGCTCATGTAACTGTAACCCCTCTGTATGGTATCTTTACAATAAAAAAGTATCTTTAACATAAAAATAAACAGGAAAGTTTGTAAGAGCTTATATAGGGACAGAAAAACAAAAAAACAAACTTCTTAAAAATGTTTATTGTAAAGATGATGTACAGAGGGGTTACTGTTACATAAATCAGGGAATGAGTGCATTTCTTTGATCAGTGTCTTCCCATCCCCCATTACTCTCAGAATTTATGGCCCATACCTCTCCCCACAAATTGTATAGTTTATAGATACTTTAAAGAAGAAAAAATTTTACACATTCCTACTAGAGGAAACAAATATATAAGGATGATGTAATTAAGTATTTACGTATATAAAATTCTGAAAAAGGACTTACAAAATGAAGGAGAGACAAAAAAGAAAGGCTAATAATATACTCAAGAGTAGATAGGAAAAGATTGCTGTGTTGAGACATCCAATGGAGAGCAAGGAGCAAAGAAGGCAGCACTTGAGGAAGATGAGCTGAGAGCTCAGTTGTTGGCCTTGACAATGGGAGTGTTGTTGTGCTTTAAAAAAAACTGAGAGCAGAGAGGTAAAGAGCTAAACAGACTAGAATAATCCCCAAAGACCCAAAGGGTCTTTATACTCCGGAAAGCTCTCAGAGTTCAGCAGGCAGAGACTTTTCTCTGTGTTGGCATCCTGATGAGCTAGCCACCTCACACATACGCCATATCTGGCCAAGAGTAGGAATTACCATCAGTTATATAGCAATTTCATTTCTCCTCTTCTGTTCCACTAGAAGAATTCAATTGTCCAGTTTAGCCCATTATGGCATCTTGTTGTTTTATACACCAAAGAAACCAATTCTATGCAGCATACATTTTAAAGTGAATACTGTCCAAGTTTTCCTTGTCACATTGCCTCCTTGTTTTCTATCATATTCATGGCCGAATAAAACTCCATTTTGTACAAGATACGTCTGTTTCCCATACATATATAGAAGAACATCATTGCTGTTTGAAAAAGTTAGCTTATGGGAAGTACCATGATAAGCTTGGATGTAAAGGGACCCTAAAAATAAACTACCTTTGATGCTGTTGAGAAAAATTTTAACATCTGGAGTTGCTCCATTTGAGAGTTAGGACACACCTTTACTGAAGACTAACCATACATACATAAACAACATCAACTTTGAATTACGGTGAATATATATTTCATCTCATCATATAATGAAAATAAATGAGGATAATAATGCTAGCATACATGCATCAATTATGGAGAATTAAACAATTATTCCTTCAATTTAAATATCATGTGATTTGTGTAATATACATTATATTAAATCTTATTGCATCTATTTCTGTCTTATTTTTGTAAATATAAATGTGTGACCCCAAAGAGCACATGAACCATTATGTGCCTGACAGTTTTCCTAGTACTGACATATTGCATTACTGTGCTAGAATTGTTACAATTGGTTTATTACTATTATATAAATTATGTAGATCACTGTGGGATAAGCTGAATCAAGAGCTAAAAGACCTTAAAAGGAAAACTATAAAGTCTTGAATAAAAATATAGAAGAATACATTAGAATATTGACCACTTGTGGTGTTTCTCCATGGGCAAAGGAAGGCCTTACAGGTCAACAATGAAATAATTTGAAGATTTTATGAACTCACAATTTTGACACGACTTGTTTATCACAATGGAATTTAATCTATTAATAAAGAGAGTCTCACAAAAATTTGTTTGTGAATATGCAAAGTCTAGGTCAGTGTAAATGCCATTGTGGTAAATGCAAATTAGAGTTCCCCTGTGGATCACAGCATGGGATGCTAAAAGAGCAAAAAGAAAAATTTCCTTCTATTTACATTGGCATATAACCAAAGTAAATAAAATCAGCACAATGAAAATACAATGCAACATGCTTATTGTAACACATTCACAGTACCTAAATTTGTGTATTTTTGTAAGAAATACCAAAGAAGCATGAAACAATATACATACATGCATAAATATGTATATAGTATGACTGTGTCTAAATTTCATATATCTCAAATGGGAGTTAGTGGCTTACTTTTGTAACCCTAGCTACTCAAAAGACTGAGATATGAGAACCCCAGTTCCAACACTTTAGCATTATCTTTGCTAAACTTTAAGTTAGCTTTCAAAGGAATTATGCCACTAATATTGCTCCTGTGTATACCATGCTTTCAATACGAGGTTTATAGCTATATGCAAATTAACATATGTAGATTTACATATGCATTCATAATTAGAATCTAACTTCCACATATCAGAGGAAACATGATCTTTGTCATCTCTGACCACGACTTATTCACTTCAGGACAACTTTCCAAGAGCCTTTCATTTCTCTACAAATGACATAATACCATCTTTTTGCATTGATGTGTAAAACTACTATATGTCTCTCTGGTCTGTTTCCATGACGTTTCTATGGGGAATAGTGCAGCAACCAATACTGTTGTGCCTTACCGTAAACAGATATTTACATTGTGTAACACTGCCCAAAACTTGTATTGCTAAATAATAAGGGAGTTCTGGCTTGATTTTCTTGAGTAATCTTCAAGCTGCCTTCTATAGTGGTTGCACTAGGTTATATTCTCATCAACAGTCTAAAAGAATTCTTTCTCCTCATTCATGTTAGTAAGTGGTGATTAATCAATTGTGTCTAGAAGGATGTGAAACTTATTGTCCACCAACCAACTTCCATTAAATATTATTCATGAAGTCAACAACTTCCACATGAAGTTGAGCTGTGCCTGGAGCATACCTATATCTAATTTTCAATGATTTAGGATAAAGAAATGGTGAAAAATAAATGGAGAAAGCTTGTAAGAGCTAGGGGAAAATAGAACAAACACAAGTAAATAAGATATATATAAAATCTACAAATAAGACATTTAAAGCCAACAAAATTTTCAAATAGTGAAATATATCTATTATAGGAAAACTCAAATATATAATGATTAGACTATTAAGGATTCATGATACCTAAAATTCTCAAAAATGATTTGAGACAGTGAAGGAAAAAAGAAACTGAAGTAAAAGAAGACTAAATAATACACTCAAAAGTAAATAAGAAGGGTGGAACGGGGTCACATTAATGAAAATGCATTGTATTCAGAACTGCTTTGAATCTGGCAACTCCTTTGTACAATTACTTCAAGATAATAAAACAGTTAAAATAGAGAAGATAGGGAAAAATAAGCCCAGAATCATTTGGAATACATTCAGGGTAATTGGAATAAAAAGAATAATTCAATATTCATAAAAAATAGTCAACTTACAATGAACATCATGGAACTTGGAGAATGAGTAAAAAAATACTATCATTATTTAAAGTATTTCCCAAAACCTAAACTATGTTCTGAGGGATAAAATTAGTAGAGACGTGCTACAGAGGCTCTATGATTTTAGAAGGACTTATATTTAATATTAGGATGGATTTTTTTCTCCAAGAACGTGTTTTGCCCCATATACCATGCAGAGAATTTCTCTCTGGCCTCAACAAGATGATGTAGCACTTAGGGACAAAGATGCAGCCTAACAGGCCAGCACTGGAAGCTAAGATGGAGAAGACCTCCATGGCCACCATATTTTTTCTCTTGGTGCTGTGGTAGACAGGCAGGAAGGTGACCCACACACTACAAACACCAACATACTGAAGGTCAGGAACTTGGCCTCATTGAAGGTGTCAGGCAGGTTCCTGGCCAAGAAAGCCACAGTGAAGCTTGCCAGGGCCAGGGAGCCCAGGTATCCCAGGACACAATAGAAGGCAGTGGCTGAGCCTTTGTTGCACAGGATGATAATGTGACCATGCTCTGAGTGTGCATCGGTGTCAACAAATGGAGGAGAAGTGCCCAACCAGATTCCAGACAGAATGAGCTGGATCAGCATACAGATGGGAATGATGAAGTTAGGCATTCCTGACACCAGCAACCACTGCATCCTTCTCCCTGAAGAAGTGACAGAGAAGGCCAGAACCACAGTAACAGTTTTTGCCAAGACAGTGGAAACAGCCACAGTGAACACAACTCCAAATGTGGTCTGCTGGAGGACACATGTGGCTGTGTTGGGATGTCCAATGAAGAGCAAAGAGCAAAGAAAGCAGCAGTTGAAGGAGATGAGCAAGATGTAGCTGAGAGCCCTGTTGTTGGCCTTGACAATGGGAGTGTTGTTGTGCTTTGTAAAAATCCCAATAACAGCAGTGTTAAGTGCAGAGAGGTAGAGAGCTAAGCAGCCTAGAGTCATCCCCAGAGGGTCCCTAGAGTCCAGGAAGCTCTCAGATTTCAGCAGGCAGAGGTTTTTCTCTGTGTTGGCATACTGATGATCTGGGCACCTCACACACTGCTCCCAATCTGGCAAGGAGTGGGAATTACTGTCACTTGTGCAATAGTTACCTTGCTTCTCTCCCCTTCCCCCAAAGAGGTTCATTTGTTAAGCTTAACCCACTGTTTGTTGTTGTTGCTTTCTAAACCAAAGTACAAATACTATGAAGCACACAATTCAATTTGAGTCCTGATCATTTTATCCTCATATGTTTTCTTACTTTTTAGTATTCTCTTGAAAGCATTTTCCATTACAAAATGTGGAAAAGGTGCTGGGAAGTTGGTCCAGTGGTAGAGTGCCTGTCTTGCATGCATGAGGTCCTGGGTTCGATTCCTCAGTATTGCAGATGCAGAAAAAAGCCAGAAGTGGTGCTGTGGCTTAAGTGGTAGGATGCTAGACTTGAGCTGAAAAGCTGAAGGACAGCACCCAGACCCAGAGTTCAGCCTCCACAACCGATGAAAAAAAATGTGGTAAGATAAATCTACTTTACCTAATTAACACATGACATATAATGATCTGTGCAATGCCTTCAGAAACCACATCCTTCATAAGAAATGTGCACATTTGATTTTGTGCATGACTATGTAAATTCTAGAGAAACAAAAATAATAATTCTCATTATCTTCCCTTGGTATCCGAACCTAAATGACCCATTGAACTTTTCAAAGTAAACATGGTTGAGTTTGATGGATATTTCATTAATTCATTACCCAAATTTTGGTAACAGTCTCATTTTAAATTATGAGTCTTCTCATCCAATATAGGCTTCATATTTACTCATTTCTATCTTTTTATAATTTTTTACTTCAGTTTCTTCAATATCTAAAGTCTATCACAACAATAATTTTCTCTTAATATTTCATAGCTTATCAGGTACTAAATAATGTTTCTAAAAATACACTAATGATTTATGATTTCATGGTACAAATAAATCATTTCTGAACCATACACTCTTCACATTCTTTAGAAATTGAAATATATATTCAAAAATGTCTGAGGTGGGCACGTTGGCTCATGCCTGTAATCCTAGCTACTCAGGAGACTGAGATCTGAGGATCATGGTTCAGAGCCAGCCCTGGCAGGAAACTCCGTGAGACTCTTTATCTCCAATAAACCACTAGAAAACCAGAATTGGCACTGTGGCTTAAGTGGTAGAGCACTCGCCTTGAGCTAAAGAGTTGAGGAACAGCGCCCAAGCCCAGAGTTCAATCCCCACAATCGACAAAAAAAGTCTAGAATGTTCCTATAACAATAAAAATAATTAGGATATACCTTCCATTCAAATCAATGTGCTCTTTCAATATCCTATATCCCAAATGCTGCATTTTCCCAGATTGTAGCATAGAGTTTAGTTAAAGCGGTCCTCTGTAGTTTAATTTTTTGCTACAAAATATATTTTTCTATATTGCAGATAACGGTTTAATACGTTATTCGGTGGAATGGATATCATATACATGGAAACTGGTCTACAAAACTTAATCAAATCTTTTATACATCTGCAGTGTAAGGTCCGCTCCTGGATGGCCAGCAGACTCCACCCTCCTCGCAGTGAAGTCTCCACCCAGTACCTGCGTTACCTAGGCAACTGGGATACCTGGAAGAGGTCACATCTGAATTTGATGTGGCCACACCTTTCCCCGCCCATACCCTACATTAGGCCTAGCCCAGGCCCAGACGCCCCTTCTTTTCTCTCTCTGTTCGTTTCTAGCTCTTGCTGCTCTTTTCTTGCTCTCTCTCTTTCCCAGCCACGTGGAGTGCCAACCTTGCCTGGTCCCAGCAGGTCTACCCCTTACCTGAATACCACGTGAGTGCTACTGTTCTTACCCCTCTCTCTGCTCTTTTCTCTCTCTTTCCTCTCTTCCCAGCTCTCTCTCATTCCCAGGCCTTTCCCAGCCACGTGGAGTGCCAACCTTGCCTGGTCCCAGCAGGTCTACTGAATAAACCTACCCCTTACCTGAATACCACGTGCGTGCTGGTGCAGTTCTTACTCGGATACCTCTTTTTAAAAAACCTAACATGCAGGTGTTGTGATTTTCTGGCAGTAATTTTATCTTTTTCTATCATGTAAATTCCTACCTAATAAAAGGAAGGCTTTAGTGTCTGTGTGCTATCTACCTATGATGGATCATTTCTATTGACTACCATTGATTAAGAAAGACTAAAGAGATGTGGAGAATGTCTCCAATACTCACATTTCCTGTTAGAAATTTCATTCTCAGAGCAAGGGATACAATCAAAGCAACAGACAGAATTTCCCTTCTGAAGGGATTTTCTGAATCCAGGACCACAAATCTCATTGCAGACAGACTGTGGAGTCTGAAAAAAGCAGATTAGTGCTGATGACAGACCAGTCCGTTATTATTAATGCACTCAAATTCTAGTATTGTAGGCAATTTGATAATTCAGAATAAAAATTTCTGTATGGTTGCAAGTAATATATATGTACATATTTAATTGGATGATATTATTTCAGGTATTATATCATACTCAAAGAAGAGTGCATTAAATCCTTCTTCTGACCTTCTTAATGGAAAACTGTAGGAACTGTTAACTAACCATTCTTCTTAACTTGGGAAATCATCTAAAAAATCTTACAACTGGCCAATTGATGTTTGAACCATAAAATAATGAGGAGTTCCGGGAAGATGGCATAGGAGAAGCTAGAGGCAAAACAAACTCTCATATAGAAAGCAGTGTCAGTGCTCCAGTGAACAGTCCTAAGCCAGAGATTCACACCAAGTGTGCCTTCACAGTACAGAGAGTTAGGCCAGAGAGGAAAAATCCAGGCAAGGAGACAGATCTGAGCACTTCCAGCAGCCACAGCGGCGGTGGCGGCCATAGCCTCCAACCTGCAACACATCTGGGTTAAGGCGCCAGATGCAGTGGGCGAGCAGATTCTACTCAACAGCAGCAAAAACTGACAAGGAGCAAACATCTTCATCCTGCAGATCGCAGACCAGAGATGACCCAGGAACCAAGTCTCCAGCATGAGTAGAAGCCTGACATCCTCACTCCTTCTCAGGGAGCAGAGGAGGGAAGGCCACCCCTTCCTCCCCACTAGGAAGATCTCCATCTTTGATACTGACAAAGGCCTGGCTGAGCAGCTAGCTCCAACTCAGGCCTTGGAAGAAAACAAACAAGTCATTTAGCAGGTCACAGGAACTTAACCTGACCTGCCAGGCTCAGCTCTATCCAGGGAAAAGTCACCCAGCCCGGGCTGAGCAAGCTGTGCCAGCCCCAGGAGTGGCTTTCTTCACTGGGTAAACAGAGCCAGAGGCTGCCCCTCCCTACAGAAGCCTTGACAATCAATGGAAATTCAGTAAACATAAACCCTGAGAATGGCTCCAGGCTGGATTCTGTGAATGTCTCAGAAGCTAGCCCCTCAGGGAAAAGCTACTGTTTGCTGAAAGGCCTCAACTCTACCCAAAACTTAGCCTCATCACAGCATCTCCAAACTAGAGGAAACAGCCATCTCCCTCTTTTGTGATACTCAAAGTAGATCTCTCTCCCATTGAACTAGGCTGTGAGGAGGATCACAAAATCCTGGGTAAAGCAGAGCATTTTTCTGCCTGCTCAAACTGACTTAAGAAACCAAAAACATTTTTTAAACTTTTTTTAATTTTTAAGTTTTAATTAAAAAATTATTTTCTATTAACTTTTTTCTTTCTCTTATTTTTATTTTAACGGTATATGTATGTGTACTTTTTCTTTTTTTCTTTCTTTCTTTTTTTTTTAGCTCTACTGACCTTTTCATTCTTTTTTTTCTTTCTTTCTCATTCTTTTTACTTTTTCTCCTCCTTTGCTCTTCTTTGTGTAACTTAATTGCTCTTCTGCTCATCCTCAGTTATACCCGTAGTCAATTATTAGCCTTTATTCCCCATTGTGCACACACTTAATCCAGAAATTTATTACTCAATTAAAAACCTCTTAGACTTAAATTCCTTAATAGCAATACTACCTCTTTATAGCTATATAATATTTTAAGCATTTTTATTTTTGAATTTTTCACATCTCCTTTCTATCCCTCCCCTTCTCTCATCCTATCCTCCTTCTTCTCTGAATATTACATTTTTAAATTTGCATAATTTTTAAGTGTTATATTTTTTTACTTTTTAATTTTTGTCTTTCTATTTTTTCTTTTCTTTTTTCTCTTTTTTTTCTTTTTTCTCTCTCTCTACTATCTATTTCCCTCTTTGAGATTAGGACTTAGTTAATTTAACTCTCCCTTTACCTTTCCAATCCCTCTATTCTTATTTTTACCCACATCTCTCCCCAAACCTAATAATTTCTGGTTTGCCATATTCTTCTTTGCTGTTCGTAGCCCATTAATACAAAATTGTTTGAAATTGATTAGATATATCTGGTGAACTAGATTGTATTTGAAGGCTTTTGACTGTGCAACTACAGACTTTGGTTGATGCTTGCCTTAAGATAGTGTTCTAGCACAAAACTGGTGTTACTTTCATCCCAAATGGGCAGAACAAGCCAGAAAAACACAAGAAAAATGGCAAGTCTGGAGATTGAGAACATTCAAAGAGAAAAAAAGGAATGGCGTGAGCAGGCTGAGATCAGTCAAAGAGATAGACAGGAATTGCATAAGCTGGCCAAAAACAGAAAAAGCGAAAGTCAGGAATGGCATGAGCAGGCTGAGAACACTCAAAGAGAACTACAGAAATTGTGTGAACACAAGGAATCTAGTCAAAGAGTAATACAGCAATTGAGAGAGCAGGATGAGAATAGACAAAGATCACTAGAGGCATTCATGGAACCCACAAACAGAGAGCTAAATAAGTCAGGGAGACCACAAAGGGAATGCTGAATGGAACCCAACAGAAGGAATGGGAGTCCAAGGAAACCATAACCAATCAACTAAGTGATTTGAGAATGAACACTAACCACCAAATTAAGGAAGTAAAGAACTTCATACAATAGCTAAAACAAAGCTCCAACAAAGAATTTGAAGCCATCAAAGCCAACCAACTAGAAGGAAAAGAAATAAAAAACAAAGTAGAAAGTCTTGATAATAGGTTAGACAATGTAGAAGATCAAATCTCGGGAATTGAAGACAGCCTAGATATTATAGAGTAAGAGTATACAACCATCCAAGACAAATCCAAGAAATATGATAGATCTATTCAACACTTGGAAGACACCATCAGAAGGCCTAATTAAAAATAATGGGTATAGAGGAGCATCCAGAGACAGAAGTTAATGGTCTAGGAAATTGGTTTAACAGGTTCCTAGCAGAGAATTTCCCAAACATGCAAAAAGATAGGCCTATTCAGATACAAGAAGCTTTTAGAACTCCAAATAGACAAGACCAGAACAGGACATCACACCATCACATTATAATCCAAACAGGATCAATTCAGACCAAGGAAAAGATCCTTAAAGCTGTCAAGGAGAAAAGATCAATCACTTATAAAGGGAAATCAATTGGAATCACCTCAGATTTCTCAGCAGAAGCAATCAAAGCAAGATTAACCTAGAATGATGTATGCCATACGCTAAAGACATACAACTATCAACCAAGAATACTGTACCCAGCTAAACTCTCATTCATAACTGAAGGTCAAATAAAAACCTTCCATAGCAAAGAAAAATTGAAACAATATATCTCCACCAAACCAGCTCTACAAAGAGTCTTAAAGAAGTCCTATACAGAGAAAACCAACAAGACCACTATAAAGGCCAAGAAACTGCATCCAAACTGAGAATCCAAGAACCATAGGAAGAACCCAGTTGCCTCAGAGCCCCCAAGAAGGTGGATAAAATGACAGAAACTCCCAAATACCTCTCAGTCCTCTCTCTCAACATGAATGGACTGAACTCTCCAATTAAGCGACCTAGACTGTCTAGTGGATTAAAAAGCAAGCTCCTTCTATCTGCTGACTTCAGCAGTCACATCTTGCCCATAAAAACAAACACATTTTCAATGTTAAAGGCTGGAACAAAATCTACCAAGCAAATGGCCCCATAAACAGGCAGGAGTTGCAATCCTAACATCAGATAAAATAGACTTCAAATTAAAATTAGTGAGAAGAGATAAAGTAGGTTGCTACATACTAATTAAGGGATCTCTCTTTCAGGAGGATATTACAATTCTCAATATCTATTTGGCAAACAACAGAGCATCCAAATTTATCCAAGAAACACTTCTTTCCCTCAAATCCCACATAGATCCAAAGACATTAATTGTTAGGGATTTTAACATACCACTTTCCCCACTAGATAGACAACTCAGCAAAAACTCAACAGAGAAAAAGCAGATCTAAACAACTGCATAGATCAACTGGATTTAACAGACATCTACCGAATATTTCACTCAATGGCATCAGAATATGCGTTTTTCTCAGCAGCACATGGAACATTTTCCAAAATAGACCACATTTTAGGCCACAAACTAAACTTGTCCAAATTCAGAAACATTGAAGTTATATCTTGCAATCTCTCAGACGACAAGGAAATAAAATTAGAACTGAACACCAAAAACCATCAAAGAAAGTCATGTAACACATGGAGGCTGAACAACACGCTGCTGAATCATGAGTGGGTCATGGAAGAGATTTGAAAGGAAATTCAAATGTTCATGATATTTAACAAAAATGTACACACAAATTACCAGCTCCTCTGGGACACAGCAAAGGCAGTACTCAGGGGCAAGTTTATAGCTCTGAGTTCCTACATCAATAAATTGGTGAGATCTGAAATCAACAATTTAGTGAAATATCTGAGCTTCCTTGAAAAAGAGCAGCAAGATAAACCCTAATCCAGTAGACTGAAAGAAATGATTAAAATTAAATCAGAATTAAACAAATTAGAATCCAAAAAAATAGAAAGAATCAACAAAACAAAGAGTTGGTTCTTCGAAAAAATTAACAAAACTGACACACACTTAGCAAATCTCATCACAAAAAAGACAACACGCCCAAATAAATAAACTCAGAGATGAGAATGGAACATCAACACAGAATCAACCAAGATTCAGAACATTATAAGGGAATACTTCTCAAAATTTTATGCTAATAAGTTTGAGAACTTGGCAGAAATGGACCTCTTCCTAGCAAATATTGACATGCCGAAACTAAACCAAGATGAGTTAAACCATCATAACAGGCCCATATCAAGCACTGAAATAGAAACAGCAATAAGAGACCTCCCAACTGAGAAAAGCCCAGGACGAGACGGTTTTACAGCGGAATTCTACAAGGCCTTCAAAGCAGAGCTCACACCAATACTCCTCCAAGTCTTCAAATAAATTGAAAGAGAAAGTTCACTACAGAACTCATTCTATGAAACCATCATAATCCTCATCTCCAAACCAGGCAAGGACTCATCAAAGAAAGAGAACTAGAGACCCATTTCTTTGATGAACATTGATGCAAAACTTCTCAACAAAATTTTGGCCAATTGACCTTAACAATTCATCCAAGAAATCATACACCAGGATCAAACAGGATTTATTTCAGGGATGCAAAGCTGGTTTAATATACACAAATCAATTAATATAATTCATCCCGTTAACAAGAGCAAGGATAAGAACCACATGGTTATCTCAATAGATGCAGAAAAGGCATTTGACAAGATCCAACACCCCTTTATGATGAAGGTTCTGGAAAAACTAAGAATCCAAGGTCAGATAAGTTGATGTTAGGTGAAATGAACCCGACATAAATACTCAAATGTGTTTTCTTTCATGCAATTGTTTCTAACATATTTATAAGATGGTTTCTTTGTTGCTTTGTATGTCCATCCCACACTGTATATCCCCTGCTTTCATTGTATTTGATGTTGGTATAATTTGAGGAAGGGAAGGGCAAAAACAAACCATTTAAATAGGGATACAGGTGGACCCATTGCAACAATGAGATGTAAAAGTGGTTATGTCAAAAAACGAGCTTTACAACTTTGGCGGCAGGGTGGGGTCAGGGAGATGGGAAGGGATGGAAGGGGAAACAAAGGAGGAGGCAACAAGGCTTGATAAGACATGTATTCATTACCTTGCTCATGTAATTATAACCCCTCTGTACGGTATTTTCACAATTAAAAAAAGAAGCAAGCATGGTGGAATTTGATGGATATTTCATTGACTCACTAACCAATTTTGGTAACAGTGACATTTTAAATTATGAGTCTTCTCATCCAATATAGGCTTCCTATTTACTCTTCTATTTTTCCCTCCTGAATAGATTTTCTGAATCCAGGACCACAATTCTCATTGCAGACAGACTTTGGGGTCTAAAAAAGGCAGATTAGTGTTGATGAGACACAGGTTAGTTATATATAATACACTCAAATTCGAGTATTGTAAGCAGTTTGATCTTTCAGAATCAAAATTTCTGTATAAATGCATGTATAATAATATATATTCATCTGGATGATATTATTTTAGGTATTATACTGAAATGCAAGTATTTTAAGTCATTGCTCTGCCCTTCTTAATGGAAAAAGTAGGAACTGTTAAGTAACCACTCTCTGAAGATGGATAATCATCTAAATTGACAAACAACTGGACAATTGATTATTTATTGAAACATAGAACAATGAATAAAATTAAACGTTCTTCATTATGAATTGACTTTCAAAGTTATTGTGTTACAGTGATACAGAGCTTAGCAACATAGATGATATTTATTTTTGGGAAATATAAAAATATTAAGAAACAATTGACAAGTAAATGTACTCCATATGAACACATTAATCAATTACTTCATAAAAAATGTTCTAAATGGCGAGTGTCTATGGCTTATTCCTGTAATCCTAGCTAATCAGGAGGTAGAAATATGAGGATCATGGCTTTTAAAGCCAGAGGGAGTGAGAAATTCTGTGAGATTCTTATCTCCAATAAACCACAAGAAAACCGGATGTGTAAATGGCTCAAATGGTAGAGCGATAGCCTTGAGCTGAAGAGCTGAGGGACAGCGCCCAGGCCCAGAGTTCCAACCCCATGACTGAAAAAAAAATGTTCTAAATAGGAAGTTGATTGCTTACTTTACTGCATTATTAATGATGACAAGAGGAAGAAATTCTAGCAAGACATATGTTCATTTAATCTTATTTCAGATCACCATTGTTTAATTCCATGAACCTCTGTAAATGCCATGCGCCATTCTATCATATCTTTGGATAGAGATAATTGATGACCATGTCGTGCATATAGAGAAAAGTTTTACACGTTAATCAATTGCCAAAGACCTTCTGGAAAATTTGCAAAGGTTCACAATGTCATATTCTACCACCAATTTCTTTGTCTCATCCAAAATCACTTGTTCACCAGCAGGATTGTTGTAATGGATTTCTTCACTAAGGGGTGGAGCTAAAAGATATACATCCACCAGGGTGAAATTAGTCAAAAGTTCACACAGAAAACTGGAAAAAAGAGAATGTATGTCATTGATTTTCATTTCTGTTTTAAAATCCATCTATAACAGAATAATGTAGCAGAACTGAAAGCCTATGGAGAACTAATATAAAATAATGCTCACAAGTCCTAAGATGCAAGTAATTAAGATAACCCCTCAAGATTAAAAATCTACTAGGTTCACTGAAATAATCACAAATCTTACACATTCCACTGCCTGGCTACACAGACAGAGAGAATTCTTTTATGAGTAATTCGACTCTGTAATTCAGTTGAATTCTTATAAAAAAAAGTACCTGATTAAATTATTTCACTTATGAAATATGAACAACTTGCACAAAATATTGAGGTGAACAAATTTTTCTTTATTGCTGGCCTGTTCAAATAGAAAACCACTAAGTGCAAAATTGAAAGCTTGAGCACTGAGGTGTTAGAGATAGCTGGAATGAAAAGAATAAATACAGAATTAATTAAAAATTTATTCTTGCCACTGCTTTTTCAAGTAAAATTCTACATGGTTTAAAAACTATTTCAAAAACAAAATAGGTGATGGTGGCTTACAACTGTAATCCAAACTACATAGGAGGCAGAGATCAGAGGATCACAGTTTGAAGCCAGCCTGGACAAGAACAACCATGAGACATTGCCAATTACCTACTGAAAAAAAATCACTAAATAGATTTTTTTTTAAAATGCTTTCACGTCCTATTTTCTCTGGGTATTCGTCTTTTTGTTGTTGTCTGTCTCTTGCAGGAATTTAACAGATGGAAATTGAACTCTTTTTGTTGGCGAGAGCTGTGGTGTTTCCCTAGTGTCCCATAGCCATCTTGCTCCCCCCTCTCCTTTTGGTTTTAATATTTTGCTTTTTGTGTCACTTAATTGCTGGTCTGTTCAATCCCAGATATATACTCATCTTCAATTATTAGACCTTATCTTTCATTGTGTGCATACTTAATTCAGATATCGATTACTCATTTCAGAAATTCTCAGCCTTTGCTATGCTATGGGGCAAGTTTATAGCTCTGAGTTCCTACATCAACAAATTGGAGAGATCTGAAACCAACAATTTAATGAGACATCTGAGCTTCCTTAAAAAAGAGCAGCAAGATGAACCCTAATCCAGTAGATGGAAAGAAATAATTAAAATTAAATCAGAATTAAACAAATTACATTAAAAAAATAGAAAGAATCAACAAAACGAAGAGTTGGTTCTTCGAAAAAATTAACAAAATTGACACCTAGCAAATCTTATCAGAAAACAGGCAACACACCCAAATAAATAAACTCATAGATGAGAATGGAAACATCAACACAGAATCAACCAAGAATCAGAACATTATAAGGCAATTCTTCTCAAAATTTTATGCTAATAAGTTTGAGAACTTGGCAGAAATGGACCTCTTCCTAGCAAATATTGACATGCCGAAACTAAACCAAGATGAGTTAAACCATCATAATAGGCCCATATCAAGCACTGAAATAGAAACAGCAATAAGAGACCTCCCAACTAAGAAAAGCCCAGGACGAGATGGTTTTTCAGCGAAATTCTACAAGGCCTTCAAAGCAGAGCTCACACCAATACTCCTCCAACTCTTCAATGAAATTGAAAGAGAAAGCTCACTACCGAACACATTCTATGAAGCCATCATAACCCTCATCCCAAAACCAGGCAGGGACTCATCAAAGAAAGAGAACTAGAGACCCATTTCTTTGATGAATATTGATGCAAAACTTCTCAACAAAATTTTGGCCAATCGACTTCAACAATTCATCCAAAAAATCATACACCAGGATCAAACAGGATTCATTTCAGGGATGCAAAGCTGGTTCAATATATGCAAATCAATTAATATTATTCATCACATCAACAGGAGCAAGAATAAGAACCACATGGTTATCTCAATAGATGCAGAAAAGGCATTTGACAAGATCCACCACCCCTTCATGATGAAAGTTTTGGAAAAATTAGGAATCCATGGAACATTCCTCAATACAATAAAGGCTGTATATGACAAACCTACAGCGAGCATTATACTCAATGGTGAAAAACTAAAGCCATTTCCTCTTAACTCAGGAACAAGACAAGGATGCCCACTCTCTCCACTCCTCTTCAATCTAGTATTAGAATGCCGAGCTACAGCAATAAGACAAGATGCAAACATAAAGGGGATCCAAATAGGGAAAGAAGAAATAAAACTCTCCCTCTTTTCAGATGACATGATCTTGTATTTAAAGAATCCCATAGACTCCACTCCCAAATTACTCAAGCTGATTCAAAACTTTGGCAAAGTAGCAGGTTATAAAATTAACCCCCCAAAATCAATGGCTTTTCTGTATGACAACAATGAGAAAAGTGTGGCTGAAATTAGGACAGCAACTCCATTTGTAATAGCCCCACAAAAAATAAAATACCTAGGAATTAACTTACCTAAAGAAGTGAAGGACCTCTATGATGAAAACTTTAAAATCTTGAAAAAGGAAATCAACACAGAACTAAAAAAATGGCAAAGCCTCCCATGCTCCTGGATTGGAAAGTTTAACATCATGAAAATGGCAATACTTCCCAAGGGTATCTACAAATTCAACGCGATACCTATCAAAATTCCAATCTCATTCTTCAAGGAAATAGAAGAGGCAATCCAAAAATTCATATGGAACAACAAAAGACCCCAAATAGCAAAAACGCTCCTCAACAGAAAGAACACTGCTGGAGGAATATCAATACCAAATTTCAAACTCTACTATAAAGCCATAGTAATCAAAACAGCTTGGTATTGGCATAAGAACAGACCTCAGGACCAATGGAATAGAATTGAAAACCCAGAAATGAACCTACAGACCTATAGCCATCTAATCTTCGATAAGGGAGCTAAAACAATAGAATGGAAGAAAGACAGCCTCTTCAGTAAATGGTGCTGGCAAAATTGGTTAACTACATGTAGAAAACTAAAGCTAGATCCTTATATATCACCCTGCACCAGAATCAACTCCAAATGGATCAAAGACCTTGAAGTCAAAGCAGACACTCTGAAAACATTACAGGATGGAATAGGAGAAACCCTAGGTCTCCTTGGCTCAGGCCGAAATTTTTTGAATAGAGACCCGGAAACACAACAAATCAAAGAAAGGTTGGACAAATGGGATTGCATAAAGTTGCAGAGCTTTTGCAGGGCAAATGACATAGCTAGCAAGATGAATAGAAAGCCCACGGATTGGGAGAAGATCTTTACTAGCCATACAACAGACAAGGGTCTCATATCTAAAATATACTTGGAACTCAAAAACTTAAACCCCCCAACAACAAATCCTCAAAGAAACAATTGCCCAATAAATAAGTGGGCGAAAGACTTAAAGAGAAACTTCTCTGAAGAAGAAAGAACGATGGCCAATAGACACATGAAGAAATGTTCAACATCCCTAGCCATAAAAGACATGCAAATCAAAACAACATTGAGATATCACCTCACCCCAGTTAGAATGGCAAAAATCAAGAACTCTAACAACAACAGATGCTGGAGGGGATGTGGACAGAAAGGAACCTTACTTCATTGTTGGTGGGAATGTAAACTTGTTCAACCACTTTGGAAAGCAGTATGCAGGTTCCTCAAAAGACTTCACATAGATCTCCCCTATGACCCAGCAATCCCACTTTTGGGCATTTAGCCAAATGTTAACAAACAAGACCACACTAAAGCTACCAGCACAACAATGTTTATTGCAGCATTATTTACCATAGCTAAGATATGGAACCAACACAGATGTCCCTCAGCAAATGAATGGATCAGGAAAATGAGGTATATATACACAATGGAATTCTATGCCTCCATCAGAAAGAATGACATTGCCCCATTTGTTAGGAAATGGGAAAACTTGGAAAATATTATATTAAGTGAAGTAAGCCAGGCCCAAAGAAACATAGGTCCCATGGTTTCCCTTATTTGCAATATCTAGTATATGTATGAGTCAAGCGGAAAAGGTCAGATAATGTGAGGTCAGGAAATGAACCCTTAGATATGTATTTTAATGTTTTTTTCTTTCATGCATGTGTTTCTAATGCATTTATAAGATCATCTCTTTGTTGCTTTGTATGTCCCTCCCCCACAGTATAACCCCTGCTTTCACTATATTTGATGTCAGTATAACTTGTGGAGGAGATGGGGAAAAACCAGTTGTTTAAGGATACAGGTGGACCTGTTGCAACAATGAGAAGTACAAGTTGTCATGTCCAAAATGAGCTTTACAACGTCGGTGTGGGGGGGGCGGGGGGAGAAGGAGAAGGAGAAGGATTGGGATTGGGGGGTAGGGGGGAGGCTGGGAAGGGATGTGAAGTGTAAACCAAAGGAGGAGGGTGCAATGCTTCGTAAGAAATGTACGCATTATCCTGCCCATGTAATTGTAACACCTCTGTACAGTATGTTCACAATTAAAATAAAATTAAATTAAAAAAAAAAGAAATTCTCAGCCTTAACTCCTTTAATTGTAGTATTATTTCTTTATACTTATAGAATTGTTTTCTTGTCAGTCGTGGGGCTTGAACTCTGGGCCTGGGTGCTGTCCCTCAGCTCTTCAGTTCAAGGGGAATGCTCTACTGCTTGAACTAATGTGCCCCTTCTGTTTTTCTGATGGTTTATTGGAGATAAGTGTCTCATGGACTTTCCTGCCCAGGCTCACTCTGAACCATGATCCTCAGATCTCAGCCTTCTGAGTAGTTAAGGATTATGGGTGTGAGCCACTGGTGCCCAGCTTTTCTATAATTTTTCTGGTTCATTTCTAGATTTTTTATTTCTCATTTTTCCTTTTTTCTTTATCTCTCTTCTCCTTTCCTTCTGTCTTTTACCTCTCTCCGAATTTATGTCTTAGTTATCTTCCCTCTCTACTTTTCCCTCCCCACATTCCTCTAATCTTATTTCCTTCTCATAATTCTCGTTAAACTTATTAATTTGTGGTCCACTGACTCCTTCTTTGATTTTCTTAGTCCAATGATCCATAGTTGTTTGCTGTTGAACTAGGTTGTATCTGTAGAATGAGATTGTATCTGTACTCATTTTGACTGTGTCAAACAACCTGTGCAACTACAGGCTTCTGGTTGATATTGCCTCAAAATAGTGTTCTAGCTCAGAATTGGTTTGGCTATCATACACAAATGGGCAGAACAGGCAGAAACACAAGAAAAATGACAAGTCCAGGAATCACAACTTCCACTCATGGTAATCAGGCAACAGAGCAGTTAATGAATAATCTGGGGGAGAGTCCCTAAAATGCTCTACAAACACTACTGCTAAACATGCTGAATTAAAAGATTGAGAGCCTGCAAAGGTCCTTGTGTGAGAATGATAGAGAAACATGAGAGCATGATGAGGTTAATCAAAGATTAATACAGGTACTTAGCAAGTGTGATGAGACTAACCAAGGACTAATACAGAAATTTTGGGAGCTAATCAAAAATTAATACAGGAATAGCTCTAGCAGGGTGAGAATTTAAAAAAAAAGATTAATGGAGGAATTCATGGAATCCACAAACAGAAAGCTGGAGGAATCCATGGAGGCCACAAAGGGAATGCTGAATGAAGCCCAACTGAAGGAAAGAGAATCCAATGAAACTATAATCAATCAACTAAGGGATATGAGAATGAACACTGATAACCAAATCAAGGAGGTAAAGAAATGCTTACACGTTCTAAAACAGAGCTCCAACAAAGAATTTGAATTCATCAAATCTGAGCAATTAGGAAGGAAAGGAAATAAAACCAAAGTAGAAAGTCTTGACAGTAGGATAGACCATGCAGAAGATCAAATCTCTGGGATTGAAGACAGCCTAGACCTTATAGAGGAAGAACAGACAAGTATTCAAGACAAATCAAAGAAATATGACAGATTCAATATTTAGAAGACACCATCAGAAGGCCTAATTTAAGGCTAATGGATGTAGAAGAGAGCCTAGAGACAGAAGTTAAAGGTTTAAGAAATTTAGTTAACAGGATCCTAGTAGGGAACTTGGAAAAAATTATATTAAGTGAAGTAAGCTAGGCCCAAAGAAACATAGGTTCCATGGTTTCCCTTATTTGCAATAACTAGTACATGTGTAGGACAAAGAGAAAAGTCCCAAAGCCATGTACATATGACCATATAAGATGATGTTAAGCAAAATGAACCCCAAGATAGGGACACAAATACCTTTTTTCTTTCTTGTTATTCCTTCTAACATATTTATAATGCACCATGTGACTTTTGTTGCTTTGTATGTTCATCCCCCACTGTATAACCCCTATTTTCACTGTATTTGATGTTGATGACCTGCATCTTCTATATACACTTCTTTAATTCGGGGATGGGAAGGGGAAAAAAAAAAAACAAAATCCTTAAATAAGGATACAGGTGGATCCATTGTTAACAATGAGATGTACAAACCACACTTTTTAAAATGAACTTTATAACTTGTGGGAGGGAGGGGGTATGCAGTCGTTGGGGAGGGAGGATTTGGGAAGGTGCGGAATGAAGTGATGGTAGGGGGAAACAAAGGAGAGGCAACAATGCTCAATACAAAATGTACTCATTACCTTGCTCATGTAACTGTAACCCCTCTGTGCAGCATTTTTACAATAAAAATTGTATAAAAGAAAACCTGAGAAAAGAAATGAAATCAGAACTAAGGAAAAACCTCCAATGCTCCTGGATTGAGAGGATTAAGATCATGAAAATGGCAGTACTGCCAAAGGCTATCTACAAATCAATACAATACCTATGATTATCCCAAACTCATTCTTCAATGAAATAGAGGAAGCAACTCAAAAATTAATATGAAACAAGAAAAGATCCCGAGTAGCAAAAACAATCCTTAATAGAAAGAATAGTGCTGGAATTATATGAATAATCACTTTGGAAAGCAGTATGGAGGTTCCTCAAAAGACTAAACATAGACCTCCCCTACGACCCAGCAATCTCACTTTTGGGCATTTACCCTAACGATCACAAACAAGGCCATAATAAAGCTAACAGCACAACTATGTTTATCATATCATTATTCACCATAGATAAGACATGAAACCAAATCTGATGCCCCTCAGTAAATAATGAATCAAGAAAATGTGATATATATACATACATATATATATACATATATATACATATATAACTATATATACATACATATATATATATATATATATATATATATATATATATATATATCCGCAATGGAATTCTATGTTTCCATTAGAAAGAATGACACTGCCCCATTTGTTAGGAAATGGAAAGACTTAGAAAATTTTATATTAAATGAAGTAAGCCAGGCCCAAAACACATAGGTCCTATGGTTTCCCTTATTTCCAATAGTATAGGTCAAAAACTATGTACATATGACCATATAAGTTGATGTTAAGCAAAATCAACCTCAAGGTAGGGACACAACGGGTTTTATCTTTCTCATTGTTGTTTCCAATGCATTTACAATGTACCATGTGATTTCTTTTGGTTTCTTTTGTATGTTCTTCCCCCATGGTAAAACACCTGCTTTTACTGTATTTGATTGCAGTGTCAACATCTTGTGTATACATTTTTCTAATTTGGTGATGGGAAGGGAAATAACAAAATACTGAAATAAGTATACAGGTTATCCCCTTATGACAATGGGATGTACAAGACACTATGTTCAAAATGAACTTTAGAACTTGGTGGGAGGGAGGCAGGAGATGGGAAGGTGGGGAGGGAAGGGAGAGTAGAGGAAAAACAAAGGAAGAGGTAACAATGTTGGACAGGAAATGTAACCATAACCTTACTCATATAACTGTAAACTCTCTGTACAGTATCTTCACAATAAAAACCATATACTAAAAAGATAATAAAACAATTAAAAAACAGTATATAGGAAAGAAATAAGTACAGAGTTACATGGAATACATTCAGAGAAAATCAAATAATGACAATTCTTTAATGTTGACACTCACAGAGTCAACTTGCATTAATCATCATAAAAGTAAGAAAATGAGTAAATCCCTGTTACTTTTTAAGATATTTTTTCAAATACAACAAAATTTTAGTGAGAAAACTAGTATAGAGATGATAGAGGCTCTGTGATTTATAGAAAGACATCCATTTAATATTAAAATGGATTATTTCTCTCAGCATGTGTTTTGCCCCGTATACCATGCAGAGAATTTCTCTCTGGCCTCAACAAGATGATGTAGCACTTAGGGACAAAGATGCAGCCTAACAGGCCAGCACTGGAAGCTAAGATGGAGAAGACCTCCACGGCCACCATGGTTTTCCCCTTGGTGCTGTGGTAGACAGGCAAGAAGGTGACCCATACACTACAGAACACCAACATACTGAAGGTCAGGAACTTGGCCTCATTGAAGGTGTCAGGCAGGTTTCTAGCCAAGAAAGCCACAGTGAAGCTTGTCAGGGCCAGGGAGCCCAGGTATCCCAGGACACAATAGAAGGCAGTGGCTGAGCCTTTGTTGCACAGGATGATGATGTGGCCATGTTCTGAGTGTGCATCGGTGTCAACAAATGGAGGAGAAGTGCCCAACCAGATTCCAGACAGAATGAGCTGGATCAGCGTGCAGATGGGAATGATGAAGTTAGGCATTCCTGACACCAGCAACCACCGCATCCTTCTCCCTGGAGAAGTGACAGAGAAGGCCAGAACCACAGTAACAGTTTTGGCCAAGACAGTGGAAACAGCCATGGTGAACACAACTCCAAATGTGGTCTGCTGGAGGACACACGTGGCTGTGTTGGGATGTCCAATGAAGAGCAAGGAGCAAAGAAAGCAGCAGTTGAGGGAGATGAGCAAGATGTAGCTGAGAGCCCTGTTGTTGGCCTTGACAATGGGAGTGTTGTTGTGCTTGGTAAAAATCCCAATAACAGCAGTGGTTAGTGCAGAGAGGCAGAGAGCTAAGCAGACTAGAGTCATCCCCAGAGGGTCCCTAGAGTCCAGGAAGCTCTCAGATTTCAGCAGGCAGAGGTTTTTCTCTGTGTTGGCATACTGATGATCTGGGCACCTCACACACTGTTCCAAATCTGGCAAGGAGTGGGAGTTACCATCAGTATGTCAGTAGTTACCTTGCTTCTCTGCCCCTGCCCCAAGAAGTTAATTTGTTGAGCTTAATCCACTGTTCTTTGTTGTTGCTCTCTAAAGTACAAATTCTAAGAAGCATGCAATTCAATGTGAGTCCTAATCATGTTTTCCTCATAAGTTTTCTTACATTTCAGCATTTTCTTGAAAGCATTTCCAATTATCCAAATATGGAACTAAAAATCTCCTCCACCTAATTAACATACCATATGTCATAATCTGTGCTATTGCTTCAGAAACCAGATAATTCATGAGAAATGTACACATTATGGTTTGGACCTGAATATGTAAATTCCAGAGAATTAGATATAATCAATAATCCTCATAATCTTCCCTAGATTTCTCTACCTCAATTACACATTGAACTTTTCAAAGCAAACATGGTGGAGTTTGATGGATATTTTCCTGACTCAGTACCCTAATTGTGAGTCTTCTCATCCAATATAGGGTTCATATTTACTCTTATTTCTGTCCTCTCCAAATTTTCTACCTTATGTTCTACTGTATCTAAAGTCTAAATCAACAATAATTTTCTCTTATTATTTTATAATTTATCAGGTACTAAATCACATTTCTAAGAAATACACTTAGGACTTATGATTTCAAAGTAGAATTAAATCATTTCTGACCCTTACACTCTTCATTCTCTAGAAACTGAAATATATATTCAAATATGTCAAGAATGTTCTAATAACAATAAAATTTATAATCATATACCTTTCTTACAAATTAATGTGTTCTTTCAGTATGCTTCACCCAAAACGCTGCATTTTTCAGGACTTTAGCATAGAGTTTATTTCAAGTGGTCTTTTTTAGTTTTATTTTTAATTTTATTTTTTTATTGTGAGAATACCAAACAGAGGAGTTACAATTACATGGGCAAGATAACAAGTCCATTTCTTATCAAGCATTGTTGCCCCCTCTTTGTTTCCCCTTCCCCCCCTCCCCCATCCAGTCCCCCCCCACACTCCAAGGACCACCGCCCCCACACCAATGTTATAAAGTTCATTTTTTGACATAACAACCTGTACATCTCATTGTTGCAGTGGGTCCACCTGTATCACTAGTTAAACAAATTGGTTTTTCCCTTCCCCTCCACAAATTATACCAACATCAAATACAGTAAAAGCATGGGTTAAAAAATATGGAACCCTTGTGCTGGGAAGGTGGCTCTGTGGTAGAGCGCTTGCCTTGCATGCATGAGGCCCTGGGTTCAATTCCTCAGCACCACATAAGCAAAAAGAAAAAAGCTGGAAGTGGCCATGTGGCTCAAGTGGTAGAGCGCTAGCCTTGAGCTGAAGAGCTGAGGGACAGCGCCCAGGCCCAGAGTTCCAGCCCCACATCAGAACCGCCCCCCCCCCTAAAAAAATATGGAACACTTTATGAGTTTGCGTGTCATCCTTGTGCAGGGGCCATACCAATCCTCTCTGTATCATTCCAATTTTAGTAAATGTGCTGCCAAAGCAAGCACTCAAATGGTCCTTTTGAATTTAAATTTTGCTACATAATAATACATTTTGCCATATTACAAATAATGATTTAACATGTTTTGTGGTGGAAAGGATATCATGTATATGGATACTGGTCCACAAAACTTATCTAAATCTTTTATCACTCTGCAGGTGTTGTGACTTTTCTGGCAGGATTTTATCTTTTATAACATGCAAATTCCTACCTAATAATAGGAAGGCTTTTGTCTCTATATACTATCTATTGTGGATTGTTCCTATTGTCTACTATTGGTTGAGAAACACTAAGGAGATATGCAGAATGTCTCCAATGCTTACACACTTACCTGTACCATTAGAAATCTCATTCACAGGGCAAGGGATACAATCAAAGCAACAGACAGACTTTCCCTCCTGATGGGATTTTCTGAATCCAGGACCACAACTTTCACTGCATACAGACTGAGGAGTCTAAAAAATGAGATTAGTGTTGATGACAAATAGGTTACTTATTCTTAATATCCTCAAATTCTAGTATGATAGATATTTGATTATTCAGAATCAAAATTTCTATAAAGATGCATGTATAAATAAACAATTGGATGATATTATTTCAGGTATTATATCATAGTCAAAGAGAAGTGATTTAACTTCTTCCTATGCCCTTCTTAATGGAAAAAGCAGGAACTTTCAAGTAGCCATTTTTCTTCTTTTTTGATTTTGTTTTTTTTGGTCAGTCAGGGGGCCTGAAAAATGGGCCTGGGCTCTGTCCCTCAGCTCTTCAGCTCAAGGCTAGCACTCTTAAGCCAAAACACCACTTCCACCTTTTTCTGCTTATGTTGTGTTGAGGAATCGAACCCAGTGCCTCATGCATGCAAGGCAAGCGCTCTACCACTGAGCCACCTTCCCAGCCCACCATTCTTTTTCAGATGGGAAATCATCTAAAATAAGAAACAACTGGTCAATTGATTGTTAATTGAAACATAAAACAATGAATAAAATTAAAATTCTACATTATACATTAACTTTCAAAGTTACTGTGTTACAGTGATATGGAACTTTGTAACATGATATTTATATTTGGAATACATAAGAGAAAAAAATCAAGAAATAACTTGGCAAATAAATATGCTGCATATCGACCCATTAATCAATTACTTCATAAAAACATTTCTATATGGGAAGTTGGTAATTTACATTCTTGCATTATTGATGAAGACGAGGAATAAATTCTAGCAAGATATTTTGTTCATTTAGTCCTACTTTAGATCATCATTGTTTGATTCAACACACCTCCGTAAATGAGGTGGGCCATTCTATGTTATCATTGGATAGAGATAATTGATGCCCATGTGGTGCATATGGAGAAAAGTTTCCCACTTTCACCACTTGCCTAAGACCTTTTGGAAAATTGCAAAGGTTCACAATGTCATACTCTGCCACAAATTTCTTTGTTTCATCCAAAATCACTTGGTCACCAGCAGGATTGTTGAAATGGATGTTCTTCAGAAAGGGGTGGAGCTAGAAGATATACATCGACCAGGGTAAAGTTAGTCAAAAGTTCACACAGAAAATGGGAAGAAAGAGTATGTATCCATTGACTTTCATTTATGTTTCAGAATCCATTTATAGGGCTGGGAAGGTGGCTCAATGGTAGAGCGCTTGCCTTGCATGCCTGAGGCCCTGGGTTCAATTCCTCAGTACCACATAAGCAAAAAAGAAAAAAGAAAAAAAAAAAAGAGTACAAACAGAATCCATTTATAACAGAGTAATGAAGCAGAACAACTGAAGGTCTATGGATGAATAATATAAAATAATGCTGATAAATCCTAAGACTCAAGTAACTGTTCAACATAACATTTCAAGATAAAAAATCTAGTACGTTCACTGAAATAATCACAAATCATACACATTCCACTGCCTGGCTACACAGGCAGAGATTTTCTAATGAGTAACTCAACTGTGTAATTCAATGAAAAAGTTATAAAACTACCTCAATTAGAAATAAAGTATTTCTTATATGAAAAATGAAAAATTGTGCACAAAATCTTTGAGGTAGACAAATTTTGAATTATTGCTTGCCAGTTACAAATTCAAATACAAAATCAATAAGTACAAAATCGAAAGTGTGAGTACTGACGTGTTACAGATAGATCGAATGAAAACAATAAGTAACGAATTCATTAAAAATTCACTCTTGCCAATGTGTTTTTTCAGGTAAAATTCTACATGTTTTAAAAACTATTTCAAAAGCAGACTGGGTGATGGTGGCTCACAACTGTGATGCAAACTACTTAGGAGGCAGAGATCTGAGGATCCCAGTTTGAAGCCAGCCTGGACATGAACAACCATGAGACACTTATCTCCAATTACCTACTGAGAAAAACAAGAAGTACAGTGTTTGCTTAAATGGTCAACTACTCACATTGAGCAAAAGAAGCCGAGGCCCTGAGTTCAAGCCTAAGGGATGGCACAAAAAAAATCAAAAACAAAAACCATCAGAGACAGCTAAGCTGAGTAAGCTTTTCACTTTCTCTCTCTCTCCTTTATTTTATTTTATTTCACTTTATTTTATTTTATTTTATTTTATTTGTTGTTGTTGTTGGTCATGGGGCTGGAAATCTGGGCCTGGGTGCTCTCCCTGAGCTTTTCATCTCAAGGCTAGAGCTTTACCACTTAAGCCACAGTTCCACTCTCAGTTTTCTGAGTGGTTTATTGGAGATAAGAGTCTTAAGGACTTTTCTGCTAGGGCTGGATTTGAATCTCCATCCTCACATCTCAGTTTCCTGAGTAGATAGGATTACCGGTGTGAGCCACTGGCACCATGCTTCACTTATTCTGTTAAAAAAAATCTGTCATGACTACCTAGTTTGGTTTGAATGAATCCCTCTTACAATGTCAGTTTGCTGATAGCATTTACTTGCCAGTGCAAATTCTTCACCTGAGAAGGGGAAAACTGAAGTTTTCTTCCATTTCCCACTGGCTGTGCTTCTGCTTGACCAATAAGCATCTCATGAAGGGCCTGAGCCACAGCATACACAGCATTATATATATAGTAACTCTCTTCCATCATGCCCATGTCAAAAAGGTACCTAGGCAACCATTCCAAGGACGCATTGGCTGGACAGTTCTTCCAAGTGACACAGCTAGACTCAGAAAATGTGCAATTAAAAGAGCGAATCCACACCAAAGCAAGGAAATAGTCTTTTGGGTATTTAGATGGGTTAGCAGTTTTGATAAAATTGGTGAAACCAGAAATCTCTTCATGGTGGTGTGAGAAAATGAGAGGTGCATGGAGTGAATATAACAAAAAATATTTCATCACAGACAGAAATGTACTAAGGGAGTTTATGACCCAGACAGTTCCTTCACTTAAAGATCTTGTGAAATAATTGAAAAAAATGAATTTATTGTCACCGTAAATGACAACCACATTTGGGAATGAATTTGTAATTTTCTGATGAAAAGATACATAATTGGGTACTTCACGAAAGAAAGAAAGTGGTAGTATGTGTTCAAAAGCTATACAGACTTTGTGCTTGCTCATCTCTTCTCTCAATTGGGGAAGCATCCACAAACCATTCTCATCTTCTGAGATCAACAGACCCACCCACTTCCAGCTGAAATGAACCATCAAGGAAACCATGGCAAAAGCTAGAGATGTGTCCTTGGGGGCTATCTGATAGACAGAAGGAAACAGGCGATGGTCACTCAGGACAGGATCAAAATGCCCAAAGTTCAGCTAGAAGGAAAAGAAAATGTGAAAGTGAGCAATTGGATTGACATAAACCTCCTCCTCAGTCCTGATGTGCATTAAGCAACACCTGAAATGATAAAAAGCCTTGTTTATCCCACATTTAGTGGCATCTTCAATTCCTTAGGCCTATGTAGAAAATGAAAGAACATGGTAAGAGATGGAGGTATTCCTGTGGTCTGCTATAGGCTGTTCTTACACTAAAGCAAGCCCATACTGACATCTTACCAAAGGTAGTTCATTTGGAGCATTTATAATTCAGCATTCTTCTTCTAAATGCATCAGAAACCTGAGAATGGCATCAACTAGTCATGCTTTCATCCCTCAGCAGCCCTCCTGTTCTCACCTGTGGAAATCTGTAGAGGTCCAACACTGTTGCATACTTGGAAGAGATTTGGCCTGCTGGTCCAGTCAGTGTTACTACAGTCTGACTTTCTCTCTTACAGTCATAATTCAGGATAAAATCTTTCCCAGAGAGGGTTAAGACAAGACTTCTATACATCACATAGTAGCTTATTCCATGTGAATGGGCAGAAAATCCCATAGTTATATTAGGCAAAAGATGAGGATTTTTGTTGATCTCTTCAACAGCAAAAGCCAAGGCTAGAATAAACTGGTAGTTGTTGAAGTAATAGCTGTAGAGAGGCACAGGAAATATCTTCAATCTTAAGCATTGACTTGAGGGAATAAATGTTTGTTTAGAAAAGAACATGCATATATTGAAAACTTACCCCTAACATGTTGAATTAGGATATGATTGTTTTGGGATATTTTTGTGAGCTTTGTGGCTTGTATTCTGGCCTGGGCACTGTCCATGAGCTCTTCAGCTCAGGGCAAGTGCTCTACCACTTGAGCCACAGAGCCACTTCTGGTTGTCTGGTGTGTATTTGGAGATAAGAGTATCATGGGCATTCCTGTCAGGGCTGGCTTTGAACAGCAATCTCTTATCTCAGCCTCCTGAGTAGCTAGGATTGCAGGTGTGAGTCACTAGCACCTGGTACAACGTGTGTTTTAAGTAGGTAATTCATTTTGAGTGGATCATGAAAGTGTTTCTCATGAATTAGATTTATACTCTCAGAAGAGAACAAAGAGAACTTGCATTTCCCCTTTGTCAAGTAACTTGTTCTTGAAACATGAGACATTTTCTCATGAATAACCAATCAGTCCATGTCTGAAGGTTGCTCTTGTAAATGCTACAATAAGCAAGGTAAATCCTATTATCACACTAAAGTTGTTATTCTTTCCTTATGTTGGAGGATAACCTTACTCAATTAATGTCTTACTTTGTGTGAGAGAGAATCATGGAAAGCAAGAGCACACATGAGAATAATCTTCTTCTCAGAAAAAGCAAATTAATGAGAAAACACCTCCCAGAACAGTAGCAAAAGTTGTAGGCAGCAGAACTAAATTCTTACTTACTGAAAGAAAGGAAAATTAGATGCATTGGCAAATAGAAAAGGAACTAATTTCCCTTTATTCTGCATCCAAATATATGTTCCCCTACTTATGGTATAGGAAGAGATTTAAATCCAGGCCTTTGAGTACAAGCCAGGATACAAGCCAAACTTGGAGCTGTCCGTATTTGGAAATGCCCCATGTTACTTCTGCCAGACAAATAACATTAGAATGAGTGCCTAAATTGCTAGTAGGCTAGGGGATTCCAAAATATCTCCTTAAACCCCTGGCAATGGTGAATACACCATGAGGATTGGCAGTCAATTTCCTGAGGAGGAAGACATGAAAATAATTCAGTGTTATTTCTCATAACCCTTTTCCAGAACCATTGACTTTAGAAAAATTAACCAAACTAAAGGTGTTTCAATCAGCAGGAAAGATTTGCATTGGAAAATATGTCTTTTCTAAATCATATTAAGGAAAATTTAAAAAATGAAAAGAGTTCTAGGAAAGAATTCAATTTTCTAATACATTATCCTACATCAGCAAGTTAATTTGATCTATGGTAATTCCTTAAAGAGAAAACATAAAAGCTCCATAAGGTGCTATTTTTTTTGGCTTCATATTTGTAAACATGTGGATTTTATGCAGTCACATCATTTTTAAATATTAATGATGAAAGACAGACCTTCAAAAACATGAAAAATTCTATTGATGATCCTTTTATTCTTCACTGCAGAAGAGGTTTTTAGGAATCCTAACCAAAGATGATGAAGAAATCACAACAAGTTGGACCCAGAAAAGATTACATCTTAGGACATGAACAGAAGAAAGAGAAGAATTAAGCTTCTTCAACTTACCAACTCAATGAGATTCTAACTTAAAAAAATGGAAATGAAAGAACAACCATTTCTTAAATCAAAGAGTAAAATCAACAGCAAAACTTAAGTCCCTGAACATATCTCTCAATAAATAGATTGGGAAAATGAATATTGTTAAAATATTCACAGTAGTGAAAATTATCTACATGTTTACAAAGACCATGCCAAAAGGCTGGGATCATTTAATAAGGGAGTAGAAAAACAATGAAAAACTTCTAACTAAAAAAACCCTTTAATGACCACAGCTATGTGGAATAAACAAGTAGTAATACAATGTTTGACAACGCCCAATCTTAACTTTACCATTGACTCCTAGTACAATTTTAAAATAGACTAGTAGAAGTCATGCACATATGCGTCTTGCTCCGGCCTAGACTCCTAACAACAGAAGACACTGAACTATGAGACGTGTCACTCAGATATATAGCCTTGGCAGAAAATAAATTCATGACTATTTCATCTAAAAACATGTCATAGGCAGAACAAACAGCAAAATACAATAAAAAGTCCAATAAAAAACCACATAGTTGCAAAAGTGAATATTGAACACAGCTTCTGTTACTGAAAAATGGCCTCGATAACATGTGGTTCCTCTGAAAATACAGACACCCACCTGCAAAACACTGAAATCTCATCGCACTCTTTCACCAAAGAAAGGATTTATTCAACATTGTTTACACATCTTAATAGGAGACTTGAAAATTTGAAAACAGTAGAGAAGCACAGACGAGAAATCTTTCAGGAAGTAGGCACAGGTAATGACTCTCTGCCTAGGATTCCATAACATGGGAACAATACATACACCTGACATTTTGGAGAGAGGGATGTGGTACGTTTGGACTTTTACCTATTCATTTTCAAAGCTGTGGATTAGCACACATAACAATAAACTTCTTTCAATAACAAAAAGTAAAACATGTATGCATTGTTATAAAATGACTGTATGCTCATTGTAAACATTTGAAAGTTTCTGGAAGCATGCCAAGAAATGTACACATTACCTCACTTAGTAGGAAATGGTAAGCCCTCTGTATATCATCTTTTCAATAGCACTTCAAAAAAAGAAATATAGAGCTATCTCTAGTTAAAAGTTGCACCGTAGCAAATGGTAGAGATTATAGAGTGCATTAATTGACTAATGGTCTGCTCAGACCGAAAATCAAATAGAGAATAAGTATAAAATTCAAAAGTCACTTACTTCACCTCAGGATACCTCTCTGCTTTGGGAGGACGACGTTGTGCTGTTATATAGGAGAGGGGGAAAAACCCAGTAATGGACACATCTCCACTCATATATGCAGTCTCCTTCTTGTTGAGTAAGCATTCCTCTTCACTGAGGGAACTGACAAGAAATGGAAGTTGTAGTACAGCTGATGTAAAAAGCAAAGGAAACATCATAGAGTGGCATGTAAGACCTATTTATGAACATATGTGGATCTTATGATAACCAGCAAATAAGTAAATATGCCATGAATATAAGAATGTATCAGAATATGTTTGAGTGTGATTTCATTGCCTAGGATTTCCACTCTGGCCCACCCCCATTTCTTTCACGATAACCTGCTCTCTTTCCCCAGACAAATGCTGTGTTCTTTCACCCCTCGGGCTCTGCATCTGAGGTCCTATCTCCAAGTCAACATGAGATGCAAAATATTTTGATGGCTCCCTTCTCCACTCCCAGGTGCTATAATTTCATCAAGACCGAAGGGTGTAAGACTCCAGAGACGGATGCAAATTAGTTGGAATTGGCCCTGAGGTAGTAGTGAGAAACTTTGCAAATAAAGCCTCATGGGATCATGTAAAAGTTCTGAATCAAAGTTGTAATGTGAGGTGCAAGAGAAAGTGGACAGAGGGGCTGGGAAGGTGGCTCAGTGGTACAGCGCTTACCTTGCATGCTTGAGACCCTGGGTTCGATTCCTCAGCATCACATAAGCAAAAAGAAAAAAGCCAGAAGTGGCGCTGTGGCTCAAGTGGTAGAGCGCTAGCCTTCAGCTGAAGAGCTAAGGAACAGCCCCTAGGTCCAGACTACAGTCCCCGCGACCGGACCAAAAAAACAAAAAAGAGAGAAAATGTACAGAAAGTGTTATTCAAATAAAGGCCCTATGCAAGTCATTGACCACAATCAAAGATGGGGAGCACCTCCCACACCCATGGCTAAAGCCAGTGAGGGAACATTGCTGGTATGAGCCATACAGGTATCCGTACCCATTTGAATATGAGTTTGTGTAATAATCCTTCTCTGTGCCCCAAACAAAGAAAATAGTACAAAAGAAACTCTACCTCCTACCACTCTAAATAGTTTGCACACACATGAGCCATCAGAAGACTCTATGCACAAAGAACATAGAGGGTTTCCAAGTACATTAGCAAGGTAATGAGTAAATTTCTTATCAAACATTGTTTCCTCCTCCTTTGTTTCCCCTTCTTATCCCTTCCCATCTGGGCCCCACCACACATGTACACCCCCTCTCCCCCCCCACCCCTCACCCCCGGCCAAATTTGAAAAGTGCTTTTTTCCACATAGCGACTTGTACATCTCATGGTTGCAATGGGTCCACCTGTATCCCTATTTAAACAATTTGTTTTTCTCCCTTCCCCTCCATTAATTATACCAACATCAAAATCCCTGGGTTATACCCTGGGAGATGGTCATACAAAGAAACAAAGAAATATCTTATAAATATGTTAGAAAAAATAGCAAGAAAGAAAAAGCATTTGAGTCCTTATCATGGGGTTCATTTTGCCTACCATCTACTTATCTGACAGTTTCTGCTTGTCTGAGACATATACTAGTTATTGCAAATAAGAGAAACCATGGGACCTATGTTTCTTTGGGCTTGGCTTACTTCACTTAATATAATTTTTCCCAAGCCTTTCCATTTCCAAACAAATGGGGCAATGTCATTCTTTCTGATGGAGGCATAGAAACTTTTCAAAACAGTAAAGCACTTTTACGTAATGCTGTTCTTTTGGCAACTTGTGTTGTATGGTTGTCCATCATTTTACCATATGCAAGTGACAATGGGAATCATGATTTAAGTAATGCCTTTCCTACATGATGAGATATTGAAACTGGCTGTTGTATTTTGCCAATACAAGATACTGATTTGGGTTTTGAGAGTGTTTCCAATTGAATTGTGCATTTTTGTCTCAAGTTTTCTCTAAACTTAACTGCAGCCTAAGAAGAGAAATTATTTGTATTGAGATAAACATTCCTTCTCTCTGGCAGCCTCTGCCCTTCCAACATTATTGAGTATTTTAAAGGTAGAGCTACAGGTAGAGGGAAGAGAAAAGAAAAGTGAGAGGTAAAGAGAAGTAAGTGAAGGAGGCAAACAGAGAAAGAGAGAGGGACTGTTTAATAGAGAGGATTTCTATATGAATTTCTTGTCACAAAGCACACTGGCTTTGAACTGTCCTCTTCTGATTGAGAAATCCAACTTTGTGCCGTTATTCACCTTGTTCAATTGGCCTGCTCTGAAACTTTTCCAAATGACATGCTGATGCACATGCCCGTGTAGTATTGCTGGAGCCTCATCCTCTGTCTGTTTAGCTTTAAGCATAGTTCAGTATTGTTTCCTGTAACATGCCTTATTTGAAGGCAAATACAAATAATATCCCTCCATTAAAGAGTGCCTCTCCATTGTCTCCCTTACTTATGGTAAACATAGATTTCAGCATTCTGAGTTCTTTGTGTATAGATATGAGACACCCACACAAGGCAAATTATGACATAAAATTTTCATCTATATAGAAATTACACTCAACCAAGAGAACTGCATACACTTAGCATATAGGCAATAGATTTATTGTAGATTCCTGCTACAATAGTTGTTTGGATCTTGCCATTTAATTAGTGTTTAAACTAACCAGAGGATCTATCATACAAATAGGTTTGCTAAACCCTTTCCATTAGTGTTCTCAATGACTACTGTAAGGTAGAGCACAGAATGCACATGAAATGCTGCCAGCATAATCAAACAAAAAACACATGACTACATCCAACAATTTGCTGTAAGTCCAGGCTGAGAGACCTATGGTCTTTTTCTGTATGTCTTAGTAAATTGTATTTGGAATGGGTATGTGTATAATAAGTACACACACTTGAACAACGTATACATGAATGTAAGGTAAACATACACATACAAAAAAAAGTATCCCAACAAATGCTGTTTGAAAAAGTAAAATCAGAGAGGAAATAAAGAAGAACATATATAGATATTTGAATTGGTTAAGAGTTCATTATATCAATGTCTGAACAGATCATAATAATACCCTTTTATAGTATGCACACACATACTAGTTCATAGTTATAATAATTATATTGTGAACAATTCACAAACCATTCTCACCTTCTGAGATCACCAGACCCACCAAGCTCCAGCTGAAGTCAACCATCAAGAAAACTGTGTGAAAGGCTAGCGATATGTCATTAGGGGCTCTTGGATAGACAGATATAAACTGGCCATGGTGACTCCAAAGGATCAATAATCCCAAAGGTGAGATAGAGAATAATTTCTCTTAACATGTATTGTAAACAATAATGTACAGCATATGAGAAGGATATTGATATAAATTTGTGTACCCGTGCTGTGTATAAATTATGACCCAATGCACCATTGATGTTAAAGAAAACAAACTATGACTCAAATATTAATGTATTATATAGAAATACATTCTGAAATCCTACTGTTACTTTCTGCACCTATGGATCTGATCATGAATCAAGACATTCCCCTGAGCAACGAACGTCTGTCTAGTGAATGAATTGGCATGGATATAAATATCTCAGGTAACAACAAGTGTATTTTTGTCAGAGGCAGGTAGGTCTGTGAGTACAAGGTTCTGTACAGGGCCACTTCCAGAGCCATCTCATGGATAATGGAGCACAAGAGCTCTCCCAGCAGCCTCAGCTTGCTTCTAGGAAGCTCTCAGAGTACAGACTCTGCTAGGATGAAGACCATGTGAGGCTAAGTTCCCATCACATCTGGCAAAGACTGCATCCTGAGCTAACCTGAGTATCCCATGAAATCCCTGTCAGTCCTATCACTCTTGTGTATTAAATACATACTTCAAACAACTGATATGTGATCATTAATCTATGATGTTAGATCACACATATACAAATTGAATATGATCATGATTAAATCAATTTAGCCAGAGTCCTTTAAGATTCACAATGTCCCCTCAGTAATTTTTTCTATTTCACAAATCCTCTCCTGAGCATTTAATACAATTTATTTAGGACATGTTCAAGGTAGAGTACAATCTTTTCATCTACTGCCAAACCTCTTCAAAAATACCTATGAGAAAGCCTTCATGGGGAAAATGGTACTGCTAAACTTCAGGACCTACCAGGGATGAATTTTACTACAGAGAATCTGAGGAGAGTTGGGTCAGATTTCCATGGCACCCACTCACAAAGCCTGCATATCTGATAATAGCTAAGAAAGAACCACCACCAGCAACCACAGACATCAAGGAGAATATATAAACACATCTACAAAATAGCCAAATACCACTTGGATTTTAATGGAAAAGGAAACATGAAAGAATTAATAAGAAGATACATGTTAATAACATAAGAAGTGTTAATAAAGTGTTAATAAAAAGGTCTACGGATGGCATGTGAAAAAGATGTAGATTATCTCCTACAGCAGGAAAACACTGTAGTTTCTAGAGCTTCAGCAGGTATTGTCAAATCTGTACAGCTGTCACAGGCAAAGTTTATCATTCAAGATTCATCCTGTGCAAGCCAGAAAAGATATTTGATCACACAACCTGCATTGAACAAGAATACTCATTGCTCAGTCTCTGTAGAATCCTCAGACAGCCACAGGTTTCTTCTGAGAAATTTTCCATCCTTGACTGTAACTTTGTTGAGGCCAGGCTATCCTCAAGGCTGAGCCCCACTTTTCTCATCATACTTGTCCAAATGTATCTGAGAGAGCCTTGATTTCTTGATTTCTAAGGAGAGTCGGACAAGATATCTCATAACCACACACAAATTTTCCACATCTGGAAGGAACAAAGAAACTGTTGCTAGCACCAACGACATTCCTCAAAGTGTCACAAAAGCATATGAACAAAAACACTCAAATACACTGTGTATAGTTATGGGAAAATAAACCTAGAAAACGTTGGTAATAAAACATACATACATACATAATTGCATAATTTTGACATGGTGAGTAGCTCAACAATGAACTATGAGAGCAGCCTTATTGGATTTGGATTTCTAATCTTTGGGAAAATTTGCAAGAGTTCTATTGCTAAATAATAGGAGAAGCCTTATTGGATTTGGATTTCTAATCTTTGGGAAAATTTGCAAGAGTTCTATTGCTAAATAATAGGAGAATTCTATGTTTAGTTTCTTGAGGAATCTCCAAGCTCCCTTCTAAAGTGGTTTCAAGACATTACATTCCCACCAATAGTGTAAAAGCATTTCTTTTCCTCACTCACCTTAATGAGTGAGATTAAACAATTGTACCTAAAAAGACAAAACTGATCATGAAGGTGAAACCTATGTCTACCTACTAACTCTCCTAAAATATTATTTTGTATATCCAAAAACTTTCCACCTAAAGTTGACCAGTTCTCATCTTGCTCTTAATGATTTCTGAGAGAGATACCTGCAAAAACAGACCAAGGAATCAAATACAGTGACAACAGGGGTTGTACCATCAGGGGAGAGCATACAAAGAAACAAAAAACAATCACATAGTACATTAAAAAGATCCTGCATCTTGTATATACATTTTTCCTAATTTGGGGAGGGGAAGGGAAATAACAAAATGCTCAAATAAGAATACAGTTGACCCATTGTAACAATGAGATGTACAAGAAATTATGTTGCAAACGAACTTTACAACTTTGTGGGGTGTGGGGAGGAGGAGAGAAGGAGGTGGAGAGGAAAGCATTGTTAGGGGAAAATTAAAGGAGGGGGTAATAATGCTAAATAGAAAATGGAGCCATTACCTTGCTCATGTAACTGTAACCACTCTGTATGGTATCTTTACAATAAAAAAGTATATTTAACATAAAAAATAAACAGGAAAGTTTGTAAGAGCTTATATAGGGATAGAAAAACAAAAAAACAAACTTCGTAAAAATGTTTATTGTAAAGGTGATGTACAGAGGGGTTACTGCTACATAAATCAGGGAATGAGTGCATTTCTTTGATCAGTGTCTTCCCATCCCCCATTACTCTCAGAATTTATGGCCCATACCTCTCCCCACAAATTGTATAGTTTATAGATACTTTAAAGAAGAAAAATTTTACACATTCCTACTAGAGGAAACAAATATATAAGGATGATGTAATTAAGTATTTACGGTATATAAAATTCTGAAAAAGGACTTATAAAATGAAGGAGAGACAAAAAAGAAAGGCTAATGATATACTCAAGAGTAGATAGGAAAAGATTGCTGTGTTGGGACATCCAATGGAGAGCAAGGAGCAAAGAAGGCAGCACTTGAGGAAGATGAGCTGAGAGCTCAGTTGTTGGCCTTGACAATGGGAGTGTTGTTGTGCTTTAAAAAAACTAAGAGCAGAGAGGTAAAGAGCTAAACAGCCTAGAATAATCCCCAAAGACCCAAAGGGTCTTTATATTCCGGAAAGCTCTCAGAGTTCAGCAGGCAGAGACTTTTCTCTGTGTTGGCATCCTGATGAGCTAGCCACCTCACACATACGCCATATCTGGCCAAGAGTAGGAATTACCATCAGTTATATAGCAATTTCATTTCTCCTCTTCTGTTCCACTAGAAGAATTCAATTGTCCAGTTTAGCCCATTATGGCATCTTGTTGTTTTATACACCAAAGAAACCAATTCTATGCAGCATACATTTTAAAGTGAATACTGTCCAAGTTTTCCTTGTCACATTGCCTCCTTGTTTTCTATCATATTCATGGCCGAATAAAACTCCATTTTGTACAAGATACGTCTGTTTCCCATACATATATAGAAGAACATCATTGCTGTTTGAAAAAGTTAGCTTATGGGAAGTACCATGATAAGCTTGGATGTAAAGGGACCCTAAAAATAAACTACCTTTGATGCTGTTGAGAAAAATTTTAACATCTGGAGTTGCTCCATTTGAGAGTTAGGACACACCTTTACTGAAGACTAACCATACATACATAAACAACATCAACTTTGAATTACGGTGAATATATATTTCATCTCATTACATAATGAAAATAAATGAGGATAATAATGCTAGCATACATGCATCAATTATGGAGAATTAAACAATTATTCCTTCAATTTAAATATCATGTAATTTGTGTAATATACATTATATTAAATCTTATTGCATCTATTCCTGTCTTATTTTTGTAAATATAAATGTAAATGTGTGACCCCAAAGAGCACATGAACCATTATGTGCCTGACAGTTTTCCTAGTACTGACATATTGCATTACTGTGCTAGAATTGTTACAATTGGTTTATTACTATTATATAAATTATGTAGATCACTGTGGGATAAGCTGAATCAAGAGCTAAAAGACCTTAAAAGGAAAACTATAAAGTCTTGAATAAAAATATAGAAGAATACATTAGAATATTGACAACTTGTGGTGTTTCTCCATGGGCAAAGGAAGGCCTTACAGGTCAACAATGAAATAATTTGAAGATTTTATGAACTCACAATTTTGACACGACTTGTTTATCACAATGGAATTTAATCTATTAATAAAGAGAGTCTCACAAAAATTTGTTTGTGAATATGCAAAGTCTAGGTCAGTGTAAATGCCATTGTGGTAAATGCAAATTAGAGTTCCCCTGTGGATCACAGCATGGGATGCTAAAAGAGCAAAAAGAAAAATTTCCTTCTATTTACATTGGCATATAACCAAAGTAAATAAAATCAGCACAATGAAAATACAATGCAACATGCTTATTGTAACACATTCACAGTACCTAAATTTGTGTATTTTTGTAAGAAATACCAAAGAAGCATGAAACAATATACATACATGCATAAATATGTATATAGTATGACTGTGTCTAAATTTCATATATCTCAAATGGGAGTTAGTGGCTTACTTTTGTAACCCTAGCTACTCAAAAGACTGAGATATGAGAACCCCAGTTCCAACACTTTAGCATTATCTTTGCTAAACTTTAAGTTAGCTTTCAAAGGAATTATGCCACTAATATTGCTCCTGTGTATACCATGCTTTCAATACGAGGTTTATAGCTATATGCAAATTAACATATGTAGATTTACATATGCATTCATAATTAGAATCTAACTTCCACATATCAGAGGAAACATGATCTTTGTCATCTCTGACCACGACTTATTCACTTCAGGACAACTTTCCAAGAGCCTTTCATTTCTCTACAAATGACATAATACCATCTTTTTGCATTGATGTGTAAAACTACTATATGTCTCTCTGGTCTGTTTCCATGACGTTTCTATGGGGAATAGTGCAGCAACCAATACTGTTGTGCCTTACCGTAAACAGATATTTACATTGTGTAACACTGCCCAAAACTTGTATTGCTAAATAATAAGGGAGTTCTGGCTTGATTTTCTTGAGTAATCTTCAAGCTGCCTTCTATAGTGGTTGCACTAGGTTATATTCTCATCAACAGTCTAAAAGAATTCTTTCTCCTCATTCATGTTAGTAAGTGGTGATTAATCAATTGTGTCTAGAAGGATGTGAAACTTATTGTCCACCAACCAACTTCCATTAAATATTATTCATGAAGTCAACAACTTCCACATGAAGTTGAGCTGTGCCTGGAGCATACCTATATCTAATTTTCAATGATTTAGGATAAAGAAATGGTGAAAAATAAATGGAGAAAGCTTGTAAGAGCTAGGGGAAAATAGAACAAACACAAGTAAATAAGATATATATAAAATCTACAAATAAGACATTTAAAGCCAACAAAATTTTCAAATAGTGAAATATATCTATTATAGGAAAACTCAAATATATAATGATTAGACTATTAAGGATTCATGATACCTAAAATTCTCAAAAATGATTTGAGACAGTGAAGGAAAAAAGAAACTGAAGTAAAAGAAGACTAAATAATACACTCAAAAGTAAATAAGAAGGGTGGAACGGGGTCACATTAATGAAAATGCATTGTATTCAGAACTGCTTTGAATCTGGCAACTCCTTTGTACAATTACTTCAAGATAATAAAACAGTTAAAATAGAGAAGATAGGGAAAAATAAGTCCAGAATCATTTGGAATACATTCAGGGTAATTGGAATAACAAGAATAATTCAATATTCATAAAAAATAGTCAACTTACAATGAACATCATGGAACTTGGAGAATGAGTAAAAAAATACTATCATTATTTAAAGTATTTCCCAAAACCTAAACTATGTTCTGAGGGATAAAATTAGTAGAGACGTGCTACAGAGGCTCTATGATTTTAGAAGGACTTATATTTAATATTAGGATGGATTTTTTTCTCCAAGAACGTGTTTTCCCCATATACCATGCAGAGAATTTCTCTCTGGCCTCAACAAGATGATGTAGCACTTAGGGACAAAGATGCAGCCTACCAGGCCAGCACTGGAAGCCAACATAGAGAAGACCTCCACAGCCACCATGGTTTTTCTCTTGGTGCTGTGGTAAACAGGCAGGAAGCTGACCCACACACTACAAACACCAACATACTGAAGGTCAGGAACTTGGCCTCATTGAAGGTGTCAGGCAGGTTCCTGGCCAAGAAAGCCACAGTGAAGCTTGCCAGGGCCAGGGAGCCCAGGTATCCCAGGACACAATAGAAGGCAGTGGCTGAGCCTTTGTTGCACAGGATGATAATGTGACCATGCTCTGAGTGTGCATCTGTGTCAACAAATGGAGGAGAAGTGCCCAACCAGATTCCAGACAGAATGAGCTGGATCAGCGTACAGATGGGAATGATGAAGTTAGGCATTAGTGACAACAGCAACCACTGCATCCTTCTCCCTGAAGAAGTGAGAGAGAAGGCCAGAACCACAGTAACGGTTTTTGCGAAGACAGTGGAAACAGCCACAGTGAACACAACTCCAAATGTGGTCTGCTGGAGGACACACGTGGCTGTTTTGGGATGTCCAATGAAGAGCAAGGAGCGATAGCCTTGAGCTGAAGAGCTGAGGGACAGCGCCCAGGCCCAGAGTTCCAACCCCACGACGGAAAAACAAATGTTCTTAATAGGAATTTGATTGCTTACTTTACTGCATTATTAATGAAGACAAGAGGAAGAAATTCTAGCAAGACACATGTTCATTTAATCTTATTTCAGATCACCATTGTTTGATTCCATGAACCTCTGTAAATGCCATGCGCCATTCTATCATATCTTTGGATAGTGATAATTGATGACCATGTGGTGCATATGGAGAAAAGTTTTCCACTTTAATCAATTGCCAAAGACCTTCTGGAAAATTTGCAAAGGTTCACAATGTCATATTCTACCACCAATTTCTTTGTCTCATCCAAAATCACTTGTTCACCAGCAGGATTGTTGTAATGGATTTCTTCACTAAGGGGTGGAGCTAAAAGATATACATCCACCAGGGTGAAATTAGTCAAAAGTTCACACAGAAAACTGGAAGAAAGAGTATGTATATCATTGTTTTTCATTTCTGTTTTAAAATCCATCTATAACAGAATAATGTAGCAGAATTGAAAGTCTATGGAGAACTAATATAAAATAATGCTCACAAGTCCTAAGATGCAAGTAATTAAGATAACCCCTCAAGATTAAAAATCTACTAGGTTCACTGAAATAATCACAAATCTTACACATTCCACTGCCTGGCTACACAGACAGAGAGAATTCTTTTATGAGTAATTTGACTCTGTAATTCAGTTGAATTCTTATAAAAAAAAAAGTACCTGATTAAATTATTTCACTTATGAAATATGAACAACTTGCACAAAATATTGAGGTGAACAAATTTTTCTTTATTGCTGGCCTGTTCAAATAGAAAACCACTAAGTGCAAAATTGAAAGCTTGAGCACTGAGGTGTTAGAGATAGCTGGAATGAAAAGAATAAATACAGAATTAATTAAAAATTTATTCTTGCCACTGCTTTTTCAAGTAAAATTCTACATGGTTTAAAAACTATTTCAAAAACAAAATGGGTGATGGTGGCTTACAACTGTAATCCAAACTACATAGGAGGCAGAGATCAGAGGATCACAGTTTGAAGCCAGCCTGGACAAGAGCAACCATGAGACATTGCCAATTACCTACTGAAAAAAAATCACTAAATAGATTTTTTTTTAAAAATGGTTTCACGTCCTGTTTTCTCTGAGTATTCGTCTTTTTGTTGTTGTCTGTCTCTTGCAGGAATTTAACAGATGGAAATTGAACTCTTTTTGTTGGCGAGAGCTGTGGTGTTTCCCTAGTGTCCCATAGCCATCTTGCTCCCCCCTCTCCTTTTGGTTTTAATATTTTGCTTTTTGTGTCACTTAATTGCTGGTCTGTTCAATCCCAGATATATACTCATCTTCAATTATTAGACCTTATCTTTCATTGTGTGCATACTTAATTCAGATATCGATTACTCATTTCAGAAATTCTCAGCCTTTGCTATGCTATGGGGCAAGTTTATAGCTCTGAGTTCCTACATCAACAAATTGGAGAGATCTGAAACCAACAATTTAATGAGACATCTGAGCTTCCTTAAAAAAGAGCAGCAAGATGAACCCTAATCCAGTAGATGGAAAGAAATAATTAAAATTAAATCAGAATTAAACAAATTACATTAAAAAAATAGAAAGAATCAACAAAACGAAGAGTTGGTTCTTCGAAAAAATTAACAAAATTGACACCTAGCAAATCTTATCAGAAAACAGGCAACACACCCAAATAAATAAACTCATAGATGAGAATGGAAACATCAACACAGAATCAACCAAGAATCAGAACATTATAAGGCAATTCTTCTCAAAATTCTATGCTAATAAGTTTGAGAACTTGGCAGAAATGGACCTCTTCCTAGCAAATATTGACATGCCGAAACTAAACCAAGATGAGTTAAACCATCATAATAGGCCCATATCAAGCACTGAAATAGAAACAGCAATAAGAGACCTCCCAACTAAGAAAAGCCCAGGACGAGATGGTTTTTCAGCGAAATTCTACAAGGCCTTCAAAGCAGAGCTCACACCAATACTCCTCCAACTCTTCAATGAAATTGAAAGAGAAAGCTCACTACCGAACACATTCTATGAAGCCATCATAACCCTCATCCCAAAACCAGGCAGGGACTCATCAAAGAAAGAGAACTAGAGACCCATTTCTTTGATGAATATTGATGCAAAACTTCTCAACAAAATTTTGGCCAATCGACTTCAACAATTCATCCAAAAAATCATACACCAGGATCAAACAGGATTCATTTCAGGGATGCAAAGCTGGTCAATATACGCAAATCAATTAATATTATTCATCACATCAACAGGAGCAAGAATAAGAACCACATGGTTATCTCAATAGATGCAGAAAAGGCATTTGACAAGATCCACCACCCCTTCATGATGAAAGTTTTGGAAAAATTAGGAATCCATGGAACATTCCTCAATACAATAAAGGCTGTATATGACAAACCTACAGCGAGCATTATACTCAATGGTGAAAAACTAAAGCCATTTCCTCTTAACTCAGGAACAAGACAAGGATGCCCACTCTCTCCACTCCTCTTCAATCTAGTATTAGAATGCCGAGCTACAGCAATAAGACAAGATGCAAACATAAAGGGGATCCAAATAAGGAAAGAAGAAATAAAACTCTCCCTTTTTTCAGATGACATGATCTTGTATTTAAAGAATCCCATAGACTCCACTCCCAAATTACTCAAGCTGATTCAAAACTTTGGCAAAGTAGCAGGTTATAAAATTAACCCCCCAAAATCAATGGCTTTTCTGTATGACAACAATGAGAAAAGTGTGGCTGAAATTAGGAAAGCAACTCCATTTGTAATAGCCCCACAAAAAATAAAATACCTAGGAATTAACTTACCTAAAGAAGTGAAGGACCTCTATGATGAAAACTTTAAAATCTTGAAAAAGGAAATCAACACAGAACTAAAAAAATGGCAAAGCCTCCCATGCTCCTGGATTGGAAAGATTAACATCATGAAAATGGCAATACTTCCCAAGGCTATCTACAAATTCAACGCGATACCTATCAAAATTCCAATCTCATTCTTCAAGGAAATAGAAGAGGCAATCCAAAAATTCATATGGAACAACAAAAGACCCCAAATAGCAAAAACGCTCCTCAACAGAAAGAACACTGCTGGAGGAATATCAATACCAAATTTCAAACTCTACTATAAAGCCATAGTAATCAAAACAGCTTGGTATTGGCATAAGAACAGACCTCAGGACCAATGGAATAGAATTGAAAACCCAGAAATGAACCTACAGACCTATAGCCATCTAATCTTCGATAAGGGAGCTAAAACAATAGAATGGAAGAAAGACAGCCTCTTCAGTAAATGGTGCTGGCAAAATTGGTTAACTACATGTAGAAAACTAAAGCTAGATCCTTATATATCACCCTGCACCAGAATCAACTCCAAATGGATCAAAGACCTTGAAGTCAAAGCAGACACTCTGAAAACATTACAGGATGGAATAGGAGAAACCCTAGGTCTCCTTGGCTCAGGCCGAAATTTTTTGAATAGAGACCCGGAAACACAACAAATCAAAGAAAGGTTGGACAAATGGGATTGCATAAAGTTGCAGAGCTTTTGCAGGGCAAATGACATAGCTAGCAAGATGAATAGAAAACCCACGGATTGGGAGAAGATCTTTACTAGCCATACAACAGACAAGGGTCTCATATCTAAAATATACTTGGAACTCAAAAACTTAAACCCCCCAACAACAAATCCTCAAAGAAACAATTGCCCAATAAATAAGTGGGCGAAAGACTTAAAGAGAAACTTCTCTGAAGAAGAAAGAACGATGGCCAATAGACACATGAAGAAATGTTCAACATCCCTAGCCATAAAAGACATGCAAATCAAAACAACATTGAGATATCACCTCACCCCAGTTAGAATGGCAAAAATCAAGAACTCTAACAACAACAGATGCTGGAGGGGATGTGGACAGAAAGGAACCTTACTTCATTGTTGGTGGGAATGTAAACTTGTTCAACCACTTTGGAAAGCAGTATGGAGGTTCCTCAAAAGACTTCACATAGATCTCCCCTATGACCCAGCAATCCCACTTTTGGGCATTTACCCAAATGTTAACAAATAAGACCACACTAAAGCTACCAGCACAACAATGTTTATTGCAGCATTATTTACCATAGCTAAGATATGGAACCAACACAGATGTCCCTCAGCAGATGAATGGATCAGGAAAATGTGGTATATATACACAATGGAATTCTATGCCTCCATCAGAAAGAATGACATTGCCCCATTTGTTAGGAAATGGAAAAACTTGGAAAATATTATATTAAGTGAAGTAAGCCAGGCCCAAAGAAACATAGGTCCCACGGTTTCCCTTATTTGCAATATCTAGTATATATGTGAGTCAAGCGGAAAAGATCAGATAATGTGAGGTCAGGAAATAAACCCTTAGATATGTATTTTAATGTTTTTTTCTTTCATGCATGTGTTTCTAATGCATTTATAAGATCATCTCTTTGTTGCTTTGTATGTCCCTCCCCCACAGTATAACCCCTGCTTTCACTATATTTGATGTCAGTATAACTTGTGGAGGAGATGAGGAAAAACCAGTTGTTTAAGGATACAGGTGGACCTGTTGCAACAATGAGAAGTACAAGTTGTCATGTCCAAAATGAGCTTTCCACGTCGGTGTGGGGGGGTGGGCGGGGGGAGAAGGAGAAGGAGAAGGATTGGGATTGGGGGGTAGGGGGGAGGCTGGGAAGGGATGTGAAGTATAAACCAAAGGAGGAGGTTGCAATGCTTCATAAGAAATGTACACATTATCCTGCCCATGTAATTGTAACACCTCTGTACAGTATGTTCACAATTAAAATAAAATTAAATTAAAAAAAAAGAAATTCTCAGCCTTAACTCCTTTAATTGTAGTATTATTTCTTTATACTTATAGAATTGTTTTCTTGTCAGTCGTGGGGCTTGAACTCTGGGCCGGGGTGCTGTCCCTCAGCTCTTCAGTTCAAGGGGAATGCTCTACTGCTTGAACCAAAGTGCCCCTTCTGTTTTTCTGATGGTTTATTGGAGATAAGTGTCTCATGGACTTTCCTGCCCAGGCTCACTCTGAACCATGATCCTCAGATCTCAGCCTTCTGGGTAGTTAGGATTATGGATGTGAGCCACTGGTGCCCAGCTTTTCTATAATTTTCTGGTTCATGTCTAGATTTTTTATTTCTCATTTTTCCTTTTTTCTTTATCTCTCTTCTCCTTTCCTTCTATCCTTTACCTCTCTCTGAATTTATATCTTAGTTTTCTTCCTTCTCTACTTTTCCCTCCCCACATTCCTCTAATCTTATTTCCTCCTCATAATTCTCGTTAAACCTATTAATTTGTGGTCCACTGACTCCTTCTTCTTTGATTTTCTTAGTCCAATGATCCATAGTTGTTTGCTGTTGAACTAGATTGTATCTGTAGAATGAAATTGTATCTGTACTCATTTTGACTGTGTCAAACAACCTGTGCAACTACAGGCTTCTGGTTGATATTGCCTCAAAATAGTGTTCTAGCTCAGAATTGGTTTGGCTATCATACACAAATGGGCAGAACAGGCAGAAACACAAGAAAAATGACAAGTCCAGGAATCACAACTTCCACTCATGGTAATCAGGCAACAGAGCAGTTAATGAATAATCTGGGGGAGATTCCCTAAAATGCTCTACAAACACTACTGCTAAACATGCGGAATTAAAACATTGAGAGCCTGCAAAGGTCTTTGTGTGAGCATGATAGGGAAACATGTGAGAGTGATGAGGTTAATCAAAGATTAATACAGGTACTTAGCAAGTGTGATGAGACTAACCAAGGATTAATACAGAAATTTTGGGAGCTAATCAAAAATTAATACAGGAATAGCCATAGCAGGGTGAGAATTTAAAAAAAAGATTAATGGAGGAATTCATGGAATCCACAAACAGAAAGCTGGAGGAATCCATGGAGGCCACAAAGGGAATGCTGAATGAAGCCCAACTGAAGGAAAGGGAGTCCAATGAAACTATAATCAATCAACTAAGGGATTTGAGAATGAACACTGAAAACCAAATCAATGAGGAAAAGAAGTGCTTACAAGAACTAAAACAAAGCTCCAAAAAGAATTTGAAGTCATCAAATCTGAGCAATAAGAATGGAAAGGAAATAAAAACCAAAGTAGAAAGTCTTGACAGTAGGTTAGACCATGCAGAAGATCAAATCTCTGGGATTGAAGACAGCCTAGACCTTATAGAGGAAGAACAGACAAGTATTCAAGACAAATCAAAGAAATATGATAGATTCAATATTTAGAAGACACCATCAGAAGGCCTAATTTAAGGCTAATGGATGTAGAAGAGAGCCTAGAGACAGAAGTTAAAGGTTTAAGAAATTTAGTTAACAGGATCCTAGTAGGGAACTTGGAAAAAATTATATTAAGTGAAGTAAGCCAGGCCCAAAGAAACATAGGTTCCATGGTTTCCCTTATTTGCAATAACTAGTACATGTGTAGGACAAACAGAAAAGTCCCAAAGCCATGTAAATATGACCATATAAGACCATGTTAAGCAAAATGAACCCCAAGATAGGGACACAAATACCTTTTTTCTTTCTTGTTATTCCTTCTAACACATTTATAATGCCCCATGTGACTTTTGTTGCTTTGTATGTTCCTCCCCCACGGTATAACCCCCATTTTCACTGTATTTGTTGTTGATGACCTGCATCTTCTATATACACTTCTTTAATTCGGGATGGGAAGGGAAAAAAAACAAAAATCCTTAAATAAGGATACAGGTGGATCCATTGTTAACAATGAGATGGACAAACCACACTTTTTTAAATGAACTTTATAACTTGTGGGAGGGAGGGGGGATGCAGTCGTTGGGGCGGGAGGAGTTGGGAAGGTGCGAAATGAGGTGATGGTAGGGGGAAACAAAGGAGAAGAAATAATGCTCAATAGGAAATGTACTCATTACCATGCTCGTGTAACTGTAACCACTCTGTGCAGCATTTTTGCAATAAAAATTGTATAAAAGAAAACCTCAGAAAGGAAATGAAAGCAGAACTAAGGAAAAACCTCCCATGCTCCTGGATTGGGAGGATTAAGATCATGAAAATGGCAGTAGTACCAAAGGCTATCTACAAATCAATACAAAACCTATGATTATCCCAAACTCATTCTTCAATGAAATAGAGGAAGCAACTCAAAAATTCATATGAAACAAGAAAAGATCCCGAGTAGCAAAAACAATTCTTAATAGAAAGAATAGTGCTGGAATTATATGAATACCAGATGGAAGCAAGACAGCCTCTTCAATAAATGGTGCTGGCAAAATTGATTAAACTTTTGTAAAAACTAAAGCTAGATGCTTGTAGATCCCCCTACACCAGAATCAACTCCAAGTGGATCAAAGACCCCAAAGACAAAGCAGATATACTGAAAACATTACAGGAAGAAATAAGAGAAACCCTAGGTCTCCTTGGTACAGGGCAGAATTTCCTTAATAAAGACCCAGAAACACAACAATCAAAAAAAGGCTGGACAAATGGGATTGCATGAAGCTGCAGAGCTTCTGCATGGCAAAGGACATAGCTACCAAGATCAATAGAAAGCCCAGGGTTTGGGAGAAAATCGTCAGGAGTCATACAATGGACAAGGGTCTCATAGCTAATATATATTAGAACTCAAAAAATTAAATTTCCTAACAACAAATCCTCAAAGAAACAACTGCCTGATTAATAAGTGGGCTAAAGACTTAAGGAGACACTTGTCTGAAGAGGAACTAAGAATGGCCAATAGACACATGAAGAACTGCTCAACTTCTGTAGTAATAAAAGAAATGCAAACAAATTAGAATAGCTATAAACAACAAATCTAATAACAACAGATGTTGGAGGGGATATGGCCAAAACGGAACCCCTCATTGTTAGTTTCACTCACTTTGGAAAGCAGTATGGAGGTTCCTCAAAGATAAAACATAGACCTCCCCTATGACCCAGCAATCTCACTTTTGGGCATTTACCCAAATGATCACAAACAAGGCCATACTAAAGCTAACAGCACAACTATGTTTATCATAGCATTATTCACCATAGATAAGATATGAAACCAAACCTGATGCCCCTCAGTAGATAAATGGATCAAGAAAATGTGATACATATATCCACATTGGAATTCTATGTTTCTGTCAGAAAGAATGACACTGCCCCATTTGTTAGGAAATGGAAAGACTTAGAAAATTTTCTATTAAATGAAGTAAGCCAGGCCCAAAGAAACATAGGTCCTATGGTTTCCCTTATTTACAATACTATAGGACAAAAACTATGTAAATATGAACATATAAGTTGATGTTAAGCAAAATCAACCTCAAGGTAGGGACACAAGAGATATTATCTTTCTCATTGTTGTTTCCAATGCATTTACAATGTACCATGTGATTTTTTTTGTTTCTTTTGTATGTTCTTCCCCCATGGTAAAACACCTGCTTTTACTGTATTTGATTTCAGTGCCTACATCTTGTATATACACCTTTCTAATTTGGTGATGGGAAGGGAAATAACAAAATCCTGAAATAAGTATACAGGCTATCCCATTGAAACAATAGGATGTACAAGACACTATGTTGAAAATGAACTTTAGAAATTGGTGGGAGGGAGGCAGGAGATGGGAAGGTGGGGAGGGAAGGGAGAGTAGAGGAAAAACAAAGGAAGAGGTAACAATGTTGGACAAGAAATGTATGCATAACCTTACTCAAGTAACTGTAAACTCTCTGTACAGTATCTTCACCATAAAAACCATATACTAAAAAGATAATAAAACAATTAAAAAAGAGTATATAGGAAAGAAATAAGTACAGAGTTACATGGAATACATTCAGAGAAAATCAAATAATGACAATTCTTTAATGTTGACACTCACAGAGTCAACTTGCATTAATCATCATAAAAGTAAGAAAATGAGTAAATCCCTGTTACTTTTTAAGATATTTTTTCAAATACAACAAAATTTTAGTGAGAAAACTAGTATAGAGATGATAGAGGCTCTGTGATTTATAGAAAGACATCCATTTAATATTAAAATGGATTATTTCTCTCAGCATGTGTTTTGCCCCGTATACCATGCAGAGAATTTCTCTCTGGCCTCAACAAGATGATGTAGCACTTAGGGACAAAGATGCAGCCTAACAGGCCAGCACTGGAAGATAAGATGGAGAAGACCTCCACGGCCACCATGGTTTTCCCCTTGGTGCTGTGGTAGACAGGCAAGAAGGTGACCCATACACTACAGAACACCAACATACTGAAGGTCAGGAACTTGGCCTCATTGAAGGTGTCAGGCAGGTTTCTAGCCAAGAAAGCCACAGTGAAGCTTGCCAGGGCCAGGGAGCCCAGGTATCCCAGGACACAATAGAAGGCAGTGGTTGAGCCTTTGTTGCACAGGATGATGATGTGGCCATGTTCTGAGTGTGCATCGGTGTCAACAAATGGAGGAGAAGTGCCCAACCAGATTCCAGACAGAATGAGCTGGGTCAGCGTACAGATGGGAATGATGAAGTTAGGCATTCCTGACACCAGCAACCACCGCATCCTTCTCCCTGAAGAAGTGACAGAGAAGGCCAGAACCACAGTAACGGTTTTGGCCAAGACAGTGGAAACAGCCACAGTGAACACAGCTCCAAATGTGGTCTGCTGGAGGACACACGTGGCTGTGTTGGGATGTCCAATGAAGAGCAAGGAGCAAAGAAAGCAGCAGTTGAGGGAGATGAGCAAGATGTAGCTGAGAGCCCTGTTGTTGGCCTTGACAATGGGAGTGTTGTTGTGCTTGGTAAAAATCCCAATAACAGCAGTGGTTAGTGCAGAGAGGCAGAGAGCTAAGCAGACTAGAGTCATCCCCAGAGGGTCCCTAGAGTCCAGGAAGCTCTCAGATTTCAGCAGGCAGAGGTTTTTCTCTGTGTTGGCATACTGATGATCTGGGCACCTCACACACTGTTCCAAATCTGGCAAGGAGTGGGAGTTACCATCAGTATGTCAGTAGTTACCTTGATTTTCTGCCCTTGCCCCAAGAAGTTAATTTGTTGAGCTTAATCCATTGTTCTGTGGTGTTGCTTTCTAAACTAAAGTGCAAATTCTAAGAAGCATACAATTCAATGTGAGTCCTAATCATGTTTTCCTCATAAGTTTTCTTACAATTCAGCATTTTCTTGAAAGCATTTCCAATTATCCAAATATGGAAATAAAAATCTCCTCCACCTAATTAACATACCATATGTCATAATCTGTGCTATTGCTTCAGAAACCTGAATATGTAAATTCCAGAGAATTAGATATAATCAATAATCCTCATAATCTTCCCTAGATTTCCCTACCTCAATTACACATTGAAGTTTTCAAAGCAAACATGGTGGAGTTTGATGGATATTTTCCTGACTCAGTACCCTAATTGTGAGTCTTCTCATCCAATATAGGCTTCATATTTACTCTTATTTCTGTCCTCTCCGAATTTTTTTACCTTATGTTCTACTGTATCTAAAGTATATATCAACAATAATTTTCTCTTATTATTTTATAATTTATCAAGTACTAATCACATTTCTAAAAAATACACTTATGACATGATTTCAAAGTAGAATTAAATCATTTCTGAACCTTACACTCTTCATTCCTACAAATTGAAATATATATTCAAATATGTCCAGAATGTTCTAATAACAATAAAAATTATAATCATATACCTTTCTTACAAATTAATGTGTTCTTTCAGTATGTTTCACCCCAAACGCTGCATTTTTTCTGGAATTTAGCTAGAGGTTAGTTCAAGTGGTCCTCTTTTCTTTTTTGGTTTTAGTTTTATTTTTTTTGTGTGAGAATACCGTACAGAGGAGTTACAATTACATGGGCAAGATAACGAGTCCATTTCTTATCAAGCATTGTTTCCTCCTCTTTCTTTCCCCTTCTCCCCCCTCCCCCACCCTGTCCCCCCCACACTCCCAGCACCGCCCCCCCCACACCAACCTTATAAAGTTCATTTTTTGACATAACAAGTTGTACATCTCATTGTTGCAGTGGGTCCACCTGTATCACTAGTTAAACAACTTGTTTTTTTCCCTTCCCCTCCACAATTATACCAACATCAAATACAGTAAAAGCATGGGTTAAAAAGTATGGAACCATTGGGCTGGGATGGTGGCTCAGTGGTAGAGTGCTTGCGTTGCATGCCTGAGGCCCTGGGTTCGATTCCTCAGCACCACATAAGCAAAAAGAAAAAAGCTGGAAGTGGTGTTGTGGCTCAAATAGTAGAGTGCTAGCCTTGAGCTGAAGAGCTGAGGGACAGCGCCCAGGCCCAGAGTTCAGGCCCCACAACCGAACGCCACCCCCCCAAAAAAATATGGAACACTTTATGAATTTGCGTGTCATCCTTGTGCAGGGGCCATGCTAATCCTCTTTGTATCTTTCCAATTTTAGTAAATGTGCTGCCAAAGCGAGCACTCAAATGGTCCTTTTGAGTTTAAATTTTGCTACATAATAATATATTTTGCCATATTACAGATAATGATTTAACATGTTTTGTGGTAGAAAGGATATCATGTATATGGATACTGGTCCACAAAACTTATCTAAATCTTTTATCACTCTGCAGGTGTTGTGACTTTTCTGGCAGGATTTTATCTTTTATAACATGCAAATTCCTACCTAATAATAGGAAGGCTTTTGTCTCTATATACTATCTATTGTGGATTGTTCCTATTGTCTACTATTGATTGAGAAACACTATGGAGATATGGAGAATGTCTCCAATACTTACACTCTTACCTGTACCATTAGAAATCTCATTCTCAGGGCAAGGGATACAATCAAAGCAACAGACAGACTTTCCCTCCTGAGGGGATTTTCTGAAACCAGGACCACAACTCTCACTGCAGACAGACTGCGGAGTCTAAAAAAGATTAGTGTTGATGACAAACAAGTTACTTATTCTTAATATCCTCAAATTCTAGTATGATAGATATTTGATCATTCAGAATCAAAATTTCTATAAAGATGCATGCATAAATATGTATATACATAAACAATTGGATGATATTATTTCAGGTATTATATCATAGTCAAAGAAAAGTGATTTAACTTCTTCCTATGCCCTTCTTAATGGAAAAAGCAGGAACTTTAAAGTAGCCATTTTTCTTCATTTTGATTTTGTTTTTTTTTGGTCAGTCAGGGGGCCTGAAAAATGGGCCTGGGCACTGTCCCTCAGCTCTTCAGCTCAAGGCTAGCACTCTTAAGCCAAAACACCACTTCCACCTTTTTCTGCTGATGTAGTGTTGAGGAATTGAACCCAGGGCCTCATGCATGCAAGGCAAGCACTCTACCACTGAGCCACCTTCCCAGCTCACCATTCTTTTTAAGATGGGAAATCTAAAATAAGAAACAACTAGTCAATTGACTATTAATTGAAACATAAAACAATGAATAAAATTAAAATTCTACATTATAAATTAACTTTCAAAGTTACTGTGTTACAGTGATATGGAGCTTTGTAACATGATATTTATATTTGGAATACATAAGAAAAAATACTAAGAAATAAATTGGCAAATAAATATGCTCCATAAGAACCCATTAATCAATTACTTCATAAAAATATTTCTATATGGGAAGTTGGTAATTTACATTCTTACATTATTGATGAAGACAAGAGGAATAAATTCTAGCAAGATATTTTGTTCATTTAGTCCTACTTTAGATCATCATTGTTTGATTGATTCAACACACCTCCGTAAATGAGGTGGGCCATTCTATGTTATCATTGGATAGAGATAATTGATGCCCATATGGTGCATATGGAGAAAAGTTTCCCACTTTCATCACTTGCCTAAGACCTTCTGGAAAATTGCAAAGGTTCACAATGTCATACTCTGCCACCAATTTCTTTGTCTCATCCAAAATCACTTGGTCACCAGCAGGATTATTGAAATAGATGTTCTTCAGAAAGGGGTGGAGCTAGAAGATATACATCGACCAGGGTGAAGTTAGTCAAAAGTTCACACAGAAAATGGGAAGAAAGAGTATGTATCCATTGACTTCCATTTCTGTTTCAGAATCCATTTATAACAGAGTAATGAAGCAGAACAACTGAAGGTCTATGGATGAATAATATAAAATAATGCTGATAAATCCTAAGACTCAAGTAACTGTTCAACATAACATTTCAAGATAAAAAATCTAGTACGTTCACTGAAATAATCACAAATCATACACATTTCATTGTCTGGCTACACAGGCAGAGATTTTCTAATGAGTAACTCAACTGTGTAATTCAATGAAAAAGTTATAAAACTACCTCAATTAGAAATAAAGTATTTCTTATATGAAAAATGAAAAATTGTGCACAAAATCTTTGAGGTAGACAAATTTTGAATTATTGCTTGCCTGTTACAAATTCAAATACAAAATCAATAAGTAGAAAATCGAAAGTGTGAGTACTGACGTGTTACAGATAGATCGAATGAAAACAATAAGTAATGAATTCATTAAAAATTCACTCTTGCCAATCTGTTTTATCAGGTAAAATTCTACATGTTTTAAAAACTGTTTCAAAAGCAGACTGGATGATGGTGGCTCACAACTGTAATGCAAACTACTTAGGAGGCAGAGATCTGAGGATCCCAGTTTGAAGCCAGCCTGGACATGAACAACCATGAGACACTTATCTCCAATTACCTACCGAGAAAAACAAGAAGTACAGTGTTTCCTTAAGTGGGTAACTACTCACATTGAGCAAAAGAAGCCGAGGCCCTGAGTTCAAGCCTAAGGGATGGCACAAAAAAATCAAAACAAAAACCATCAGAGACAACTAAGCTGAGTAAGCTTTTAACTTTTTCTCTCTCTCCTTTACTTTTTTAATTTTATTTGTTGTTGTTGTTGGTCATGGGGCTGGAAATCTGGGCCTGGGTGCTCTCCCTGAGCTTTTCATCTCAAGGCTAGAGCTTTACCACTTAAGCCACAGTTCCACTCTCAGTTTTCTGAGTGGTTTATTGGAGATAAGAGTCTTAAGGACTTTTCTGCTAGGGCTGGATTTGAATCTCCATCCTCACATCTCAGTTTCCTGAGTAGATAGGATTACCGGTGTGAGCCACTGGCACCATGCTTCACTTATTCTGTTAAAAAAATCTGTCATGACTACCTAGTTTGGTTTGAATGAATCCCTCTTACAATGTCAGTTTGCTGATAGCATTTACTTGCCAGTGCAAATTCTTCACCTGAGAAGGGGAAAACTGAAGTTTTCTTCCATTTCCCACTGGCTGTGCTTCTGCTTGACCAATAAGCATCTCATGAAGGGCCTGAGCCACAGCATACACAGCATTATATATATAGTAACTCTCTTCCATCATGCCCATGTCAAAAAGGTACCTAGGCAACCATTCCAAGGACGCATTGGCTGGACAGTTCTTCCAAGTGACACAGCTAGACTCAGAAAATGTGCAATTAAAAGAGCGAATCCACACCAAAGCAAGGAAATAGTCTTTTGGGTATTTGGATGGGTTAGCAGTTTTGATAAAATTGGTGAAACCAGAAATCTCTTCATGGTGGTGTGAGAAAATGAGAGGTGCATGGAGTGAATGTAACAAAAAATATTTCATCACAGACAGAAATGTACTAAGGGAGTTTATGACCCAGACGGTTCCTAGACTTAAATATCTTGTGAAATAAGTGTTTAACAAATTGAACATGAATTCATTGTCTCCGTAAATGACAACCACATTTGCGAATGAATTTCTAATTTTCTGATGAAAAGATACATAATCGGTTACTTCACGAAAGAAAGAAAGTGGTAGTATGTGTTCAAAAGCTGTACAGACTTTGTGCTTGTTCATCTCTTGTCTCAATTGGGGCAGCATCCACAAACCATTCTCATCTTCTGAGATCAACAGACCCACCCACTTCCAGCTGAAATGAACCATCAAGGAAACCATGGCAAAAGCTAGAGATGTGTCCTTGGGGGCTATCTGATAGACAGAAGGAAACAGGCGATGGTCACTCAGGACAGGATCAAAACGCCCAAAGTTCAGCTAGAAGGAAAAGAAAATGTGAAAGTGAGCAATTGGATTGACATAAACCTCCTCCTCAGTCCTGATGTGCATTAAGCAACACATGAAATTAAAAAAAGCCTTGTTTATCCCACATTTAGTGGCATCTTCAATTCCTTAGGCCTATGTAGAAAATGAAAGAACCAGGTAAGAGATGGAGGTATTCCTGTGGTCTGCTGTAGGCTGTTCTTACACTAAAGCAAGCCCATACGGACATCTCACCAAAGGTAGTTCATTTGGAGCATTTATAATTCAACATTCCTCTTCTAAATGCATCAAAAACCTGAGAATGCCATCAACTAGTCATGCTTTCTTCCCTCAGCAGCCCTCCTGTTCTCACCTGTGGAAATCTGTAGAGGTCCAACACTGTTGCATACTGGGAAGAGATTTGGCCTGCTGGTCCAGTCAGTGTTACTACAGTCTGACTTTCTCTCTTACAGTCATAATTCAGGATAAAATCTTTCCCAGAGAGGGTTAAGACAAGACTTCTATACAGCACATAGTATCTTATTCCATGTGAATGGGCAGAAAATCCCATAGTGATGTTAGGCAAAAGATGAAGATTTTTGTTGATCTCTTCAACAGCAAAAGCCAAAGCTAGAATAAACTGGTAGTTGTTGAAGTTATAGCTGTAGAGAAGGCACAGGAAGTATCTTCAATCTTAAGCATTGACTTGAGGGAATAAATGTTTGTTTAGAAAAGAACATGCATATATTGAAAACTTACCCCTAACATGTTGAATTAGGGTATGATTGTTTTGGGATTTTTTTGTGAGCTTTGTGGCTTGTATTCTGGCCTGGGTCCTGTCCATGAGCTCTTCAGCTTAGGGCAAGTGCTCTACCACTTGAGCCACAGAGCCACTTCTGGTTGTCTGGTGTGTATTTGGAGATAAGAGTATCATGGACATTCCTGCCAGGGCTGGCTTTGAATGGCAATCTCTTATCTCAGCCTTCTGAGTAGCTAGGATTGCAGGTGTAAGCCACTAGCACCTGGCACAATATGTGTTTTAAGTATGTAATTCATTTTAAGTGGATCATGAAAGTGTTTTTCCTGAATTAGATTTATACTCTTGTAAGAGAACAAAGAGAACGTGCATTTCCCCTTTGTCAAGTAACTTGTTCTTGAAACATGAGACATTTTCTCATGAATAACTAATCAGTCCATGTCTGAAGTTTGCTCTTGTAAATGCTACAAGAAGCAAAGTTAATCCTATTATCACACTAAAGTTGGTATTCTTTCCTTCTGTTGGAGGATAACCTTACTCAATTAATGTCTTACTTTGTGTGAGAGAATCATGGAAAGCAAGAGCACAGCCCGGCGCTGGTGGCTCACGCCTGTAATCCTAGCTACTCAGGAAGCTGAGATCTGAGGATCGCGGTTCAAAGCCAATCCGAGCAGGAGACACCGTGAGACTCCTATCTCCAATAAACCACCAGAAAACCAGAAGTGGCGCAGTAGCTCAAGTGGTAGAGCGCTCGCCTTGAGCTGAAGAGCTGAGGGACAGCGCCCAGGCCCCGAGTTCAAGCCCCATGGCCCACAAAAAAAAAAATAAAAAGGAAAGCAAGAGTACACATGAGAATAATCCCCTTCTCAGAAAAAGCAAATTAATCAGAAAACACCTCCGAGAACAATAGCAAATTTTGTAGGCAGCAGAACTAAATTCTTACTTACTGAAAGAAAGGAAAATTAGATGCATTGGCAAATAGAAAAGGAACTAATTTCCCTTTATTCTGCATCCAAATATATGTTCCCCTACTTATGATATAGAAAGAGATTTAAATCCAGGCCTTTGAGTACAAGCCAGGATACAAGCCAAACTTGGAGCTGTCCGTATTTGGAAATGCCCCATGTTACTTCTGCCAGACAAATAACATTACAATGAGTGCCTAAATTGCTAGTGGGCTAGGGGATTCCAAAGTATCTCCTTAAACCCTTGGCAATGGTGAATAGAACATGAGGATTCGCAGTCAATTTCCTGAGGAGGAAGACATGAAAATAATTCAGTGTTATTTCTCATAACCCTTTTCCAGAACCATTGACTTTAGAAAAATTAACCAAACTAAAGGTGTTACAATCAGCAGGAAAGATTTGCATTGGAAAATATGTCTTTTCTAAATCATATTAAGGAAAATTAAGAAAATGAAAAAATTCTAGGGAAGAATTCAATTTTCTAAATATTATCATACATCAGCAAGTTAATTTGATCTGTGGTAATCCCTTAAAGAGAAAACATAAAAGCTCCTTAAGGTGCTATGTTTCTTTTTTGGCTTCATATTTGTAAACATGTGGATTTTATGCAGTCACATCATTTTTAATTATTAATGGTGAAAGACAGACCTTCAAAAACATGAAAAATTCTATTGATGATCCTATTATTCTTCACTGCAGAATAGGTTTTTAGGAGTCCTAACCAAAGATGATGAAGAAATCACAATAAGTTGGACCCAGAAAAGACTAAGTCTTAGTAGATAAACCAAAGAAAGAGAAGAATTAATCTTGTTCAACTTACCAACTCAATAAGAGTCTAACTTAAAAAAATGGAAATGAAAGAACAACCATTTCTTAAATCAAAGAGTAAAATCAACAGCAAAACTTAAGTCCCTGAACATATCTCTCAATAAATAGATTGGGAAAATGAATATTGTTAAAATATTCACAGTAGTGAAAATTATCTACATATTTACGAAGACCATGCCAAAATGCTGGGGTCATTTAATAAGGGAGTAGAAAAACAATGAAAAACTTCTAACTAAAAAAATCCTTGAATGACCACAGGTATGTGGAATAAACAAGTAGTAATACAATGTTTGGCAATACCCAATCTTAACTTTACCATTGACTCCTAGTACAATTTTTAAGTAGACTAGTAGAAGTCATGCACATATGTGTCTTGCTCAGGCCTAGACTCCTAACAACAGAAGACACTGAACTGTGAGAAGTGTGACTCAGATATATAGCCTTGGCAGAAAATAATTTCATGACTATTTCATCTAAAAACTATGAAAATTAAAATGTGTCATGTCATAGGCAGAACAAACAACAAAATACAATAAAAAGTCCAATAAAAAACCACATAGTTGCAAAAGTGAATATTGAACACAGCTTCTGTTACTGAAAAATGGCCTCGATGACCTGTGGTTCCTCTGAAAATACAGACATCCACCTGCAAAACACTGAAATCTCACGGCACTCTTTCACCAAAGAAAGGATTTATTCAACATTGTTTGCAGATCTTAATAGGAGACTTGAAAATTTGAGAACAGTAGAGAAGCACAGAAGAGAAATCTTTCAGGAAGTAGGCACAGGTAATGACTTTCTGCCTAGGATTCCATAACATGGGAACAATACATACACCTGACATTTTGGAGAGAGGGATGTGGTACGTTTGGACTGTTACCTATTCATTTTCAAAGCTGTGGATTAGCACACATAAAAATACACTTTTCTCAATATCAAAAAGGAAAACATGTATGCATTGCTATAAAATGGTTTGTATGCTCACTGTAAACATTTGAAAGTTTCTGGAAGCATGCCAATTTTAGGAAAATAATTCATAATGATAAGGGAAAAATTTAATTGTTGTGTAAAATACTTGGATGGAGTAAAATGACAGCAGAATCCATAGATAAGTAACTATGTTATAATAGAAAATGAACAAAAAACGTTGGTTTCTATCTGAAAGTTGTGACCATCAGAGGGTAACTTTTGAAATTGGCATAGACAGAATGAATTATTCCATTACCAAGAACGTAATCTACTTTACAATGTACAGTCCTATTTCATATTTATTTGGAGGAAAAATGCAAGCCAAATAATTTATGAAAAAACAAAAAGGTAAGATCAACAGGTATATTTCAGATATTGTAGGGAACCTGAGAAGAAATTGAGCAGTTATTAAAGAGAAGTCATATAATAAAACATAAAGCCAGTTAAGATATTTTATGAATATCTGATAATAAATTATATTTACAAAGACAGGCTCAAATAATTTCTTTTAAAAAGCATTTCCACTTGCCAGTGATAAAATAGCATACAGGATAGGGACATTGATATACATTTGTGGCCTGAGGTGTCTATGAAGTCACATGTTCAATGGTCCATTAATATGGAAAGTGTTCAGAAGGTTTTCTAGAGAAAAAATATTCTAAGTGTTTGGGGAAGCACATTCCCAAGTCATGAAGTTGTTTGTTGCAGCTGTTGATTTGATTTGTACACATAAATGTTTGGACGAGTTCCTAGCGTTGTCTAATGGATGAATTAGCAAATAGGAGAAAATCTGAGGTACGACAACTGTATTGTGTCAGGTACAAGTAGGATTTCCCAAGCCAAACTATGTACAGAGCCACCTCTCTGGCCTCCAATGTTCCCTCTGATAGAGCAATTTAGAAAAGACAGCACAAAGCCAAGGCCAGCAGCCTCACCTGGCTTCTTCTAAGCCCTCAGAATACAGGATTTCATAGGCTGCCATCACATATGAGTGGAAGTTACCGCCTTGTCTAGAAAAGAATGCTGCTATAGCTCACCTGATTCACCTGGAAGATCACTGTCAATTCTGCATCTCTCTCTTGGTCTATTAGAAGACCATCTCTGCTGTGATACATTGAATAAATAATGTTTGATATCCTACAGTGCTCATTCTGTACTGATGTAAAGTGACATTAGATGACAGCATGTACCTGGAATAAGAACTCTATTAAATGTTTCAGCCATTATCTGACAGACATCATTTTCTTCCAGTAACTTTCTACCCATTAACTGGTATTCTGAATTCTTAATATAAGTTCCTTTTGCCATGCTGTGCTAAAAATTTAGGAACATGCATTTTATTCACGCTAACCCTCATCACATTCATCTAAATAGTTAAGGGAAATCCTTCATGTAGAAAAGATAATTTTTAGCCACTTCCAGACAAAAGATTTCACTCTAGGATACCTGGTTGTCAGACCAGACTCCAATGACATCCACACAGAGAACTTGTACATCTCAAAGTAGAGATGAAACATCCATCAGCAGAAGACACAACATCAATGACATTACACAAATATAAATGTAAAACAGGCATATAAATATTTACTATTAATTCATTGGGAAATGGGTAAACACGGTTCTGTTGGTCCAAAGAAATATATCAAACAAGTTATGTGTAACACATCAGAAAAGTTCAGACATTCTCTAAAGCAAATAAGAGGTCATCTCTGTTCTGGAGTATGAGCAGATACCAAAGGGAAAGCTTGACTTCCCACACTGAGAAAAGGAAGCAAACAATAGATGTTCCAAGTCATATTTTACATTCTAATAGGCCTGAAATTAGAATGCTAATTTCTGCTAAATTCTGCCATGTGCACTTGTAGAGGTAATCTCCTGGGGTAGAATTCCTGTGGATATATAAATACTGAGAATATGTATACAATTAAATCAGATTCAAAGTGTTAAGTGTAAACCCTAGGCAATGTTTCTCTTCTTCAAATTTGAAAGAATGTCCTCTGCTACCTGAATCACCGCTGATGTGAAGTTCTGACCTTGAAATAGTAGCTGCATCCTTCCAATAAGAATTATTTCTCATACAGATGAGCATCAATATGCTGATCAACAGATATTAGAAATCATAAATATGTAAGAAGATATGTTCTTCTTGATTATGGTGAAATAAATTTTCCTTTATCTTTATAGTTAAAAACTCATGCCAATGGCTTTTTCAAGTACCATTGCTTGATTTGCAATGACACAATGAGAGACAAGGTAGAGGCATTACAGTGAGGAGAGTTTTCAATCCTGGGAAGGAATGCTAAGTCCAAGAAAATTAGAGCTAACACTGCATAACAAAATATGTATAACAAAAAATCACTTAGTAGGAAATGGGAAGCCCTCTGTATATCATCTTTTCAATAGCACTTCAAAAAAAGAAATATGGAGCTATTTCTAGTTAAAAGTTGCACAGTAGCAAATGGTAGAGATTATAGAGTGCATTAATTGACCAATGGTCTGCTCAGACTGAAAATCAAATAGAGAATAAGTATAAAATTCAAAAGTCACTTACCTCACCTCCTCAGTATACCTCTCTTCTTGGGGATGAGGACGCTTTGCTGTTACGTAGGAGAGGGGGAAAAATCCAACAATGGACACATCTCCACTCATATATGCAGTCTCCTTCTTGTTGAGTAAGCATTCCTCTTCACTGAGGGAACTGACAAGAAATGGAAGTTGTAGTATAACTGATGTAAAAAGCAAAGGAAACATCATAGAATGGCATGTAAGACCTATTTGTGAATATATGTGGATCTTATGATAACCAGAAAATAAGTAAATATGCCATGAATAAAAGAATGTATAAGAATATGTTTGAGTGTGATTTTATTGCCTAGGATTTCCACTCTGGCCCACCCTTATTTCTTTCACCATAACCTGCTCTCTTTCCCCAGACAAATGCTGTGTTCTTTCACCCCTGGGGCTCTGCATCTGAGGTCCTATCTTCAAGTCAAAACATGAGATGCAAAATATTTTGATGGTTTCCTTCTCCACTCCCAGGTGCTATAATTACATCAAGACTGAAGGGTGTAAGACTCCAGAGATGGATGGAAATTTGTTGGAATTGGCCCTGAGGTAATAGTGAGAAACATTGCAAATAAAGCCTCATGGGATCATGTAAAAGTTCTGAATCAAACTTGTAATGTGAGGTGCAAGAGAAAGTGGACAGAAAGTGTTATTCAAATAAAGGCTCTATCCAAGTCATTGACCATCACACTCCACAATCAAAAATGGGGAGAACCTCCCACACCCATGGCTAAAGCCTGTGAGAAAACATTGCTGGTATGAGCCATACAGGTATCCGTGCCCAGTTGAATATGAGTTTGTGTAATAATTCTTCTCTGTGCCGCAAACAAAGACAATAGTACAAAAGAAACTCTAGTTCCTACCACTCTAAATAGTTTACACACACATGAGCCATCAGAAGACTCTATGCACAACGAACATAGAGATTTTTTTTGTGAAAATACCATACAGAAGGTTTCCAATTATATGTGCAAGGTAATGAGTTCATTTCTTATCAAACCTTGTTTCCTCCACCTTTGTTTCCCCTTCCCATCTCTTCCCATCTGGCCCCCACCTCACCTGTCCCCCCCTCTCTGTGCCAAAGTTGTAAAGTTCTTTTTTTGACATAGCGACTTGTACATCTCATTGTAGCAATGGGTCCACCTGTATCCCTATTTAAACAATTTGTTTTTTTTCCTTCCCCTCCATTAATTATACCAACATCAAATACAGTAAAACAGGGTTATACCCTTGGAGATGGATATACAAAGCAACAAAGAAATATCTTATAAATATGTTAGAAACAATAGCAAGAAAGAAAAAGCATTTGAATCCTTATCTTAGGGTTCATTTTGCCTACCATCTACTTATCTGACCATTTCTGCTTGTCTGATACCTATACTAGTTATTGCAAATAAGGGAAACCATGGGACCTATGTTTCTTTGGGCCTGGCTTACTTCATTTAATATATTTTTTTCCAAGTCTTTCCATTTCCAAACAAATGGGGCAATGTCATTCTTTCTGATGGAGGCATACAAACATTCTAAAGCAGTGAAGCCCTTTTACGTAATGCTGTTCTTTTTGCAACTTGCTGTTGTATGGTTGCCCATCATTTTACCACATGCAAGTGAAAATGGGAATCATGATTTAAGTAATGCCCTTTCCTACATGATGAGATATTGAAGCTGGCTCTTGTATCTTGCTAATACAAGAAACTGATTTGGGTTTTGAGAGTGTTTCCAATTGAATTGTGCACTTTTGGCTCAAGTTTTCTCTAAACTTAACTGCAGCATAAGAAGAGAAATTACTTGTATTGAGATAAACATTCCTTCTCTCTGGCAGCCTCTGCCCTTCCAACATTATTGAGTATTTTAAAGGTAGAGCTACAGGTAGAGGGAAGAGAAAAGAAAAGTGAGAGGTAAAGAGAAGTAAGTGAAGGAGGGAGACAGAGAAAGAGAGAGGGACTGTTTAAGAGAGGATTTCTATATGAATTTCTTGTCACAAAGCACTGTCCCCTTCTGATTGAGAAATCCCACTTTGTGCCGTTATTCACCTTGTTCAATTGGCCTGCTCTGAAACTTTTCCAAATGACATGCTGATGCACATGCCCATGGAGTATTGCTGGAGCCTCATCCTCTGTCTGTTTAGCTTTAAGCATAGTTCAGTATTGTTTCCAGTAATATGCCTTATTTGAGGGCAAGTACAAATAATATCCCTCTATTAAAGATCACCTCTCCATTGTCTCCCTTACTTATGGTATACATAGATTTCAGCATTCTGAGTACTTTGAGAATAGATATGAGACACCCACACAAGGCAAATTATGACATAAAATTTTCATCTATATAGAATTTACACTCAACCAAGAGAACAGCTTACACTTAGCATATAGGCAATAGGATTATTGTAGATTCCTGCTACATTAGTTGTTTGGATCCTGCCATTGTACTAGTGTTTAAACTAATCATAGGTTCTATCATACAAGTAGGTTTGCTAATCCCTTTCCATTAGTGTTCTCAATGCTTGCTGTATTGTGGAGCATAGAATGCACATGAAATGCTGCCAGCATAATCAAACAAAAAACACATGACTACATCCAACAATTTGCTGTAAGTCCCGGATGAGAGATCTATGGTCTTTTCCTGTATGTCTTAGTAAGTTGTATTTGGAATGGGTATGTGTATAGTAAGTACACACACTTAAACAATGTATACATGTATGTAAGGTACACATACACATACAAAAAAAGTATCCCAACAAATACTGTTTGAAAAAGTAAAATCAGAGAGGAAATAAAGAAGAACATATAAAGATATTAGAATTGGGTCAGAGTTCATTATATCAGTGTCTGGAGAGATCACAATGATACCCTTCTATAGTACATACACACATACTAGTTCATAGTTATAATAATTATATTGTGAACAAATTCACAAACCATTCTCACCCTCTGAGATCATCAGACCCACCAAGCTCCAGCTGAAGTCAACCATCAAGAAAACTGTGTGAAAGGCTAGAGATATGTCTTTAGAGGCTCTTCGATAGACAGATATAAACTGGCCATGGTGACTCCAAAGGATCAAAAATCCCAAAGGTGAGATAGAGAATAATTTCTCTTAACATGTATTGTAAACAATAATGTACAGCATATGAGAAGGATATTGATATAAATTTGTGTACCCGTGCTGTGTATAAATTATCTGACCCAATAGACCACTGATGTTAAAAAAACAAATTTTGACTCAAATATTAATGTATTGTATAGCAATACATTGTGAAACCCTACTGTTACTTTCTGCACCTATGGATCTGATCATGAATCAAGACATTCCACTGAGCCCCTGACATCTATCTACTGAATGAATTGGCATGGATATAAAAATCTCAGGTAACAACAAGTGTATTTTTGTCAGAGGCAGATAGGGCTGTGAGTACAAGTTTCTGTACAGGGCCACTTCCTGAGCCATCTCATGGAAAACGGAGCACAAGAGCTCTTTCAGCAGCCTCACCTTGCTTCTAGGAAGTTCTCAGAGTACAGACTCTGTTAGGATGAAGACCATGTGAGGCAAAGTTCCCATCACATCTGGCAAAGACTGCATCCTGAGCTAACCTGAATATCCCATGAAATCACTGTTAGTCCTGTCACTCTTGTCTTGTCTATTCAATACATACTTCAAACAGCTCTGGTATATGATCATTAATCTATGATGTTAGATCACACATACACAAATTGAATATGATCATGATTAAATCAATTTAGCCAGAATGCTTTGAGACTCACAATGTCCTCTCAGTAATTTTTTCTATTTCACAAATCCTCTCCTGAGCATTTAATACAATTTATTTAGAACATGTTCAAGGTAGAGTACAATCTTTTCATCTACTGCCAAACCTCTTCACAAATATCTATGAGAAAGCCTTCATGGGGAAAATGGTGCTGATAAACTTCAGGACCTACGAGGTATGAATTTTACAACAGGGAGTCTGAAGAGAGTTGGGTCAGATTTCCATGGCACCCACTCACAAAGCCTGCATATCTGGTAATAGCTAAGAAAGAACCACCACCAGCAACCACAGACATCAAGGAGAATATATAAACACATCTACAAAATAGCCAAATACCACTTGGATTTTAATGGAAAAGGAAACAGGAAACAGGAAAGTGATACGTGTTAATAAAATAAGTGTTAATAATATAAGTGTTAATAAAAAGGTCTAGGGATGGTATGTGAAAAATATCTAGATTATCTCCTACAGCAGGGAAAACACTGTAGTTTCTAGAACTTCTGCAGGTGCTCTCAAATCTGTACAGCTGCCACAGGCAAAGCTTATCATTCAAGATTCATCCTGTACAAGCCAGAAAAGATATTTGATCACATAACTTGCATTGAACAAGAATACTAATCACACAGTCTCTGTAGAATCTTTGGACAGCCACAGGTTTCTTCTTAGAAATTTCCATCCTTGACTGTAACTTTGTTGGGGCCAGGCTATCCTCAAGGCTGAGCCCCACTTTTCTCATCATACTTGTCCAAATGTATCTGAGAGAGCCTTGAGGGGAAAATGTCACTGACAAACAAGTACCAGACATACTTTTCTTCTTCCTTGATTTCTAAGGAGAGTCGGAAAAGATATCTCATAACCACACACAAATCTTCCACATCTGGAAGGAACAAAGAAACTGTTGCTAGCACCAACGACATTCCTCAAAGTGTCATAAAAGCATATGAACAAAAACACTCAAATACACTATGTATAGTTATGGGAAAATAAACCTAGATAAGGTTGGTAATAAAAGAGATATGCAAATGTTAGTAATAAAAAAGATAATTAAATGTCTAAGAATAACATGAGAACAGAACAGGCATCATCTAAGACATGAAAGAAGTTGTAACTCCTAACATTGCCATCTGTGCTCCCAAATCTGAGCAGATAGCAAAGCCAAAGGTTGTCTTTCCACATATAAAAAGGGCTGCAAAAAGGCAGTGTTCCAAATGACATGCTACCCTTCTAATAGGAGGGAAATTAAACTGAAAAAAATGTCAACAATGGCAGGGATGGGAGGGAGGGAACAATTGGGAAAGAGGGAACAACTGATGATATGCATAACAAAAGAAATGTACATATCACCCAATGTGGAAGAAATAACTGTATTGCAATGAACTCATAAATGTTATAGATCATGATAGACAATTTGTTCCATGAAAGTTAGAATGTGTTTGTGACTTTAACTAAGCATCACTATCCCACAATACTGTGAAATTTGGGAAATTATGTAGCCTCTTAATCATAATAAAATATTGGGAAAAAAATTCCCTGAATATTTCTTTAAAAGTTTATGAATGGAACACACTGTTGAAGAATTCCTGTGAAGAATATAGAAGCCCACAGATATCTGTGCAAGTAAAGCAGAATCAGATAAATACATCAACATCTCTTATGATGCAGCCCTTCTCTTGAGTTGATGGAAAGTTCTCTAATACAGGCAGTACCTCTGACCTGAAATGCAGTCTCAGAACTTATGTGACACTTGACTAGACATCACCCTGACTGTATAGGCACTAAACTTAACCAGGACTTCTGTCTGGAAATTCACCTTGTTACTCTCATTGGATTTTTTTAGGCAAGTGTGAAGCTACAACTCTCAAACAAATTTGGAAATCGAAGAATTTTCACTAAGGAGAATGTGGAAGATCCAACCTTGTTTTACTAATTCCCAAACATTTAAAGAACTTTCTGTGTACTAAGAGACATTCTGATTCAGAGGCCATAGCACATAATCAGGCACAGTAGGCCTCACTGGACTAAACAAGATTTATAAGAAGCTATGGATTGTGGGTAAACAGCCTGTGCTAGATCCTTAGGTCAAGGTAGTTGATTCACAAAGCATCTGATCTTCCATTGCCTGCAAAAGGCTCTTTACAAATTAAGCAAACTGAAAATAAAGAAATTAACTGGTTGCATGACTAAGTTGTATTCAAATAAGGTTTGTGTCTGTTCTTCAATCATGCTCCCTGAGCACATCCTATTTGGCAGTCTCAGAACCTGTTTGGAATAGCAGGAAGAGCACAAAGCAGAATTTCTCTTAGCCTTGAAGTATTTCTTTAAATCTGATTATACTTCTGTCTCTGTGGTCCTCTTGTATCTCCAGTCTTTTTTTCACCAGGTATCTTTTGAATTTGCTTACAAAGAGCATATTTGACATTGAAATTCTAGAACTGACTCTATTAAATTCTAGAACTGACTCTATAAAGAAGACCTACTTGTGAAATCAGATATTTAGGTGAATCTGCAAGCCTCTTCATTTGGGTGGAATTTCACACTCTCTTCTTTTACTTATTTATTTAGGCATTTATTTATTTCACACCCTCTAAAAGTACATGTAGACATCATAATTTTTCAGAGCAGAGATAAAGGCATCTTTGAAGAACTTGAAGGATATGTAGTCAATTTGTTCCTGATTTATGATTACTACTTAGCATATTCCACACATCAGGCAACTCTCTAACTTTAATACAGCCAGGAGTGCTCACTTCAGCAGCACATATACTAAAATTGGAATGATACAGAGAAGATTAGCATGGCCCCTGCGCAAGGAAGACACTCAAATTTGTGAAGAGTTCCATATTTTTTGGAACCAACCCAGATGCCCCTCATTAGATGTATGGATCAAGAAAATGTGGTATATATACACAATGGAATTCCATGCCTCCATCAGAAAGAATGACATTGCACAATTTGTTCGGAAATGGAAAGACTTGGAAAAAATTATATTAAGTGAAGTAAGCCAGGCCCAAAGAAACATAGGTCCCATGGTTTCCCTTATTTGCAATATCTAGTGAATGTCTGAGTCAAGCAGAAAAGGTCAGATAAGTTGATGTTAGGGGAATTAACCCCAAGTTAAGTATTCAAATGTTTTTTTGTTTTTTGTTTCCTTTGATGCAATTGTTTCTAACATATTTATAAGATGATTTCTTTGTTGCTTTGTATCTTCCTCCCCCGTGGTAAAACCCACGCTTTCACTGTATTTGATGTTGGTATAATTTGTGTAGGGGAAGGGAAAAAACAAATCGTTTAACTAGGGATACAGACGGACTCATTGCAAAATTGAAATGTACAAGTCATTATGTAGAAAAACGAACTTTACAACTTTGGCGGGGTGGTGTGGGGAGGATCGGGTGCGGGGAGGATCGGGTGGGGGGAGGGGAGAGTATGGGAAGGGATGAGAAGGGGAACAAAGAGGGGCAGCAATGCTTGATAAGAAATGTACTCATTATCTTGCCCATGTAATTGTAAATCCTCTGTACGGTATTCTCTCTCTCACACACAAAAGCAACAGACTTCAAAAAAAATGAAATCTAACAATAGATGCTGGAGGGAATGTGGCCAAAAGGGAACCCTACTGAATTGTTGGTGGGAGTGTAAACTTATTCTATTACTCTGGAAAGCAGTATGGAAGTTCCTCAAAAAACTTCACATAGAGCTCCCCTATGACCCAGCAATCCCACTTTTGGGCATTTACCCAAAGGATCACAAACAAGGACACACTAAAGCTCCCAGCACAACCATGTTTATTGTAGCATTATTTACCATGGCTAAGATATGGAACCAACCCAGATGCTCTTCAGTAGATGAATGGATAAAGAAAATATGGTACATCTATACAATGGAATTCTATGCTTCTATCAGGAAGAACAACACTACCCAATTTGTTAGGAAATGGAAAGACTTGGAAAAAAATCATATTAAGTGAAGTTACCCAGACCCAAAGAAATTTAGGTCCCATGGTTTCCCTGATTTGCAATAATTAAAATCTATATAGGATAATTTTATCAAATGAGCTGAAAAGCTCAAAAACCATGTACAAATGACTATGTAAGTTGATACTAAGTGAAATGAACCCCAGGATATGGACACAAGAGGTATATCTTTATTGTTACTGTTTTAAATGGACCATGTGATTTTATTAATTTTTGTTGTTGTTGTATGTTCTTTCCCCTATGGTATATCCCCTGCTGTCACTATACTTGATTTTGATATCCTGCATCTTGTATATACATATGTGTTATCTGAGAAGAAGAAGGGGAATAGCAAAACACTGAAATAAGGACACAGGATGACCCATTGCAACGAAGATACCTAGTGGACAGTATATTGGAAATAAACTTTACAACTTCAGGTGATGAGGGGTGGTGGGGGAATAGAAATGTGGGAAGTGGGGGAGGGAAGGGATGGTAGGACAACCACAAGGAAGAGAAGGGGTAACAATGATTGACAAGTAATGTAACTCATTGCCTTACTCATGTAACTGTAGCCCCTCCATACAACATTTTAACAATGAAATAAAAAATTAAAAAGAAAAGTTTACCTTACAAACTGGGCCACATTTTGAGCAAACTGAAGATTCATTAATGATTATACCAGAAAATAAAAATAAATAGAGTTTCCAAAAAAAAAAAGAGGGCTGGGAAGGTGTCTCTGTAGTAGAGCACTTGCCTTGCATGCATGAGGCCCTGAGTTCAATTCCTCAGCACCACATAAGCAAAAAAGAAAAAAGCCTGAAGTGATGCTGTGGCTCAAGTGGTAGAGCGCTAATCTTGAGCTGAAGAGCTGAGGGACAGAGCCCAGGCCCAGAGTTCAGGCCAAACGACCAAATCCAAAAAAAAAAAAAAAAAAAAAAAAAAAGAATATAGCCAGGAGTCACACACACTGGACTCTAATGGACAGAGGGATGACACAGAATGGAACAAAAATTCATTTGTAAATAAAATGCAAGATGAGCAAACATAAGTATTTCTTAAATCATTGCTATTGAAAACTGTTTATGTTTTCTGGGATTATCATTAGACAGTTAGTTGTTTTGCAGGGCTACAGTATTGCAGTTTCTCCCTTCATATACTACCTTAGTAAATACCTTTGCTACCCAACATTCCCACTCCTGGGCATTTATGCAATTGACCACAAACCAGGCCTCACTAAAGCTACCATCACCACCATGTTCCTTATAGCACTGTTTACTATACCCAAGATAGAGAGTCAACCCAGATTCCCCTCAGTGGAAGAATAGATGAGGAAAATGTGGTATATGTACACAATGGAATTCTATGCTTCCATCAGAAACAATGGTATAGCTTCATTTGGAAAGATTAGGAAAAAATTATATGAATTGAAGGCAGACCAAAGTTATATAGCTTGCATAGTTTCCCTCATTTGTAATGATTAGGATGTGCCTATAAATCTACAACCAAATGCTATAGTAGTAAAAGATGAAATAGTATACCTGTACATGATAAGATGTTAAAAAAATTAAATGGGACTCTAAATAGTCACACATGAGACCAAAGGAGGACATTCTTAGATGATCTCAAAGACTCAATTGTTTGTGCACATGAGCATATAAAATTATTCTTATGCCCATAAACTCCAAGAAATTTTAACAAGAAAGATTTTATATCTTTATTGAAAAAGTGATGAATGGGAGTTACAGTTACATAAATAAGGTAATGAGTACATTTCATTTCGTTTTAAACACTGTTACGCCCTCTCTCATTCTCTCCCAGTTACTCATCCCTCCTAACTCCCCCACAAGTTGTATATAGTTCATTTCCACCACAGTGTCAAGGGAGTATCATTTTTGTATTTCATACTTTGTCATGTTATTTTGTGATTCCCTTTCTCCTCTATGAATCATAAAAAAAACTTATATACAAGAAAAAGGGCACAAAAAACTAAAAAAAGAAATACAAATAACTGCAGGTGCCAATGGCTCACACTTGGAATCCTAGCTATCAGGAGGCTGAGATCTGAGGATCATGGTTCAAAGCCAGCCTGGCCAGGAAAGTCTGTTAGACTCTTATATCCAATAAGCCAGTAGAAAATCAGAAGTAGCACTATGGCTCAATTGGTAGAGTGCTTGCCTTGAACTGAAGAGCTCAGGGACAGCGCCCAGGCCCAGAGTTAAAACCCCATGACTGAAGAAAGAAAGAAAAATTCTGGGGTTGAATGATCTACACTGATAAGTACAGTGAATAACTATATGAATAACTAATATCTTAATGCAGCTGTTTACAGATGAAAACATACTATATTTTAAAGTCGGTCGTGGGGCTTGAACTGTGGGCCTGGTCGCTGTCTCTGCACTCTTCAGCTCAAGGCAAAGGCTCTAGTGCTTAAGCCACAACTCCACTTCAGGTTTTCTAGTGGTTTATTGGAGATAAGAGTCTCAAGGACTTTCCTGCACAGGCTGACTTTTGAACTGCAGTACCTAGGATTACAGGCGTGAGCCACTAGCACCTGGCCTGAAAACATACTTTAAATGTACATATTCCTGTCTTTCCTGTTACACAATTTTTGTTGTCTCCCAATACTATCTTTTGTAACAATCATTCTACTTCTAAGCATTTTGTAATTTCAGATATAATAGTTTAAGAAATACACTCTCTGATGACTTATGATTTCAATATAGAAGAAATTATTTCTGAATATTGTACTTCTATTCAGTGCCACAATGTCATAATCTGCCTCCAATTTCCTTTTCTCATCAAAAATTAGCTAATCTCCAGCAGTGTTATTAAAATAAACTTTCTTCGGAAAGGGATGCAGGTAAAATGAGTGCATAATCTTTTGGTGAAATGAGTCTCAATGTTGAGACAAAAAAATCTGCATTATCAGTATTCCTCATGGCATTTCATCCCTGCTTCAGAATCCAGATACAACACAAAAGCCTAATGAATTACAGTAAGTGGAACATAACAGAGAAGTAGCATACAATGTTTGCTGCTTAAAACAGGTATCTATAGTCACCTTGAAATGAAAACACTGGTATCTTCAACTCAAATAAACACAAATCAAACATATTTCAATTTTGTAGACAGAGCTAATCACAGAGGTTTGTTTTTTGCATGCATCTTTCACATAGGTATGCAAAAGGATTAATAACTTATAACTATATTGGAATAAATAATATCATTTATTGTAAGTATAAAAACTGTCTTCAGATCGTATGTTTAGCCCATGATATATGTAATTCACATAGAAAGAATGAAGTAATAATACTGCAAGTTTATCTATAGGAATGTGAAAATCATTTGTAACTCAAACCACTGATAAGATAGTTTATGTTATAAACTGTAGGTGAGAATGTAAATTAGAACCCCACTTGTGGATAATAGCATGGAATATAAAGGGATTTACTCTTCTACCCACATTTCCCTGTATTCAATATAAATGAAATCAGCACACTGAAAATAGAACAGTGCACCTGTGTTGACTAGAGGGCCTTCACAATAGCTACAAATGTAACTTATCTACCTGACTAAGCAAAAATAGGTGAATTTTCTTCTCCTCATTCATGTTAGCAAGTGGTGATTAAACAATTATGTCTAGAAGGATGTGAATCCTTGGTCCACCGACTAACTTCCATTAAATGTTATCTCATGAAGTCAACAAGTTCCACATGAAGTTGAGGTGTGTGCCTAGAGCATAACTATATCTAATTTCCAATGACTTATGATAGAGAAAGGGTGAAAACTAAATGGAGGAAGCTTGTAAAAACTAGGGGACAATAGAAAAAACACAAGTAAATAAGATATATATAAAATCTACAAATAAAACATTTAAAGCCAAAAAGATTTTCAAATAGTGAAACATATATCTATTACAGGAAACTCAAATACATAATGATTAGACTACTAAGGATTGGTGATACATAAAATTCTCAAAAATGATTTGACACAGTGAAGGAAAAAAGAAACTGAAGTAAAAGAAGACTAAATAATACACTCAAAAGTAAATAAGAAGGGTGGAACGGGGTCACATTAATCAATATGCATTGTATTCAGAACTGCTTTGAATCTGGCAACTCCTTTGTACAATTACTTCAAGATAATAAAACAGTTAAAATAGAGAAGATAGGGGAAAATAAGTCCAGAATCATTTGGAATACACTCAGGGTAATTGGAATAACAAGAATAATTCAATATTCATAAATAATAGTCAACTTACAATGAACATCATAGAACTGGGAGAATGAGTAAAAAAAATACTATCATTATTTAAAGTATTTTCCCAAACCTAAACTAGGTTCTGAGGAGAAAATTAGTAGAGACATTCTACAGAGGCTCTATGATTTTAGAAGAACTTATATTTAACATTAGGAAGGATTTTTTTTCTCCAAGAATGTGTTTTGCCCCATATACCATGCAGAGAATTTCTCTCTGGCCTCAACAAGATGATGTAGCACTTAGGGACAAAGATGCAACCTAACAGGCCAGCACTGGAAGCTAAGATGGAGAAGACCTCCATGGCCACCATATTTTTTCTCTTGGTGCTGTGGTAGACAGGCAGGAAGGTGACCCACACACTACAGAACACCAACATACTGAAGGTCAGGAACTTGGCCTCATTGAAGGTGTCAGGCAGGTTCCTGGCCAAGAAAGCCACAGTGAAGCTTGCCAGGGCCAGGGAGCCCAGGTATCCCAGGACACAATAGAAGGCAGTGGCTGAGCCTTTGTTGCACAGGATGATAATGTGGCCATGTTCTGAGTGTGCATTGGTGGATCAGCGTGCAGATGGGAATGATGAAGTTAGGCATTCCTGACACCAGCAACCACCGCATCCTTCTCCCTGAAGAAGTGACAGAGAAGGCCAGAACCACAGTAACAGTTTTGGCCAAGACAGTGGAAACAGCCATGGTGAACACAACTCCAAATGTGGTCTGCTGGAGGACACACGTGGCTGTGTTGGGATGTCCAATGAAGAGCAAGGAGCAAAGAAAGCAGCAGTTGAGGGAGATGAGCAAGATGTAGCTGAGAGCCCTGTTGTTGGCCTTGACAATGGGAGTGTTGTTGTGCTTGGTAAAAATCCCAATAACAGCAGTGGTTAGTGCAGAGAGGCAGAGAGCTAAGCAGACTAGAGTCATCCCCAGAGGGTCCCTAGAGTCCAGGAAGCTTTCAGATTTCAGCAGGCAGAGGTTTTTCTCTGTGTTGGCATACTGATGATCTGGGCACCTTACACACTGCTCCCAATCTGGCAAGGAGTGGGAATTACTGTCAGTTGTACAATGGTTACCTTGCTTCTCTGTCCTTCCCCCAAAGAGGTTCATTTGTTAAACTTAACCCACTGTTCAGCATTGTTACTTTCTAAACCAAAGTACAAATCGTATGAAGCATACAATTCAATGTGAGTCCTGATCATTTTATCCTCATATGTTTTCTTACTTTTTAGTATTTTCTTGAAAGCATTTTCCATTACAAAATGTGGAAAAGGGGCTGGGAAGTTGGTTCAGTGGTAGAGTGCCTGTCTTGCATGCATGAGGTCCTGGGTTCGATTCCTCAGTACCGCAGAAGCAGAAAAAAGCCAGAAGTGGTGCTGTGGCTTAAGTGGTAGGGCGCTAGACTTGAGCTGAGAAGCTGAAGGAGAGCACCCAGACCCAGAGTTCAGCCTCCACAACCGATGAAAAAAATGTGGAAAGATAAATCTACTTCACCTACTTAACACAACACATGTAATAATCTGTGCAATGCCTTCAGAAACTACATCCTTCATGAGAAATGTGCACATTTGATTTGGTGCATGAATATGTAAATTCTAGAGAAACAAAAAAAATCAATAATCCTCATTATCTTCTCTCGGTATCCCAACCTCAATCACCCATTGAACTTTTCAAAGTAAACATGGTTGAGTTTGATGGATATTTCGTTAATTCATTACCCAAATTTTGGTAACAGTCTCATTTTAAATTATGAGTCTTCTCATCTTATATAGGCTTCATATTTACTCTTATTTCTATATTCTTTTAATTTTTTACTTCAGTTTCTTCAATATCTACAGTTTATCACAACAGTAATTTTCTCTTAATATTTCATTGCTTATCAGGTACTAAATAACATTTCTAAAAAATGCACTAATGACTTATGATTTCATGGTACAAATAAATCATTTCTGAACCATACACTCTTCATTCTGTAGAAATTGAAATATATATTCAAAAATGTCTAAGCAGTGCACAGTGGCTCACACCTGTAATCCTAGCTACTCAGGAGGCTGAGATCTGAGAATCATGGTTCAAAGCCAGCCCGGGAAGGAAACTCCATGAGACTCTTATCTCCAATAAACCACTAGAAAACCAGAATTGGCGCTGTGGCTCAAGCGGTAGAGCACTCACCTTGAGCTGAAGTGCTAAGGGTCAGTGCCCAAGCCCAGAGTTCAAGCTCCATGACCGACAAAAAACAAAAAGTCTAGAATGTTCCTCTAACAATAAAAATCATTAGCATATACTTTCATTTCAAATCAATGTACTCTTTCAATATCCTTTATCCCAAATGCTGCATTTTCCAGGATTGTGTGATAGAGTTTAGTTAAAGCGGGCCTCTTCAGTTTAATTTTTTGCTTCAAAATATATTTTTCCATAATGCAGATAACTGTTTAACATGTTATTTGGTGGAATGGATATCATATACATGGAAACTGGTCTACAAAACTTAACCAAATCTATTATACTGTGGCAGGTGTTATGACTTTTCTGGCAGGATTTTATCTTTTTCTAACATGTAAATTCCTACCCAATAAAAGGAAGGCTTTTGTCTCTGTATGCTATCTACCTATGATGGATCATTTCTATTGTCTACCATTGATTAAGAAACACTAAGGAGGTGTGGAGAATGTTTCCAATACTTACACACTTACCTGTCCTGTTAGAAATTTCATTCTCAGAGCAAAGGATACAATCAAAGCAACAGACAGACTTTCCTTCCTGAAGGGATTTTCTGAATCCAGGACCACAAATCTCACTGCAGACAGACTGTGGAGTCTAAAAAGAGCAGATTAGTGTTGATGACAGTCAGGTCAGTTATTATTAATGCACTCAAATTCTAGTATTTATGGCAATTTGATAATTCAGAATAAAAATTTCTATATAGTTGCAAGTAATATATATATGTGTACATATTTAATTGGATGATATTACTTCGGGTATTATATCATACTCAAAGAAGAGTGCATTAAATCCTTCTTCTGACCTTCTTAATGGAAAACATAGGAACTGTTAAGTAACCATTCTTCTTAAGATGGGAAATCATCTAAAAAAATTGGACAACTGGCCAATTGATGATTGAAACATAAAATAATGAACAAAATTAAACATTCTATGTTATAAATTGACTGTCAACGTTACTGTGTTACAGTGACACAGAGCCTTGTAACGTGATATTTATATTTGGAATACATAATAGAAAAATATTTGGAAACAACTTGGCAAATAAATATGCTCCATGTGGACCAATTAATCCATTACTTCATTAAAAATGTTCTAAGTGGGAAACTGGTAAATTACATTTCCTCAGTATTAATGAAGACAAGAGGAATAAATTCTAGCAAGACATTTTGTTCATTCCTATTTCAGATCATCATTGTTTGATTCAACAAACCTCTGTGAAGGTTATGGGCCATTCTACGTTACCTTCATATAGAGATAACTGATGACCATGTGGTGCATATGGAGAAAAGTTTCCCACTTTCATCACTTGCCTAAGACCTTCTGGAAAATTGCAAAGGTTCACAATGTCATACTTTGCCACCAATTTCTTTGTCTCATCCAAAATCACTTGGTCACCAGCAGGATTGTTGAAATGGATGTTCTTCAGAAAGGAGTGGAGCTAAAAGACATGCATTGACCAGAGTAAAATTAGTCAAAAGTTCACACATAAAACTGGAAGAAAGAATGTGTATCTCATTGACTTTCATTTCTGTTTCAGAATCCATATATAACAGAGTAATGTAGCAGAACAATTTAAACTCTATGGAGAACTAATATAAAATAATGTTTATAACTCAAGTAACTGTCTAAGGTAATACTTCAAGATAAAAAATCTAGTATGTTCACTGAAATATTCAGAAATCATACACATTCCACTGCCTGGCTACACAGGCACAGAGATTTCTTTTATGAATAACTCCACTGTGTAATTAGTGGAAAAGTTACAAAAACTACCTGAATTAGAATTAAATTATTTCACTTTTGAAATATGAACAAATGTATGCAAAATACTGATGTGAAAATAGTTTAATTATCCCTTGCCTGTTACAAATTCAAATAGAAAATCAGTCAATACAAAAATGAAAGCTTGAGCACTGACATGTCACAGACAGGTGGAATGAAAGAAAACAATATCTAAAAAATTAATTAAAAATTCATTCTGGACACTTTTTTCAAGGAAAATTCTACATGGTTTTAATACTATTTCAAAATCAAACTGGGTAATGGTGGCTCACAACTGTAATCCAAAATACATAGTAGGCAGGGATCTGAGGATCCTAGTCTGAAGCCACCATGAACATGAACAACCAAGAGACACTTATCTCCAATTACCTACCCAGAAAAATAAGAAGTAGAGTTTTGCTTAAATGCTCAACTACTCAATTGAGCAAAAGAAACCTAGGTTCTGAGTTCAAGCCTAAGGAATGGCACTAAAAATATCAAAAACAAAAATCATCACAGACAGCTAAGCTTAGTTTAGTCCCTCCCTTTGTCTTTTAAAAAAATCTGTCTTGACTATCTAGTTTGATTTGAATGAATCCCTCTTACAATGTCAGTTTGCTGATAGAATTTACCAGTGCAAATCCTTCACCTGGAAAGGGGAAAATTGACATTTTCTTCCATTTCCCACTGGCTGTGTTTCTGCTTGACCAATAAGCATCTCATGAAGGGCCTGAGCCACAGCATACACAGCATTATATATATAGTAACTCTCTTCCATCATGCCCATGTCAAAAGGTACCAAGGCAACCATTCCAAGGATGCATTGTCTGTTCAGGTCTTCCAAGTGACACAGCAAGACTCAGAAAATGTGCAATTAAATAAAGTTGCAGAGCTTCTGCAGGGCAAATGACATAGCTAGCAAGATCAATAGAAAGCCCACGGATTGGGAGAAGATCTTTACTAGCCATACAACGGACAAGGGTCTCATATCTAAAATATACTTGGAACTCAAAAAATTAAACCCCCCAACAACAAATCCTCAAAGAAACAACTGCCCAATAAATAAGTAGGCCAAAGACTTAAAGAGAAACTTCTCTGAAGAAGAAAGAAGGATGGCCAATAGACACATGAAGAAATGTTCAACATCCCTAGCCATAAAAGAAATGCAAATCAAAACAACATTGAGATATCACCTCACTCCAGTTAGAACGGCAAAAATCAAGAACTCTGACAACAACAGATGCTGGAAGGGATGTGGACAGAAAGGAACCTTACTTCATTGTTGGTGGGAATGTAAACTTGTTCAACCACTTTGGAAAGCAGTATGGAGGTTCCTCAAAAGACTTCACATAGAACTCCCCTATGACCCAGCAATCCCACTTTTGGGCATTTACCCAAATGTTAACAAACAAGACCACACTAAAGCTACCAGCACAACTATGTTTATTGCAGCATTATTTACCATAGCTAAGATATGGAACCAACCCAGATGCCCCTCAGTAGATGAATGGATCAAGAAAATGTGGTATATATACACAATGGAATTCTATGCCTCCATCAGAAAGAATGACATTGCCCCATTTGTTAGGAAATGGAAAAACTTGGAAAAAATTATATTAAGTGAAGTAAGCCAGGCCCAAAGAAACATAGGTCCCATGGTTTCCCTTATTTGCAATATCTAGTATATGTATGAGTCAAGCGGAAAAGGTCAGATAATGTGATGTCAGGAAAATGAACCCTTAGATGTGTATTTTAATGTTCTTTTCTTTCATGCATGTGTTTCTAATGCATTTATAAGATTATCTCTTTGTTGCTTTGTATGTCCTTCCCCCACAGTATAACCCCTGCTTTCACTATATTTGATGTCAGTATAACTTGTGGAGGAGAAGGGGAAAAACCAGTTGTTTAAGGATACAGGTGGACCTATTGCAACAATGAGAAGTACAAGTTGTCATGTCCAAAACAAGCTTTACAACGTCGGTGGGGGGGGGGGGGAAGGGGGGGGAAGGAGAAGGATTGGGATTGGGGGGGAGGGGGGAAGCTGGGAAGGGATGTGAAGGGAAAACAAAGGAGGAGGCTGCAATGATTGGTAAGAAATGTACGCATTATCCTGCCCATGTAATTGTAACTCCTCTGTACAGTATGTTCACAAATAAAATAAAATTAAATTAAAAAAAAAGAAAATGTACAATTAAAAGAGCGAATCCACACCAAAGCAAGGTAATAGTCTTTTGGGTATTTGGATGGATTAGCAGTTTTGATAAAATTGTTGAAACCAGAAATCTCTCCATGGTGGTGTGAGAAAATGAGAGGTGCATGGAATGAGTGTACCAAAAAATATTTCATCACAGACAGAAATGTACTAAGGGAGTTTATGACCCAGACATTTCCTAGACTTAAATGTCTTCTAAATTAAGTGTTTAACAAATTGAACATGAACTCATTGTCACCATAAAGGAGTACCATATTTATGAGTGAATTTCTAATTTTCTGATGAAAGGATACATATTCAGTTACTTCATGATAGAAAGAAAGTGGTAGTATGTGATCAAAAGCTATACAGGGCAGGGGGGACCAAGATGGCGACAGGGCAGTAGGGAAACGCCACAGCTCTCTCCAACCAAAAAGAGAGTTCGAGTTCCAACGCTTAATCTCCCCAAGAGACCGACAACAACAAAAAGACGAACACTCAGAGAAAAACCAGAGGCAGAGAATAACAAAAAAAGAAAGAGAGGAAAAGAAGAATTTCAGAACAGAGAAAAGAGAAGACCCCTCCCCCAACCTTTACTGGCCGCGCGGCAGTGCAACAAGCCGCTGGCCAGCTGGCCCGGGGGGGCTGCCGGAGCCCCAGAGACACAGCAGAGACACAGGGGGCCGCTTTCAGATCACCAGGTACTGGTTTGCACAACAGCTGATCGCCAGGAACAGAGAAACCTACCAGCCGGGAGTCTCCACGAGGATCCCCCCCCCACTCTCCACCCGAGCAGAGAGGCTCCATCCCGCCAAAGCCCCTCGGCACCAGCAGCGTGACAAAGGGACCTGTCAGCAGACCACCCGCCCGCCCGATCGCGATCGCAACGATCCAACCCCAGAGGCACCACGAAGAAGCTGCCTGAGCGTGGACAATTTTGACCCCACAGCTTCGACAGAGGCAGAGACAGAAAAGAATCACACAGAGCCACCACCGCCCAACCCAGCCCGGATTGCAACAACAACTGACGACCTACACCACACAGTAACAACCAGCTCCAGGGTGAGTACCCCACAGGGGAAGTGTATCCCTCAAGGGAGACCAGAGCTGGAGGGAATCCCCAGACCCTGACCTAGACTCCCTACCTCAACACCCGGACCACAGGACCCACTAAAACTGGGAACTGTTTGAGAGCTCCACCAGCACGTGGAGCACACTCAGCTGGCCAGGCTAGAGCAAGAGCACCCCTGGAAGGGAGCTTAAATGCCCAAGCCAGGAACAGCGTCCCTGGGTCAAGACTACCAACAGTAGAAGAAATTTGAACTGTGTCCCCAGGCTGTATAACCTAGGTGATATACACATCAGCACAGGCCTAACGAGTGCGCTCCAGGCTGCATAACCTAGGTGGTATACACATCAGCACAGGCCTAACAAGCGCGCTCCAGGCTGGGGCCAGAACCAGGCCCGGGGATCCAACGCCTGAACAACACAACCAACTCCTCCCAATTGAAGTAAAAAGCTGAGCATAGGCCTCAAGAGAGGGGAGAAAACCAGGAAACAACACTCCCCGGGAAGCACGCCTGGGACAACAAAAGACCTGGAGGCCCAGGACAAGAGAAGCCCAAACCCCACCAAAACTCCACCCATATACCCTAGACTGGGAATTGGGCAACACAGGCTGCCAGCACCTGATAGTAAGCAGGAGCTCAGACTGTTAAGGCGGCTCAGCAATAGAGTGATAGTCTTGGATGTATGAGACCCTGGATCTGATTCCTCAGCATCAGAAAAGAAAAAAGGGTCAGAAGGGGTGCTGTGGCTCAAAAGGTAGGGTGCCAGCCTTGAGCTGAAAAGCTGAGGGACAGCACCCAAACCTAGAGTTCAAGCCCACAACCAGACCAAAACAAACAAACAAAAACACATCAGGAGCCCATAGCAGACTCCAGTATTTGGGAGAGTGCATCCAGAGCATCTGTTCTTCACAAGAGCACCCTTAGGAGCAAACACAAGAGTCTAGGCTGCTCAACCCTTCCAAAGGCGGGAACTGCCAGCAATCTACAGCAGAGAGCTGAGAATCCTAAGTAAGTCAGAATAGCAGCTGGAAATAGGCTCCCAACAGAACCCAAATCAGGCACAGACTCTCTCTACCAATACAGAATCAGCAACCAAGCAAAGACAGACACAACAAAACAAAATTGCAGAGCAGTCTCCTGAACCCTCATGCGAAAATCACAGAGAAAAATCAAAAGGTTTACCACCACCCAGGACAGCAAGCTCACCTCAAAAGCCAGCAGCCACACAGGGGAGAGCCCCAGTGGGAACAAAGCAGGAATGGAAGACAAAAGCTACATCCAAGGGTTGCTGGAGGCAATGACTCAAGAAATAAAGCGAGAAATTGATCAGAAATTGAAAGAGCACAAGGATGAACTATCAAAAGAGATACAGGGTATCAAACAAGAGAAGCATGCAAAAATAGAAGCTGCACAAACCTCAGTAAGAAGTGAGATAAACGCCAAATTAGAGGTAATGCATACCTCATTGAGAGGTGAGATCAGTACTCTGAGAACCAACATTGAATCCATAAAGGGATCCATTTCCTCCATGCAAACCGCAATAGAAGCCACAGTCAACAGAGTGAATGAAATGGAAGGTAGAGTGTCAGATACAGAAGACAGAATACACCAACTGGACCAAAAAGTGAAAGATATGGAAAAATCACTCAAATTAAACCAAAGGGAAATTCAAGAGCAAGCAGATAATGCTAAGAAATTTAACCTTCGCATAATCAGAGTGGACGAAGGTGAGGAATTCCAGAGCAAGGGAATGCAACACCTATTTAATAAGATAATCAGCGAAAATTTTCCCCACCTCAAAAAAGACCATCTTACCTACATTACAAAAGCTTATAGAACACCAAACAAGCAAGATCCCAGGAGAAACACTTCTAGACACATTATAGTAAAAATGATAGATCTGAATAATAAGGAAACAATCCTGCATGCAGCAAAAATGAAGAAGGAGCTATACTACAAAGGGAAAAAAATAAGAATCACTGCAGATCTCTCCACACAAACAATGAATGCAAGAAAAGCCTGGGAAAGCACCATACCAGCCCTGAGAGCCAATAACTGCCAACCCAGACTGATATACCCGGCAAAGCTAGCATTCACATTCGATGGAGAACTGAAAACTTTTAATAGCAAAAAAAACTAAATGAATACATAAACACTAAGCCAGCATTACAAAGAATTCTAAGAGGGGGGACACAACCTGAAGAAAGCAACCAGGAACTGGGGCCTGCCCCAAACAGACGTTACTCAAAGTCTAACTGAGCAAGCACAGGAGGAAAGGAAAGAAGAAAAACTTAGGAAAACGGAATGGTAGGGACAACAATGCATCTCTCTATACTTTCTCTTAATATAAATGGGCTGAATTTGCCAATTAAAAGAAAACAAACTGAGGACTGGATCAGAAAACAAGACCCATCCATCTGTTGCCTTCAGGAGACCCACCTCTCAGCCAAACATACAAACAAACTCAGAGTGAAGGGGTGGAAAAGGATCTACCAATCAAACGCCCCCAGTAAGAAAGCAGGTGTAGCTATCCTGATATCTGACAAAATAAACTTTTCATTAAAATCAGTACAGAGAGACAAGGACGGACACTACATATTAATAAAGGGAACAATCCAAGAGGAGGATATAACCATCATCAACTTATATGCCCCAAATATTGGTGCACCCAGATATGTCAAACAAATGCTCTCAAACTTACAGAATAAAATAGATCCCAATACGATAATACTAGGAGACTTTAACACACCACTCTCTCCAAAGGACAGGTCTACCAACCAGAGGATTGGCAAAGAAGCTACCGAATTAAGAGAGGCCATACTTCAAGCAGAATTAACTGACATCTACCGAGTATTTCACCCTAAAACAACACGGTACACATTCTTCGCAGCAGCTCACGGAACTTTCTCCAAAATAGACCATATCATAGTTCATGCAAGGAACTAAAGCAAATACAAAGGGATCGACATAATCCCCTGTATCCTATCTGACCACAGTGGAATCAAGCTAGCTCTCAATAACAAAGCATACCGCAGAAATTTCTCTAATACATGGAAATTGAACAGCACACTCCTTAACAATGCCAGGATAACAGAAGAGATCAGAGAAGAAATAAAGCATTTCCTACAACTCAATGAAAATGAAAACACCTCACAAAGAAACTTGTGGGACACAGCAAAAGCAGTCCTGAGGGGCAAATTTATTGCCCTCAGTACCCACATCAAGAGAATGGAGACAGACCAAGTAAATAATCTCATGTTGCAATTAAAACAGCTAGAAAAACAAGAAAAAATGGGACCTAAAGCTACTAGATGAAGCCAGATAACCAAATTAAAAGCAGAGATTAACCAATTAGAAAATCAGAAAACCATAACCAAAATAAACCAAACAAAAAGCTGGTTCTTTGAAAAAATAAACAAAATTGATGGCCCATTGGCTAGATTAATTTAAAAAAGAAGAGAGGAAACCCATATTAATAGGATTAGGGATGCCACGGGAAACATCACAACACATACCCAAGATATCCAAACAATTCTAACAGACTACTTTCAAAAGCTATACTCTCTAAAGGAAGAAAATCGGGCAGAAATGGATGCATTTTTAGAGAAATACAAGTTGCCCAAACTGAGCAAAGAAGAAGTTAACCAATTAAATAAGCCAATATGCTATAATGAGATACAGGAAGCTATCAAAAATCTTCCAACAAAAAAAAAGCCCAGGACCAGATGGATTCACAGCAGAATTCTATAAGACCTTTAAACAAGAACTAATACCCATACTCCTCAAGCTCGTCAGAGAAACAGAGAAGGAGGGAGCTATCCCAAACTCATTCTACGAAGCCAATATCACACTCATCCCCAAACCAGGCAAAGACCCAACCAAAAAGGAGAATTACAGGCCAATCTCCTTGATGAACACAGATGCAAAGATCCTTAACAAGATTCTAGCTAACAGAATCCAGAAACACATAAAAAAAATAATTCACTATGACCAGGTAGGCTTCATCCCAGAGACACAGGGATGGTTTAACATACGTAAGTCAATAAATGTATGATTATCACCACAGATGCAAAAAAGGCCTTTGATAAAATTCAACATTCATTCATGCTAAAAGCTCTGGAGAAAATAGGAATAGAAGGAACATTTCTAAAAACAATAAAAGCCATTTATGACAAACCAATAGCCAATCTTATACTTAATGGGGAAAAGCTACAACCAATTCTCCTAAAATCAGGAACAAGGCAAGGATGCCCACTGTCTCCACTCCTCTTCAATATAGTCCTAGAACCCTTAGCCAGGGCAATAAGGCAAGAAAAATACATTAAAGGGATCCACATAGGGAAAGAAGAAGTTAAACTATCCCTTTTTGCAGACGACATGATACTATACCTCCACGATCGCAAAAACTCCATCCCCAAACTCTTAGAAATCATAAATCACTTCGGCAAAATAGCAGGATACAAAATAAACCCACAAAAATCAGTTGCCTTCCTATACACTGATAATGTACAGGAAGAGAGGGAAATAAAGGGAGCAACCCCATTCACAATAACCTCCCGAAAAATAAAATATTTACGAATTAACCTAACCAAAGATGTAAAAGAACTATTTAATGAGAACTATAAAAAGTTAAAGAAAGAAATTGCAGAAGACACTAGGAAATGGAAAGACCTCCCATGCTCCTGGATAGGCCTACTTAAAATACTAAAGATGGTAATACTTCCAAAACTAATATACAATTTCAATGCAATTCCTATTAAAATCCCAATGACGTACATCACTGAAATACAGAAAACAGTCCAAAAATTCATATGGAACAACAAAAGACCTAGAATAGCCAAAACAATTCTAGGGGATAAAGACAATATGGGAGGGCTATCCATGCCGAACTTCAAACTCTACTACAGAGCTATAATAACAAAGACAGCATGGTACTGGCACAAAAACAGACCGGAAGACCAATGGAACAGAATAGAAGATCCAGAAATAAATCCACAGGCCTACAACCAGCTGATATTCGACAAAGGAGCCAAAGACATACAATGGAAGAAACACAGCCTCTTCAACCGCTGGTGCTGGGAAAACTGGGCAGCCACATGCAGAAAACTAAAAGTGGACCCCAGCCTATCACCATGCACCAACATCAACTCAAAATGGATTAAAGACCTTAACATTAAACCTGAATCTCTGAAACTACTGCAGGACAGAGTAGGAGAGACACTTGAACTAATAGGCACAGGAAGGAACTTCCTGAACAGAGTCCCAGGGTCACAACAAGTTGGAGAGAGACTCGACAAATGGGACTACCTTAAAATAAAAAGCTTCTGCACAGATAAAGTTATCGCAACCAAGCTAGAAAGACAACCAACTAATTGGGAAAAAATATTTACCAGCAATATATCAGACAAGGGTTTAACATCCTGTATATACAGGGAACTCAAGAAACTAATCCCTCCCAAACCTAACGAACCAATTACTAAATGGGCAAGGGAACTAAAGAGGGACTTCTCAAATGAAGAAATAAAAATGGCAAAGAAACACATGAGGAAATGTTCATCATCCCTGGTGGTGAAGGAAATGCAAATAAAGACAACCCTGAGATACCACCTTACCCCAGTCAGAATGTCCCACATCCACAAATCAGCCAACAACAAATGCTGGAGGGGATGTGGAGAATGAGGAACGCTATTACACTGCTGGTGGGAATGTACACTCATACAACCACTTTGGAAAGCAGTCTGGAGGGTCCTTAGAAAGCTAAAGATTGACCTCCCTTACGACCCAGTCATACCACTTCTAAGCATCTACCCTGAACAATAGGAACAAATATACAAGGACACATGCACCTTCATGTTTATTGCAGCACTGTTTGCAATAGCTAGGATATGGAAACAACCTAGATGCCCCACCACAGATGAATGGATCCAAAAATTGTGGTATCTATACACAATGGAATATTATGCAGCCATTAGAAATGACAAAATAATGGCATTTGCAGGGAAATGGATGGAGCTAGAAGCAATCATGTTGAGCGAGGTAAGCCAAGAATGAAGAGACAAACAGTACATGGTCTCCCTGATAAGTGGATGATAAATCCAAATGTTAGGTGATATGACAAAACTAACAGGACTTAAGAAACAAAGAACTCCCACTCATCTGGTTGAACCACTACCAAATATCCCCATGCTGCTGATCACATCTATGGTATATAACATGTGAGCACCGTTATATATTACAGACTGTGATAGACAATTTGCTCCAGGAAAGTTAGAATGAACTTGTGACTTTAAATGAGCATCATTATTCCACAATACTGTGAATTTCCGGAAATTAAGTAATCACTTACTCACAATCAAAAAAAAAAAAAAGAACCTTGGGGAAGGGAGGGAGGGAGGGGATGGTAGGGGGAAAACAATGGAGGGGGTAACAATGTTCAAGAGGAAGTGTACTCATTACCTCACTCATGTAACTGTAACCCTCTGTATAGTATCTTTACAATAAAAAAATTAAAAAAAAAAGAGTACAATGTAAGTACAAAAAAAAAAAAGCTATACAGGGGCCTGAGAAGGTGGCTCAGTGGTAGAGCACTTGCCTTGCATGCTCGAGGCCCTGGGTTCGATTCCTCAGCACCACATAAGAAAAAAAAAGTCGGAAGTGGCACTGTGGCTCAAGTGGCAGAGTGCTAGCCTTGAGCTGAAGAGCTGAGGGACAGCACCGAGGCCCAGAGTTCAGGCCCATGACCGGACCCCCCCAAAGGAAAAAAAAAAAGGTATACAGACTTTGTGCTTATTCATCTCTTCTCTCAATTGGGGCATCCACAAACCATTCTCATCTTCTGAGATCAACAGACCCACCCACTTCCAGCTGAAATGAACCATCAAGGAAACCATGGCAAAAGCTAGAGATGTGTCCTTGGGGGCTATCTGATAGACAGAAGGGAACAGGAGATAGTTACTCAGGATAGGAACAAAATGTCCAAAGTTAAGCTAGAAGAAAATGTGAAAGTGAGCAATTAGATTGACATAAACCAATCCTCAATCTTGATGCGCATTAAGGAACACCTAAATTACAAAAAAGGCTTGTTTATCCCATGTTTAGTGGCATCTTCAATTCCTGAGGCCTATGTAGAAAATAAAAGAACCAGGTAAGAGATGGAGGTATTCCTGTGGTCTGCTATAGGCTGTTCTTACACTAAAGCAAGCCCATACGGACATCTCACCAAAGGTAGTTCATTTGGAGCATTTACAATTCAACATTCTTCTTCTAAATGCATCAAAAACCTGAGAATGGCATCAACTAGTCATGCTTTCATCCCTCAGCAGCCCTCCTGTTCTCACCTGTGGAAATCTGTAGAGGTCCAACACTGTTGCATGCTGGGAAGAGATTTGGCCTGATGGTCCAGACAGTGTTCCTACAGTCTGACTTTCTCTCTTACAGTCATAATTCAGGATAAAATCTTTCCCAGAGAGGCTTAAGACAAGACTCTTATACAGCACATGGTATCTTATTCCATTTGAATGGATAGAAAATCCCATACTGACGTTAGGCAAAAGATGAAGATTTTTGTTGATCTCTTCAACAGCAAAAGCCAAAGCTAGAATAAACTGGTAATTGTTGAAGTTATAGCTGTAGAGAGGGCACAGGAAGTATCTTCAATCTTATGCATTGACTTAAGGGAATATAATAAATGTTTCTTTCTTTTTTTGGGTGGGGGATCTGGTCGTGGGGCCTGAACTCTGAGCCTGAGTGCTGTCCCTCAACTCTTCAGTTCAAGGCTATCACTCTACCACTTAAGCCACAGTGCCACTTCCAGCTTTTTTTTTTTCTGCTTATGTGGTGCTGAACAATCGAACCCAGGGTCTCATGGATGCAAGGCAAGTGCTCTATCACTGAGCCATATTCCCAGCCTCAATAAGTGTTTCCTGAGGAAAAAAACATGCATATATTGAAAACTTACCCCTAACAATGTTGAATTCGAATATGGATTTTTTGTTGTTGTTGTTTTGTTTGTCAGCTTTGGGGCTTTAATTCTGGGCCTGGGTGCTGTCTCTGCACATTTCAGCTCAAGGCTAGTGCTCTACCACTTGAGCCACAGCGCCACTTCTGGTTTTCTGGTGTTTAATTGGAGATCAGAGTCTCATGGACTTTCCTGTCTGGGTAGTCTTTGAACCAAGATCCTCAGATCTCAGACTCCTGAGTAACTATGGTTACAGGTGTGAACCACCAGCGCCCAACTAGAACAACCATTTCTTAAATGAAAAAGAAGAACCAACAGCAAAACTGAAGTACCTGAACATATCTTTCCATAAATAGACTAGAAAAATAAATATTGTTAAAATATTCACAGTAGTAAAAATTATCTACATATTTATGGAGTCCATACCAAAATATCAGAATTATTCATCACAGGAATAGAAAAACAATGAAAAACTTTTAAGTAAAAAATCCTCAAATGACCTAAGCTTTTGGAAAAATCAGCTAGTCACTAAGTGGTACTGTGGCTCAAGTGGTAGAGTGCTCACCTTAAGCAGATGATTTGAGATACAGTGCCCAGGCCTAGAATTCAAGTCCCACAACTGACAAAAACAAAACAAAACAAAACATATATTTGGGGAGAGAAGATATGGTACAGGAAAAACCAAGGAGGAGGTAACAATGCTCGATAGGAAATGTACTCATTACCTTACTCATGTAACTGTGAACCCTCTGTACATTATCTTTACAATAAAAAAAATATACTAAAAAGGCAAGAGAAAACAAAAAAAATTAAAAAAATTTAGTAATACAACGATTGGCAATACCAGATCTTAAATTCACCATTCACTCCCAGTATAATTTAGAAATAGACTAGTAGAAGTCAGGGACATGTGCATCTTCCTCAAGGCTAGACTCCTTACAATTGAAGATGCTGAGCTGTGAGAAGTGTGATTCAGATACAGCCTTGGCAGAAAATAATTGCATGACCATTTTATCTAAAGACTATGAAAATTTCAACATGTCTATTCATAGGCAGAGAAAACTGCAAAATACAAAAGAAAGCCCAATAAAAATCCATGTAGTTGTAACTATGTGACTATTGAACACAGCTTCTTTTACTGAAAAATGGCCTCTATAACCTGTGGTTGCTCTGAAAATACAGACATGAACATGTAAAACACTGAAATCTCATTGCACTCTTTCATCACATAAAGGATTTATTCAAAATTGTTTACAGATCTTAATAGGAGACTTGAAAATTTGTAAACAGTAGAGAAACACAAAGGAGAAATCTTTCAAGAAGTAGGCACAGAGAATGAGTTCCTGGCTAGGATTCCAATAACAGGAGAACAATACAAAACCCTGACACTTTGGAGAGAGGGATGTGGTGCTTTTGGACTGTTACCTATCTGTTTCCAAAGCTCTGTATTAGTACACATAAAAATACACTTTTCTCAATAGCAACAATAAGAACATATATACATTTCTACAAAAGGGATTTTTATACTCATTGCAAACATTTGACAGTTTCTGGAAGCATGTCAATTTTAGGAAAATAATTCAGAATGATAAGGAAAAAATATAACGATTGTGAAAAATACTTCGATGTGGTGAAATGACAGCACAATCGATAGATACATATCTATGATATCATAAAAAATGAAGAAAAACCCTTGGTTCATATCTGAAAGTTGTATCCATCAGATGGATACTTTGGAAAATTGCATAGAAATAGTGAATTATTCAATTTCCCAAATACAGTAAACAACATAATCTATTTTACAATATACAGAGCTTTATTATATTTATTTGGAGGAGAAATTGCAAGCCAAATCATTTCTTAAAAGAAATAAATGTAAGAAGCAAGTATATTTTAGATATTGTAGAGAGCTTGAGGAAAAAATCAAGTGGTTGTTAAAGAGAAGTCATATAATAAAACATAAAATCAGCTAAAGTAAGTATTTCATAAATGTCTGCTAATAAAATATATTTAGAAGAGATAAGCTCGAAAAGATTTCTTTTAAAAATCATTTCTATTTCTCAGTGATAAAATAGCATACAGGATAGGAATATTGACATACATTTGTGGCCTGAGGTATCTATGAAGTCACATGCTCAATGGACCATTAAAATGGGAAAGGGTTCAGAAGGTTTTCTAGAGAAAGAAATATTCTAAGTGTGTGTGGAATCACGTTCCCAAGTCATGAAGCTGGTTATTGCAACTGTTGATTTGATTAGTGAACTGAAATGTTTCGTCCAGTTCCTAACTTTGTCTAATGAATGAATTAGCAAACAGGAGAAAATCTGAGGTACTATGATTGTATTGTGTCAGGTAAAAGTATGATTTCCCAAGCCAAACTATGTACAGAGCCACTTCTCAGGCCTCCAGTGTTCCCTCTGAATAGAGCAATTTATAAAAGACAGCACAAAGCCAAGGCCAGCAGCCTCACCTGGCTTCTTCTAAGCCCTCACAATACAGGATTTCATAGGCTGCCATCACATATGAGTGGAAGTTACCGCCTTGTCTAGAAAAGAATGCTGCCATAGCTTACCTGATTCCCCTGGAAGATCCTGTCAATTCTGCATCTCTCTGTTGGACTATTAGAAGATCATTTCTGGCTTGTGATAAATTGAATAAGTGATAATGTTTGATATCCTGCAGTCCTCATTCTGTACTGATGTAGAGTGAGATTAGATGACAGTATGTGCCTGGAATATGAACTCTATTAAATATTCCAACCAATAGCAGAGACGCATCATTTTCTTCCAGTAACTTTCCATCCATCAACTGGTATCCTGAACTTTTAATACCAGTTCCTTTTGGCCATGCTGTGCTAAAGATTTAGCTCCATGGATTTCATTCATTGCTAAGCCTCATCACATTCATCCAAATAATTAAGGGAAAGCCTTCATGGATAAAAAGTAATTTGATAATTTTTAGCCACTACCAGACAAAAGGTTTTACTCTAGGATACCTGATTGTCAGACCAGTCTCCAGTGACATTCACCCACAGAACTTGCATATCTGAAAGAAGCTAAGACAAACCCATCAGCAGAAAACATAACATCAATGATATTAATAAATACTTCTGTGAAACATGCAAATAAATACTTACTATTAATACATGGGAAAATGAATAAGCACAATTCCTGTTGATCCAATGAACTATAAGCAAAAGTTATGTGTTACACATGAGAATAGTTCAGAAGAGGCCATCACTGTTCCTGAATATGAACAGGTACCATAGGGAAAGCTTGATTTACCACACTTGAGAAAGGACGCAAGCACTCAAAGTTCCAAGTAATATTTTACCTTCTAATAGGACTAAAATTAGAATGCTGACTTATGCTAAATTCTGTCATGTGACCTTGAAAATGTAATCTCCTGTGTTAGAACTCATGTGGTTATGTAAGCACTGAGAATGTGTGTATACAAGTACCAGAATCAAAGAGGTGGGTATAAACTCTCTATACTGCCTCCCTGCTTCAGGTTTCACAGAATGTTCTCTCATACATGAAAGCACCACTGACATGAAGTTCTGACCCACAATGAATTTGAGATAGTAACTGCATCCTTTCAATAAGAATTATTTCTCAAACAGATGGACATCAATATGCTGACCAACAGATATTAGAAATCATGTATATGTAAGAAAGTATCTGCCATTTGATTACAGGAAAATACATGTTCCTGTAACGTGTTAGTTCAAACCTTGTGTCAATGGCTTTCTTTTTTTCAAGTTAGTCTTTTTTTTTCGAATTTTTATTGTAAAGATACTGCAGTTACATGAGTGAGGTATTGAGTACACTTCCTCTTGAACATTGTTACCCCCTCCATTGTTTTCCCCCTACCATCCCCTCCCTCCCTCCCTTCCCCAAGGTTCTTTTTTTTTTTTAATTGTGATTAAGTGATTAAATAATTTCCGGAATTTCACAGTATTGTGGAATAATGATGTTCACTTAAAGTCAAAAGTTCATTCTAACTTTCCTGGAGCAAATTGTCTATCACAGTCTGTAACATATAACGGTGTTCACATGTTATATACCATATATGTGATCAGCAGCATGGGGATATTTAGTAGTGGTTCAACCAGATGAGTGGGAGTTCTTTGTTTCTTAAGTTCTGTTAGTTTTGTCGTATCGCCTAACATATTGGATTTAGCATCCACTTATCAGGGAGACCATGTACCGTTTGTCTTGTCTTTCTTGGCTTACCTCGTTCAACATGATTCTTTCTAGCTCCATCCATTTCCCTGCAAATGTCATTATTTTGTCATTTCTAATGGCTGCATAATATTCCATTGTGTATAGATACCACAATTTTTGGATCCATTCATCTGTGGTGGGGCATCTAGGTTGTTTCCATATCCTAGCTATTGCAAACAGTGCTGCAATAAACATGGAGGTGCACATGTCCTTGTATATTGGTTCCTGTTGTTCAGGGTAAATGCCTAGAAGTGGTATGACTGGGTCGTAAGAGAGGTCAATCTTTAGCTTTCTAAGGACCCTCCAGACTGCTTTCCAAAGTGGTTGTATAAGTGTACATTCCCACCAGCAGTGTAATAGCGTTCCTCGTTCTCCACATCCCCTCCAGCATTTGTTGTTGGCTGATTTGTGGATGTGGGACATTCTGACTGGGGTAAGGTGGTATCTCAGGGTTGTCTTTATTTGCATTTCCTTCACCACCAGGGGTGATGAACATTTCCTCATGTGTTTCTTTGCCATTTTTATTTCTTCATTTGAGAAGTCCCTCTTTAGTTCCCTTGCCCATTTAGTAATTGGTTTGTTAGGTTTGGGAGGGATTAGTTTCTTGAGTTCCCTGTATATACAGGATGTTAAACCCTTGTCTGATATATTGCTGGTAAATATTTTTTCCCAATTAGTTGGTTGTCTTTCTAGCTTGGTTGCGATAGCTTTATCTGTGCAGAAGCTTTTTATTTTAAGGTAGTCCCATTTGTCGAGTCTCTCTCCAACTTGTTGTGACCCTGGGACTTTGTTCAGGAAGTTCCTTCCTGTGCCTATTAGTTCAAGTGTCTCGCCTACTCTGTCCTGCAGTAGTTTCAGAGATTCAGGTTTAATGTTAAGGTCTTTAATCCATTTTGAGTTGATGTTGGTGCATGGTGATAGGCTGGGGTCCACTTTTAGTTTTCTGCATGTGGCTGCCCAGTTTTCCCAGCACCAGCGGTTGAAGAGGCTGTGTTTCTTCCATTGTATGTCTTTGGCTCCTTTGTCCAATATCAGCTGGCTGTAGGCTTGTGGATTTATTTCTGGGTCTTCTATTCTGTTCCATTGGTCTTCGGGTCTGTTTTTGTGCCAGTACCATGCTGTCTTTGTTATTATAGCTCTGTAGTAGCGTTTGAAGTTCGGCATGGATAGCCCTCCCATATTGTCTTTATCCCCTAGAATTGTTTTGGCTATTCTAGGTCTTTTGTTGTTCCATATGAATTTTTGGACTGTTTTCTGTATTTCAGTGATGTACATCATTGGGATTTTAATAGGAATTGCATTGAAATTGTATATTAGTTTTGGAAGTATTACCATCTTTACTATATTAAGTCGGCCTATCCAGGAGCATGGGAGGTCTTTCCATTTCCTAGTGTCTTCTGCAATTTCTTTCTTTAACTTTTTACAGTTCTCATTAAATAGTTCTTTTACATCTTTGGTTAGGTTAATTCCTAAATATTTTATTTTTTAGGAGATTATTGTGAATGGGTTTGCTCCCTTTATTTCCCTCTCTTCCTGTACATTGTTAGTGTACAGGAAGGCAACTGATTTTTTTGGGTTTATTTTGTATCCTGCTATTTTGCCGAAGTGATTTATGATTTCTAAGAGTTTGGGGATGGAGTTTTTGCGATCGTGAAGGTATAGTATCATGTCATCTGCAAAAAGGGATAGTTTAACTTCTTCTTTCCCTATGTGGATCCCTTTAATGTCTTTTTCTTGCCTTATTGCCATGGTTAAGGGTTCCAGGACTATATTGAAGAGGAGTGGAGACAGTGGGCATCCTTGCCTTGTTCCTGATTTTAGGAGAATTGGTTGTAGCTTTTCCCCATTAAGTATAAGATTGGCTATTGGTCTGTCATAAACGGCTTTTATTGTTTTTGGAAATGTTCCTTCTATTCCTATTTTCTCCAGAGCTTTTAGCATGAATGAATGTTGAATTTTATCAAAGGCCTTTTCTGCATCTGTGGCAATAATCATGTGATTCTTGACCTTGGCTCTGTTGATATTTATTGACTTACGTATGTTAAACCATCCCTGTGTCTCTGGGATGAAGCCTACCTGGTCATAATGTATAATTTTTTTAATGTGTTTCTGGATTCTGTTAGCTAGAATCTTGTTAAGGATCTTTGCATCTGTGTTCATCAAGGAAACTGGCCTGTAATTCTCCTTTTTGGTTGGGTCTTTGCCTGGTTTGGGGATGAGTGTGATATTGGCTTCGAAGAATGAGTTTGGGATAGCTCCCTCCTTCTCTGTTTCTCTGAAGAGCTTGAGGAGTATGGGTATTAGTTCTAGTTTAAAGGTCTTATAAAATTCTGCTGTAAATCCATATGGTCCTGGGCTTTTTTTTTGTTGGAAGATTTTTGATAGCTTCCTGTATCTTATTATAGGATATTGGCTTATTTAATTGGTTAACTTCTTCTTTGCTCAGTTTGGGCAACTTGTATTTCTCTAAAAATGCATCCATTTCTGCCCGATTTTCTTCCTTTTGAGAGTATAGCTTTTGAAAGTAGTCTGTCAGAGTTGTTTGGATATCTTGGGTACGTGTTGTGATGTTTCCCGTGGCATCCCTAATCCTATTAATATGGGTTTCCTCTTTTCTTTTTTTAATTAATCTAGCCAATGGGCCATCAATTTTGTTTATTTTTTCAAAGAACCAGCTTTTTGTTTGGTTTATTTTGGTTATGGTTTTCTGATTTTCTAATTGGTTAATCTCTGCTCTTAATTTGGTTATCTGGCTTCATCTAGTAGCTTTAGGTCCCATTTTTTCTTGTTTTTCTAGCTGTTTTAATTGCAACATGAGATTATTTACTTGGTCTGTCACATTCTCTTCATATGGGCATTGAGGGCAATAAATTTGCCCCTCAGGACTGCTTTTGCTGTGTCCCACAAGTTTCTTTATGAGGTGTTTTCATTTTCATTGAGTTGTAGGAAATGCTTTATTTCTTCTCTGATCTCTTCCTTTACCCAGGCATTGTTAAGGAGTGTGCTGTTCAATTTCCATGTATTAGAAAAATTTCTGCGGTATGCTTTGTTATTGAGAGCTAGCTTGATTCCACTGTGGTCAGATAGGATACAGGGGATTATGTCGATCCCTTTGTATTTGCTTAAGTTCCTTGCATGAACTATGATATGGTCTATTTTGGAGAAAATTCCGTGAGCTGCTGCGAAGAATGTGTACTGTGTTGTTTTAGGGTGAAATACTCGGTAGATGTTAGTTAATTCCGCTTGAAGTATGGCCTCACTTAATTCGGTAGCTTCTTTGCCAATCCTCTGGTTGGTAGACCTGTCCTTTGGTGAGAGTGGTGTGTTAAAGTCTCCTAGTATTATCGTATTGGTATCTATTTTATTCTGTAAGTTTGAGAGCATTTGTTTGACATATCTGGGTGCACCAATATTTGGGGCATATAAGTTGATGATGGTTATATCCTCCTCTTGGATTGTTCCCTGTATTAAAATGTAGTGTCCGTCCTTGTCTTTCTGTACTGATTTTAATGAAAAGTTTATTTTGTCAGATATCAGGATAGCTACACCTGCTTTCTTACTGGGGGCATTTGATTGGTAGATCCTTTTCCACCCCTTCACTCTGAGTTTGTTTGTATGTTTGGCTGAGAGGTGGGTCTCCTGAAGGCAACAGATGGATGGGTCTTGTTTTCTGATCCAGTCCTCAGTTTGTTTTCTTTTAATTGGCAAATTCAGCCCATTTATATTAAGAGAAAGTATAGAGAGATGCATTGTTGTCCCTGCCATTCCATTTTCCTAAGTTTTTCTTCTTTCCTTTCCTCCTGTGCTTGCTCATTTAGACTTTGAGTAACGCCTGTTTGGGGCAGGCCCCAGTTCCTGGTTGCTTTCTTCAGGTTGTGTCCCCCCTCTTAGAATTCTTTGTAATGCTGGCTTAGTGTTTATGTATTCATTTAGTTTTTTTTGCTATTAAAAGTTTTCAGTTCTCCATCGAATGTGAATGCTAGCTTTGCCGGGTATATCAGTCTGGGTTGGCAGTTATTGGCTCTCAGGGCTGGTATGGTGTTTTCCCAGGCTTTTCTTGCATTCATTGTTTGTGTGGAGAGATCTGCAGTGATTCTTATTTTTTTCCCTTTGTAGTATAGCTCCTTCTTCATTTTTGCTGCATGCAGGATTGTTTCCTTATTATTCAGATCTATCATTTTTACTATAATGTGTCTAGAAGTGTTTCTCCTGGGATCTTGCTTGTTTGGTGTTCTATAAGCTTTTGTAATGTAGGTAAGATGGTCTTTTTTGAGGTGGGGAAAATTTTCACTGATTATCTTATTAAATAGGTGTTGCATTCCCTTGCTCTGGAATTCCTCACCTTCGTCCACTCTGATTATGCGAAGGTTAAATTTCTTAGCATTATCTGCTTGCTCTTGAATTTCCCTTTGGTTTAATTTGAGTGATTTTTCCATATCTTTCACTTTTTGGTCCAGTTGGTGTATTCTGTCTTCTGTATCTGGCACTCTACCTTCCATTTCATTCACTCTGTTGACTGTGGCTTCTATTGCGGTTTGCATGGAGGAAATGGATCCCTTTATGGATTCAATGTTGGTTCTCAGAGTACTGATCTCACCTCTCAATGAGGTATGCATTACCTCTAATTTGGCGTTTATCTCACTTCTTACTGAGGTTTGTGCAGCTTCTATTTTTGCATGCATCTCTTGTTTGATACCCTGTATCTCTTTTGATAGTTCATCCTTGTGCTTTTTCAATTTCTGATCAATTTCTCGCTTTATTTCTTGAGTCATTGCCTCCAGCAACCCTTGGATATAGCTTTTGTCTTCCATTCCTGCTTTGTTCCCACTGGGGCTCTCCCCTGCGTGGCTACTGGCTTTTGAGGTGAGCTTGCTGTCCTGGGTGGTGGTAAACCTTGTGATTTTTCTCTGTGATTTTCGCATGGGGGTTCAGGAGACTGCTCTGCAATTTTGTTTTGTTGTGTCTGTCTTTGCTTGGTTGCTGATTCTGTATTAGTAGAGAGAGTCTGTGCCTGATCCGGGTTCTGTTGGGAGCCTATTTCCAACTGCTATTCTGACTTACTTAGGACTCTCAGCTCTCTGCTGTAGATTGCTGGCAATTCCCACCATTGGAAAGGTTGAGCAGCCTAGACTGCTTGTGTTTGCTCCTATGGGTGCTCTTGGGAAGATCAGATGCTCTGGATGCACTCTCCCAAATACTGGAGTCTGCTGTGGGCTCCTGGTATGTTTTTGTTTGTTTGTTTGTTTTGGGTTGGTTGTGGGCTTGAACTCAAGGTTTGAGTGCTGTCCCTCAGCTCTTCAGCTCAAGGCTGGCACCCTACCATTTGAGCCACAGTACCACTTCTGACCCTTTTTGCTTTTATGATGCTGAGGAATCAGATCCAGGGCCTCATACATCCAAGACTATCACTCTACTGCTGAGCCACTTTATCTGCCTGAGCTCCTGCTTACTATCAGGTGCTGGCAGCCTGTGTTGCCCAATTCCCAGTCTAGGGTATATGGGTGGAGTTTTGGTGGGGTTTGGGCTTCTCTTGTCCTGGGCCTCCAGGTCTTTTATTGTCACAGGCGTGCTTCCCAGGGAGTGCTGTTCCCTGTTTTTCTCCCCTCTGTTGAGGCGTATGCTCAGCTTTTTACTTCAGTTGGGAGGAGTTGGTTGTGTTCAGGTGCCCGATCCCCGGGCCTGGTTCCGGCCCCAGCCTGGAGCGCGCTTGTTAGGCCTGTGCTGATGTGTATACCACCTAGGTTATGCAGCCTGGAGCATGCTCGTTAGGCCTGTGATGATATGTATACCACCTAGGTTATGCAGCCTGGAGGACACAGTTCAAATTTCTTCTACTGTTGGTAGTCTTGACCCAGGGGTGCTGTTCCTGGATTGGGCATTTAAGCTCCCTTCCAGGGGCGCTCTTGCTCTAGCCTGGCCAGCGGAGTGTGCTCCACAGGCTGGTGGAGCTCTTGAACAGTTCCCAGTTTTAGTGGGTCCTGTGATCCGGGTGTTGGGGTAGGGAGTCTAGGTCAGGGTCTGGGGATTCCCTCCAGCTCTGGTCTCCCTTGAGGGATACACTGTCCCCTGTGGGGTACTCACACTGGAGCTGGTTGTTTCTGTGTGGTGTAGATCGTCAGTTGTTGTTGCAATCCGAGTTCAGTTGGGGTGATTGTGGGCTGGGTTGGGCGGTGGTGGCTCTGTGTGATTCTTTTCTGTCTCTGCCTCTATCGAAACTGTCGGGTCCACAGTGTCCACGCTCAGGCGGCTTCTTCACGGGTTATAGAGATCAGGTGCGTCTGACACCAGCCTTAGGCAGCTTCTGCTCGGGTGATCTGCAGGCAGCCCCCTGTGCCTCTTGGACCTGGGCAGCCCCGCCGGGTCATTGCGATCGCGATCGGGCAGGTCCGGTAACCTCAGGCAGCCTCTGCTCGGGTGATCTGCAGACAGGTCCCTTTGTTGAGCTGCTGGTGCCGGGCAGCTTTGGTGGGATGGAGCCTCTCTGCTCGGGTGGGGAGTGAGGGGTGGGGGTGGGATCCTCGCGGACACTCCCGGCTTGTAGGTTTCTCTGTTCCTGGCGATCAGTTGTTCTGTAAGCCGGTACCTCAGGTAGGTGATTTGCAGGTGGCCCCCTGTGTCTCTGGGGCTCCGGCAGCCCCCGCCGGGCCGGCTGGCCGGCGGCTTGGCGCACTGCCCCGCGGCCAGTAAAGGTTGGGGGAGGGGTCTTCGCTTTTCTCTGTTCTGAAATTCTTCTTTTCCTCTCTTTCTTTTTTTGTTATTTTCCACCTCCGGTTTTTCTCTGAGTGTTCGTCTTTTTGTTGTTGTCGGTCTCTTGGGGAAATTAGCATTGGAACTCGAACTCTCTTTTTGGTTGGGGAGAGCTGTGGCGTTTCCCTACTGCCCCATCGCCATCTTGGTCCCCCCTCTGTCAATGGCTTTTTAAAGTAGCATTGTGTGATTCTTGCAATGAGAAAGTGACAGACAATGTAGAGGCTTCACAGTGCAGAGTGTTTTCAATCATGGGAAGGAAAGCCAAGTGAAAGGAAAGTAGTGGTAACACTTTTCGAAAAGAAATGTACTCATTACCTGTCTTAGGAAATGGTAAGCCCTCTGTATATCATCTTTACAATAACGCTTTAAAAACAGAAAAAGAAAATTGTACCCTCCCTTTGGAAACCAGAATGGTATTCATCTGAGAAACACAAACAAATACAGGGCTGTTTCTAGTCAAATGTTGCATAGTAGCAAATGGTAGAGAATATAGAGAGCATTAATTGACAAATGATCTTCTCAGACTGAAAATCAAGCAGAGAATAAAAATAAAATTCAGAAGTTACTTACCTCACCATCTCAGCATTCCTGGCCCAAACAGAGGATTTTGGAACATTACGTGCTATTTCCATGTAAGTGAGGGGAAAAAACCCAGCAATCTGGATATATCTCCACTCTTATATGTAGTCTCCTTTTTGGTGAGCAAGCATTTTCTTTCACTGATGGAACTGACAAGAAATGGAAGTTGTAGTATAACTGATATACAAATCAAAGGAAACATCATAGAATGGTATGTAAACCCTACTTGTGAACATATGTGGAGCTTGTGGTAGCCAGCAAATAAGTAAATATGTAATATATGAATATAACAATATTCGAGTGTGATTTTATCGTCTAATATTTCCACTTTGCCCCCACCCCTATTTCTTTCACCATAACCTGCTGTCTTTCTGTAGACAAATGTGTTCTTTCATAATTGGGCTCTGCATCTGAGGTCCTATCTCCAAGTCAAAAACATGCAATGCAAAATATTTGGATGGTTCCCTTCTCCACTCCAGGTGTTAAAATTTCATCAAGACCGAAGGGTGTAAGACTCCAGAGATGGATGCAACTTTGTTGGAATTGGCCCTCAGGCAGTAGTGAGAAACTTTGCAAATAAAGCCTCATGGGATCATGTAAAAGTTCTGAATCAAGGTTGTAATGTGAGGTGCAAGAGAAAATGGACAGAAAGTGTTATTCAAATAAAGGCCCTATCCAAGTCATTGACCATCACCCTCCATAATCAATGATGGGGAGAACCTCCCACCACCATGGCTAAAGCCAGTGAGAGAATATTGCTGGTATGAGCCATTCAGAAGTCTGTACCCATTTGAACTGGGACTATGAGGCTATGTAATAAATAATCCTTCTATGTGCCCCAACCCAAAGATAATAGTATAAAAGAAACTCTAGCTACTATGACTCTAAAAAATTTGCAGACAAGTAGCAGGGTATTAAATTAATCCTGAAAAATCAATGGCTTTTCTGTATGCCAACAATGAGAAGAGTGTGGCCAAAATCAGGAAAGTAACTCCTTTTGTAATAGCCACACAGAAAATAAAATACCTAGGAGTTAATTAAAGAAGAGAAGGACCTCTGTGATGAATAATATAAAAAAGGAAAAAATGAAATTAAAGCAGAACTATTCTCCAGGATTGGGAGGATTAACATCGTGAAAATAGCAACACCGCCAAAGGCTATCTACAAATTCAATGCAACACCTATCAATATCCCAATCTCATTCTTCAATGAAATGGAAGAAGCAATCCAAAGTTCCTATGGAACAATAAAAGACCACAAATAGTGAAATCAATCCTTAGCAGAAAGAACAGTGCTGGAGGAATACCAATAGCAAATTTCAAACTCTATTACAAAGTTATAGTAATCAAAACAGGTTATGGTTACATAAATCAGGGAATGAGTACATTTCTTTGATCAATATATTCCCATCCCCCATTACTCTCAGAATTTATGGCCCATACCTCACCACACAAGTTGTATAGTTTATTTTCAACATTTTGTTTAGTGAATTCACTGCTGAGTTAGTTCACCTTTGTCCCAACATTTCTAACACAGATATCTTAAAGAAGAAAAATATTATATATTCCCACTAGAGGAAACAAATATGTAAGATGATGTAATTATGAAATTACAATATATACTATTCTGAAAAACAGCTTAGAAAATGAATGAAAGAGGCAATCCAAAAATTCATATGGAACAATTAAAGAACCCAAATAGCAAAACACGATCCTCAACAGAAAGAACACTCCTGGAGGAATATCAATACCAAATTTCCTACTCTACTACAAAGCCATAGTAATCAAAACAGCTTGGTACTGGCACAAGAACAGACCTCAGGACCAATGGAATAGAATTGAAAATCCAGAAACAAACCTACAGACCTATAGCAATCTAATTTTCGATAAGGGAGCTAAAAAAAATAGAATGGAAGAAAGACAGCCTCTTCAGTAAATGGTGCTGGCAAAATTGTTTAATTACTTGCAGAAAACTAAAGCTAGATCCTTATATATCACCCTGCACCAGAATCAACTCCAAATGGAGCAAAGACCTCGGAGTCAAAGTAGACACCCTGAAAACATTACAGGATGGAATAAGAGAAACCCTAGGTCTCCTTGGCCAGAAACACAGAGACCGAGAAACACAACAAATCAAAGAAAGGTTGGACAAATGGGATTGCATGAAATTTCAGAGCTTCTGCATGGCAAAGGACATAGCTAGCAAGATTAATAGAAAGTCCACAGATTGGGAGAAGATCTTCACTAGCCTTACAACAGACAAGGGTCTCATATCTAAAATATACCTAGAACTCAAAAAATTAAATCTCCCAACAACAAATCTTCAAAGAAACAATTGCTCAATAAATAAGTGGGCTAAAACCTTAGAGAGAAACTTCTCTGAAGAGGAAAGAAGGATGGCCAATAGACACATGAAGAAATGCTCAACCTCCCTAGCCATAAAAGAAATGCAAAGCAAAACAACATTGAGATACCACCTCACCCCAGTTAGAATGGCTATAGTCAAGAACTCTAATAACAACAGATGCTGGAGGGGATGTGGATAGAAGAGCACTCTACTGTACTGTTGGTGGGAGATTAAACTTGTTCAACCACTTTGGAAAGCAGTATGGAGGTTTCTCAAAAGACTCCACATAGAACTCTCCTATGACCCAGCAATCCCACTTTTGGGCATTTACCCAAATGATCACAAACAAGACCATACTAAAGCTGCTAGCACAACTATGTTTATTACAGCATTATTTACCATAGCTATGATATGGAACCAACCCAGATGCCCCTCAGTAGATGAATGGATCAAGAAAATGTGGTATATATACACTATGGAATTCTGGGCCTCCATTAGAATGAATGACATTGCCCCATTTGTTAGGAAATGGAAAGACTTGGAAAAAATTATATTAAGTGAAGTAAGCCAGGCCCAAAGAAACATAGGTCCCATGGTTTCCCTTATTTGCAATAATTAGTATATGTCTGAGTCAAGCAGAAAAGGTCAGATAAGTTGATGTTAGGGAAATGAACCCTGATATGTATTTCAATGATTTTTTTCTTTCATGCGATTGTTTCTAACATATTTATAAGATTATTTCTTTGTTGCTTTGTATGTCCCTCCCCCACAATATAACCCCTGCTTTCACTGTACTTGAGGTTGCTATAATTTGTGAGGGAGAAGGGAAAAAACAAATCGTTTAAATAGGGATACAAGTGGACCCATTGCAACAACGAGATGTACAAGTCGTTATGTCAAAAAACGAGCTTTACAACTTTGGTGGAGGGGGCAGGAGGTGGAGAATTTGGTGGGGGGAACAGAGGGAGGATGGGAAGGGATGGGAAGGGGAAACAAAGGAGGAGGCTACAATGCCAAATATACAAACAGCAAAATATATATCTATCATAGGAAAATCAAATACATAATGATTATAATATTAAGGACTGGTGATATATAAAATTCTCAAAAATATTTTGAGACAATAAAGGAAAAAAGAAAGTGAATTAAAAGAAAACTAAATAATATACTCATAATTAGATAAGAAAAGTGGAAAGGAGACACATTGATCAAAATGCAATGTATGCATGAACTGCTTTGAATCTGGCAGCTCCTTTATACAATTACTTCAAGATAATAAAACAGAATAGAGAAGATAGGAAAAATAAATCCAGAATCATTTGGAATACATTCAGGGTAATCAATTCAATGTTCATCAACAAATAGTCTACATGCAATGAACATTATAAAACTAGGAGGATGAGTAAAAAAACTATTATTATTTAATGTATTTTCACAAACTTAAACTAAGTTCTGAGGAGAAAATTAGTAGAGAGGTGCAATGGAGGCACTATGATTTTAGAAGATTTATATTTAATATTAAGATGTGTTTTTTCTCCAAGACTGTTTTGTCCTGTATACCATGCAGAGAATTTCTATCTGGCCTCAACAAGATGATAGCACTTAGGGAGAAAGATGCAGCCTAACAGGCCAGCACTGGAAGATAAGACGAAGAAGACCTCCACGGCCACCATGGTTTTCCCTTTCGTGCTTTGGTAGACAGGCAAGAAGGCGACCCACACACTACAGAACACCAACATACTGAAAGTCAGGAACTTGGCCTCATTGAAGGTGTCAGGCAGGTTCCTGGCCAAGAAAGCCACAGTGAAGCTTGCCAGGGCCAGGGAGCCCAGGTATCCCAGGACACAATAGAAGGCAGTGGCTGAGCCTTTGTTGCACAGGATGATAATGTGGCCATGTTCTGAGTGTGCATCTGTGTCAACAAATGGAGGAGAAGTGCCCAACCAGATTCCAGACAGAATGAGCTGGATCAGCGTACAGATGGGAATGATGAAGTTAGGCATTCCTGACACCAGCAACCACCACATCCTTCTCCCTGAAGAAGTGACAGAGAAGGCCAGAACCACAGTAACAGTTTTGGCCAAGACAGTGGAAACAGCCACAGTGAACACAACTCCAAATGTGGTCTGCTGGAGGACACACGTGGCTGTATTGGGATGTCCAATGAAGAGGAAGGAGCAAAGAAAGCAGCAGTTGAGGGAGATGAGCAAGATGTAGCTGAGAGCCCTGTTGTTGGCCTTGACAATGGAAGGTTGTTGTGCTTGGTAAAAAATCCCAATAACAGCAGTGGTTAGTGCAGAGAGGCAGAGAGCTAAGCAGACTAGAGTCATCCCCAGAGGGTCCCTAGAGTCCAGGAAGCTCTCAGATTTCAGCAGGCAGAGGTTTTTCTCTGTGTTGGCATACTGATGATCTGGGCACCTCACACACTGTTCCAAATCTGGCAAGGAGTGGGAGTTACCATCAGTATGTCAGTAGTTACCTTGCTTCTCTGTCCTTCCCCTAAAGAGATTAATTTGTTGAGCTTAATCCATTGTTCTAGGTTGTTGCTTTCTAAATCAAAGATACAAATTCTATGAAGCATACAATTCAGTATGAGTCCTGATCATTTTATCTTCATATGTTTTCTTACTTTTTAGTATTTTCATGAAAGAATTTTCCATTATGAAAATGTGGACAGTTAAACGTACTTCACCTAATTAACACATTACATGTAATCATTTGTGCATGTCCTTCAGAAACCAAATACTTCATGACAAATGTGCACATTTTATTTGGGGCATAAATATGTAAATTCCAGAGAAACAGAAATAATCAATCATTCTAATTATCTTCCCTATATTTGCCCACCTCAATCACACATTGAACTTTTGAAAACAAACATGGTCAGGAGTCACGCTTTGCCCATAAAAACAAACACATTTTGAAAGTGAAAGGCTGGAACAAAATCTACTAGGCAAATGGCCCCCATACACAGGCAGGAGTTGCAATCCTAATATCATATAAAATAGACTTCAAATTAAAATTAGTGAGAAGAGATAAAGGAGCTCGCTAAATATTAATTAAGGGATCTCTCCTTCAGGAGGTTATTACAATTCTAAATATCCATTTGCCAAACAACAGAGCACCCAAATTTATCCAAGAAACACTACTTTCCCTCAAATCTCACAGAAATCTAAAGACATTAATTATTGGGGACTTTTTTTTTTAATTTTATTTTATTTTATTTGAGAACATACTGTACAGAGGGGCTACAATTACATGGGCAGGATAATGCATACATTTCTTACCAAGCATTGCAGCCTCCTCCTTTGTTTATCCTTCACCTCCCTTCCCAGCCTCCCTCCTCCCCCCACCCGATTATACCCCCCTCCCCCCCCACACACCGACATTGTAAAGTTGGTTTTGACATGACATTTTGTACTTCTCATTGTTGCAACAGGTCCACCTGAATCCTTAAACGACTTGTTTGTCCCCATCTCCTCCACATGTTATACTGACATCAAATAAAGTGAAAGCGGGGGTTACACTGTGGGGGAGGGACATACAAAGCAACAAAGAAATAATCTTATAAATGCGTTAGAAACACATGCATGAAACAAACGAAAACATTAAAATACATATTTAAGGATTCATTTTCCTAACATCACATTATCTGACCTTTTCCGCTTGACTCATACCTATACTAGATATTGCAAATAAGGGAAACCATGGGACCTATGTTGCTTTGGGCCTGGCTTACTTCACTTAATATAATTTTTTCCAAACCTTTCCATTTCCTAACAAATGGGGAAATGTCATTCTTTCTGATGGAGGCATAGAATTCCATTGTGTATATATACCACATTTTCTTGATCCATTCATCTACTGAGGGGCATCTGGGTTGGTTCCATATCTTAGCTATGGTAAATAATGCTGCAATAAACATAGTTGTGCTGGTAGCTTTAGTGTGGTCTTGTTTGTAAACATTTGGGTAAATGCCCAAAAGTGGGATTGCTGGGTCATAGGGGAGATCTATGTGAAGTCTTTTGAGGAACCTCCATACTGCTTTCCAAAGTGGTTGAACAAGTTTACATTCCCACCAACAATGAAGTAAGGTTCCTTTCTGTCCACATCCCCTCCAGCATCTGTTGTTGTTAGAGTTCTTGATTTTTGCTGTTCTAACTGGAGTGAGGTGATATCTCAATGTTGTTTTGATTTGCATTTCTTTTATGGCTAGGGATGTTGAACATTTCTTCATGTGTCTATTGGCCATCCTTCTTTCTTCTTCAGAGAAGCTTCTCTTTAAGTCTTTCGCCCACTTATTTATTGGGCAGTTGTTTCTTTGAGGATTTGTTGTTGGGTGGTTTAAGTTTTTGAGTTCCAAGTATATTTTATTTTTTTTTTTTTTTTTTTTTTTTTTTTTAAATTGTATTTTATTTTATTTGAGAACATACTGTACAAAGGGGCTACAATTACATGGGCAGGATAATGGATACATTTCTTACCAAGCATTGCAGCCTCCTCCTTTGTTTACCCTTCACTTCCCTTCCCCGCCTCCCCCCTCCCCCCACCCAATTTTACCCCCCTCCCCCCACCCAATTATACCCCCCTCCCCCCCCCCCACACCGGCATTGTAAAGCTGGTTTTGACATGACATTTTGTACTTCTCATTGTTGCAACAGGTCCACCTGAATCCTTAAACGACTTGTTTGTCCCCATCTACTCCACATGTTATACTGACATCAAATATAGTGAAAACGGGGGTTACACTGTGGGGGAGGGACATACAAAGCAACAAAGAAATAATCTTATAAATGCATTAGAAATACATGCATGAAAGAAACGAAAACATTAAAATACATATTTAAGGGTTCATTTTCCTAGCATCACATTATCTGACCTTTTCCGCTTGACTCATACCTATACTAGATATTGCAAATAAGGGAAACCATGGGACCTATGCTTCTTTGGGCCTGGCTTACTTCACTTAATATAATTTTTTCCAAACCTTTCCATTTCCTAACAAATGGGGAAATGTCATTCTTTCTGATGGAGGCATAGAATTCCATTGTGTATATATACCACATTTTCTTGATCCATTCATCTACTGAGGGGCATCTGGGTTGGTTCCATATCTTAGCTATGGTAAGTAATGCTGCAATAAACATAGTTGTGCTGGTAGCTTTAGTGTGGTCTTGTTTGTAAACATTTGGGTAAATGCCCAAAAGTGGGATTGCTGGATCATAGGGGAGATCTATGTGAAGTCTTTTGAGGAACCTCCATACTGCTTTCCAAAGTGGTTGAACAAGTTTACATTCCCACCAACAATGAAGTAGGGTTCCTTTCTGTCCACATCCCCTCCAGCATCTGTTGTTATTGGAGTTCTTGATTTTTGCTGTTCTAACTGGAGTGAGGTGATATCTCAATGTTGTTTTGATTTGCATTTCTTTTATGGCTAGGGATGTTGAACATTTCTTCATGTGTCTATTGGCCATCCTTCTTTCTTCTTCAGAGAAGCTTCTCTTTAAGTCTTTCGCCCACTTATTTATTGGGCAGTTGTTTCTTTGAGGATTTGTTGTTGGGTGGTTTAATTTTTTGAGTTCCAAGTATATTTTAGATATGAGACCCTTGTCCGTTGTATGGCTAGTAAAGATCTTCTCCCAATCGGTGGGTTTTCTATTGATCTTGCCAGCTATGTCATTTGCCCTGCAGAAGCTCTGCAATCTTATGCAATCCCATTTGTCCAACCTTTCTTTGATTTGTTGTGCTTCCGGGTCTCTATTCAGAAAATTTCGACCTGAGCCAAGGAGACCTAGGGTTTCTCCTATTCCATCCTGTAATGTTTTCAGAGTGTCTGCTTTGAGTTCAAGGTCTTTGATCCATTTGGAGTTGATTCTGGTGCAGGGTGATATATAAGGATCTAGCTTTAGTTTTCTACATGTAGTTAACCAATTTTGCCAGCACCATTTACTGAAGAGGCTGTCTTTCTTCCATTCTATTGTTTTAGCTTCCTTATCGAAGATTAGGTGGCTATAGGTCTGTAGGTTCATTTCTGGGTTTTCAATTCTATTCCATTGGTCCTGAGGTCTGTTCTTATGCCAATACCAAGCTGTTTTGATTACTATGGCTTTATAGTAGAATTTGAAATTTGGTATTGATATTCCTCCAGCAGTGTTCTTTCCGTTGAGGAGCGTTTTTGCTATTCGGGGTCTTTTATTGTTCCATATGAATTTTTGGATTGCCTCCTCTATTTCCTTGAAGAATGAGGGTGGAATTTTGATAGGTATCGCGTTGAATTTGTAGATAGCCTTGGGAAGTATTGCCATTTTCACGATGTTAATCTTGCCAATCCAGGAGCATGGGAGGTTTTGCCATTTTTTAAGTTCTGTGTTGATTTCCTTTTTCAAGATTTTAAAGTTTTCATCATAGAGGTCCTTCACTTCTTTGGTTAAGTTAATTCCTAGGTATTTTATATTTTGTGGGGCTATTACAAATGGAGTTGCTTTCCTAATTTCAGCCACACTTTTTTCATTGTTGGCATATAGAAAAGCCATTGATTTTTGGGGGTTAATTTTATAACCTGCTACTTTGCCAAAGTTTTGAATCAGCTTGAGTAATTTGGGAGTGGAGTCTATGGGATTCTTTAAATACAAGATCATGTCATCTGAAAAGAGGGAGAGTTTTATTTCTTCTTTCCCTATTTGGATCCCCTTTATGTCTGCATCTTGTCTTATTGCTGTAGCTAGGCATTCTAATACTAGATTGAAGAGGAGTGGAGAGAGTGGGCATCCTTGTCTTGTTCCTGAGTTAAGAGGAAATGGCTTTAGTTTTTCACCATTGAGTATAATGCTGGCTGTAGGTTTGTCATATACAGCCTTTATTGTATTGAGGAATAATCCATGATTCCTAATTTTTCCAAAACCTTCATCATAAAGGGGTGTTGGATCTTGTCAAATGCTTTTTCTGCATCTATTGAGATAACCATGTGGTTCTTATTCTTCTCCTGTTGATGTGATGAATAATATTAATTGATTTGCATATATTGAACCAGCTTTGCATCCCTGAAATGAATCCTGTTTGATCCTGGTGTATGATTTTTTGGATGAATTGTTGAAGTCGATTGGCCAAAATTTTGTTGAGAAGTTTTACATCAATGTTCATCAAAGAAATGGGTCTATAGTTCTCTTTCTTTGATGAGTCCCTGCCTGGTTTTGGGATGAGGGTTATGATGCCTTCATAGAATGTGTTCGGTAGTGAGCTTTCTCTTTCAATTTCATTGAAGAGTTGGAGGAGTATTGGTGTGAGCTCTGCTTTGAAGGCCTTGTAAAATTCCGCTGTAAAACCATCTGGTCCTGGACTTTTCTTAGCTGGGAGGTCTCTTATTGCTGTTTCTATTTCAATGCTTGATATGGGCCTGTTAAGCTGGTTTAACTCATCTTGGTTTAGTTTTGGCATGTCAATATTTGCTAGGAAAAGGTCCATTTCTGTCAAGTTCTCAAACTTATTAGCATAAAGTTTTGAGAAGTATCCCCTTATAATGTTCTGAATCTTGGTTGTTTCCGTGGTGATGTTTCCATTCTCATCTCTGAGTTTATTAATTTGGGTGTGTTCTCTCCTTTTTCTGATAAGGTTTGCTAAGGGTCTGTCAATTTTGTTAAGTTTTTCGAAGAACCAACTCTTTGTTTTGTTGATTCTTTCTATAGTTTTTTTGGATTCTAATTCATTTAATTCTGATTTAATTTTGATTATTTCTTTCCGTCTACTGGATTGGGGTTTATCTTGCTGCTCTTTTTCAAGGAGGTTTAAATGTGTCATTAAATTGTTAGTTTCAGATCTCTCCAATTTGTTGATGTAGGAGCTCAGAGCTATAAACTTGCCTCTGAGTACTGCCTTTGCTGTGTCCCAGAGGAGCTGGTAATTTGTGTGTTCATTTTTGTTGAATAGCATGAATATTTGAATTTCCTTTCTAATCTCTTCCATGACCCACTCATGATTCAGCAGTGTGTTGTTCAGCCTCCATGTGATACCGGACTTTCTTTGGTGGCTTTTGGTGTTGAGTTCTAATTTTATTCCCTTGTTATCAGAGAGAATGCAAGGTATAACTTCAATGTTTCTGAATTTAGACAAGTTTGCTTTGTGGCCTAAAATGTGGTCTATTTTAGAAAACGTTCCATGTGCTGCTGAGAAGAACGTGTATTCTGATGCTGCTGGGTGAAATGTTCGGTAAATGTCTGTTAAGTCTAGTTGATCTATGCAGCTGTTTAGATCTGCGGTTTCTCTGTTGAGTTTTTGCCGAGTTGATCTATCTAGTGGGGAGAGTGGTGTGTTAAAATCCCCAACAATTAATGTCTTTGGATCTATATGGGATTTGAGGGAAAGTAGTGTTTCTTTGATAAATTTGGGTGCTCCATTGTTTGGCGAATAGATATTTAGAATTGTAATATCCTCCTGAAGGAGAGATCCTTTAATTAGTATGTAGCGACTTTCTTTATCTCTTCTCACGAATTTTAATTTGAAGTCTATTTTATCTGATATTAGGATTGCAACTCCCGCCTGTTTGCTTGGTAGATTTTGTTCCAGCCTTTAACATTGAAAATGTGTTTGTTTTTACGGGCAAGATGTGACTCCTGCAGGCAGCAGATAGAAGGGTCTTGTTTTTTAATCCAACTAGACAGTCTATGTCGCTTAATTGGAGAGTTCAGTCCGTTAACGTTAAGAGATAGGACTGAGAGGTATTTGGGAGTTCCTGCCATGTTATCCACCTTCTTGTGGGCTGTGAAAACTGGGTTCTTCCTAAGGTTCTTGGATTCTCAGTTTGGGTACAGTTTCTTGGCCTTTGTTGCGGTCTTGTTGGTTTTCTATGTGTAGGACATCTTTAAGAATCTTTTGTAGGGCTGGTTTGGTGGAGATGTATTGTTTCAATTTTTCTTTGCTGTGGAAGGTTTTTATTTGGCCTTCAGTTATAAAGGAGAGTTTAGCTGGGTACAGTATTCTTGGTTGATAGTTGTTTGTTTTTAGGGCATGGCATACGTCATTCCAGGCTCTTCTTGCTTTGATTGTCTCTGCTGAGAAATCTGAGGTAATTCTAATTGGTTTCCCTTTATACGTGATTACCCTTTTCTCCTTGACAGCTTTAAGGATCTTTTCCTTGGTCTGGGTTGATCCTGTGTGGATTATAATGTGACGGTGGGATGTCCTATTCTGGTCTGGTCTATTTGGGGTTCTAAAAGCTTCTTGTATCTGAATAGGCCTATCTTTTTGTATGTTTGGGAAGTTCTCTGCTAGGATCCTGTTAAACAAATTTCCTAGACCATTAACTTCTGTTTCTAGGTGCTCCTCTACACCCATTATCCTTAGATTGGGCCTTCTGATGGTGTCTTCCAGGTGTTGGATAGACCTATCATATTTCTTGGACTTGTCTTGGATGGTTGTATGTTCTTTCTCTATAATATCTAGGCTGTCTTCAATCCCTGAGATTTGATCTTCTGCATGGTCTAACCTGTTGTCAAGACTCTCTACTTTGTTTTTTATCTCTTTTCCTTCTAATTGGTCAGCTTTGATGGCTTCAAGTTCTTTGTTGAAGCTCTGTTTTAGGTCTTGTATGAATTTCTTTACTTCCTTAATTTGGTGTTCAGTGTTTGTTCTCAAATCACTTAGTTGATTGGTTATGGTTTCTTTGGACTCCCATTCCTTCTGTTGGGTTCCATTCAGCATTCCCTTTGTGGTCTCCCTTACTTCCTTCAGCTCTTTATTAATGGATTCCATGAATGCCTTTAGTGATCTTTGTGTATTCTCTACCTGGTCTCTCAATTCCTGAATTACTCTTTGATTAGCTTCCTCCCGTCTGTGGGATTCCTGCAGTTCTCTTTCTTCCCGTTCGTGGGATTCCTGCAGTTCTCTTTGAGTGTTCTCTGCCTGCTCACGCCATTCCTCCCTTTCTCTTTGAGTATTCTCAAGTTGTTCACGCAAATCCTGTATCAGTTTTTGAGTAGCTTCCTCACGCTTATGATATTCCTGTATAAACTTCTGGGATGCCTCCTCTCTCTCCCTATCACGCTCATACAGAGTCCTTTGTACATTGTCAAACTTCTCATTTATCATGTTTGCTATTAGTGTTTGTAGAGCTATTTGGGAACTCTCCTCTGGATTATTCTTTATCTGTTCTAATCCCTGATTATCAAGATTGGGAATTGAGATACCCGAATTTGCCATTTTTCTTGTGTTTTTCCGGCTTACTCGGCCCATTTGAGATGAAGATTGCACCAGTTTTGTGCTAGAACACTATCTTAAGGCAACCATCAACCAAAGTTTGCGTTTGTACAGTCAATAGTCTACAGATACAATCTAGTTCAACAGATACATCTATTCAACATCAAACAACTATATGTTAAAGGACTTCGAACCGCAGAAAAGAATTTGGAAAACCAGAAATTATTAGGATTAGGGAGAGATGTGGGTAAAAAATAGGAATAGATTGGTGTGGGGAGGCACAGGGAGAGTTAACTATGTCCTAATCACAATGCAGGAAATGGGTTGGGTAGGATGCAAGTAGAGAGAGAGAGAAAAAGAAGAGACGGAAAGGGGAGTGAAGAGAGACCAGAAAAAGAATAGAAACGTAAAAATTAATGTTATTATAGAGGTTAAAAGACCATCTATTTATAGAGGAATGTGAATATGTTCAGAGAAGGGGAGGGACATAGAGGAGATGTGAAAATCTTTAAGGATGGGAGAGGGAGAAGAAAAGATCAGAAGTTCAGTAGAGCTAGACAAAAAACAAAAAGATAATTAAGAAAGAAAGAAAAAGAGAAAGAAGACAAGGAAAGAAAGGAAAACACTCATTCACATATTCCTAAAATAAAAATTATAAGATGAGAAGAAAAAAAAAAGTTACTGGAAAACAATTATTTTTTTGAAGAGGCAAAAATTAAAGATTAATAAAAGTTTTACAAGGGAAAAAAATTTATATATATATATATATATATATATATATGGTAACAAAAAACAAAAAACAAGCAAAAAAAAGAAAAGAAGAAGAAGAAAAAAGAAAAAAAAGTCTTTTGATTTTTTTTCGGGGGGGGGAGGAGTGGGAAGAATCCTGTATCTCCCTTTTGTCTGTAACCAGTCTCTTGTTGGGGTCTCTGGTCAGCTTGAGGTCCTGTGGCTTGATTGGTTTCTTAAGTCAGTTGGTTGGAAGAGGCAGAAAAATGCTCTGCTTTACCCAAGATTTTGAGATCCCCCTCCCAGGTTAGTTTTCTGGGAGGGTGATCTGCTTTGAGAATCACAAAAGAGGGGGATGTGGTGATGAGGCTAGGTTCTGGGTAGAGTTGAGGCCTTTCAACAAACAGTAGCTTTTCCCTGGGGCTATTTTGTGATAAAGCTCACAGCTCCCAGCCTGGAGCCATTCTCAGGGTTTCTGTTTTTCAATTGATTGTGGTGGCTGCTAGAGGGAGGGGCAGCCTCTGGCTCTGGTTACCCAGTGAGGCAAGGCACTCCAATGGCTGGCGCCTGAGCTGGGTGACTTTTCCCTGGATGGAGCTGAGTCTGGCAGGTCACTTCGCCGTTAAGTTCTTGTGACCTGCTAAATGACTCATTTTATTCCAAGGCCTGAGCTGGAGCTAGAAGCTCCTCCGAGCTTTGTCGGTATCCAAGATGGAGATCACCGGTGCTGGTGGGGGGAGGGGTGGCCTTCCCTCCTCTGCTCCCTGAGAAGGAGTGAGGACGTTGGGCTTGTACTCACGCCGATTCTTGGATCCTGGGTCGTCTCTGGTCTGCAAACAGCAGGATGAAGATTTCCGCTCCTTGTCGGTTCTTGTTGGTGTTGAGTAGAATCCGCTCGTCCGCTGCGTCTGGCTCCTTCGTCCCGGACACTCTGTGTCTCAGGTATGACCCTGCGGCAGTGGTCGCCGCAGCAACCCTGCCGCCGCAGCGGCAGCTGATGTGTTTCCTTGGCTTCCCCTCTCTTGTCTAACTCTCTGTCCTGTGATGGCACACTTGGTGTGATTCTCTGGCTTAGGACTGTTCACTGGAACTCTAAAACTGCTTTCTATGCGAGAGCTTGTTCAGATTCCAGCTTCTCCTCCGCCATCTTCCCAGAACTCCCTTGTTGGGGACTTTAACACACCACTATCCCCACTAGATAGATCAACTTGGCAAAACTCAACAGAGAAACCACAGATCTAAACAATTTATAGATCAACTAGATTTAACAGACATTTACTGAATATTTCACCCACCAGCAACAGAATATACGTTTTTCTCAGCAGCACATGGAACATTTTCCAAAATAGACCACATTTTAGGCCACAAAGCAAACTTGTCCAAATTCAGAAACTTTGAAGTTATACCTCGTATTCTCTCAGACCACAAGGGAATAAAAGTAGAACTCAACACCAAAAGCCACCGAAGAAAGTCCTGAAACACATGCAGGCTGAACAACACACTCTTGACTCACCAGTAGGTCATGGAAGAGATTAGAAAGGAAATTCAAATATTCATGCTATTCAACAAAAATGAACACACAAATTACCAGCTCCTCTGGGACACAGCAAAGGCAGTATTCAGGGGTAACTTTATAGCTCTGAGTTCTTACATCAACAAATTGGAGAGATCTGAAACCAACAGGTTTCTCCAATTTGTTAATGTAGGAACTCAATTTAATGAGACATCTGAACCTCCTTTAAGAAGAGCAGCATGATAAACCCAATCCAGTAGACAGAAAGAAATAATTAAAATTAAATCAGAATTAAACAAATTAGAATAAAAAAACCATAGAAAGAATCAACAAAACAAAGAGTTGGTTCCTCGAAAAAATTAACAAAATTGACAGACACTTAGGAAATCTTATGAGAAAAAGAAGAGAACACACCCAAATAAATAAATTCAGAGATGAGAATGGAAAATCAACAGGTGTCAACAATAGGTGTCTGTCTTTGCTTGGTTGCTTTTTCTAGGTTGGCAGAGAGAGCCTGTACCTGGTCTCATTTCTGTTGGGGGCTGACCTCCAGCTGCTGGTCTGACCCACATAGGGCTCCTTGCTCTCTGCTGTAGATCACTGGCAGTTCCCTCCTTTAGAAGGACTGAGCAGCCTAGACTGCTCCTGTTTACTCCAACAGGTGCTCTTGGCGAGTTAGGATGTGCTGGATGTACTCTCCCAGTTGCTGGAGTCTGCTATGGACTGTTGATGTTTTTTGTGGTTTTGGCTGGTTCTGTGCCTGAACTCTGGGCTGGGGTGCTGTCCTCAGCTCTTCAGCTCAAGGCTGGTGCCCTACATTTTGAGCTACAGTACCAATTCTGGCCCTTTCTGCTTATGTGGTGCTGAGAAATCTGATCCAGGGCCTCATGCACACAAGGCAAGCACTCTATTGCTGAGCCACCTTACCAGCCTGAGCTCCTGACTATTATCAGGTACTTATCAGGTACTGGTGGCCTGAGTTGTCCAATTCCCGGCCTGGGATACATGGGTCAGGTTCTGGTGGGGTTTGGGCTTCTGATTCTCTTGTCCTGGACACCCAGGTCTTTTGCTGTCACGGACATGACTCCCAGGGGTGCAGTTCCCTGTTTTCCCCCCTCTGCTGAGGCATATGATCATCTTCTGGCTTCAATCAGCAAGAGTTGGTTGTGTTGTTCAGACACCGGATGCCCAGGTCACGTCCTGGCTCCCATTCCCCAGCCTGTGGCACACCAGTTGGACCTGTGCTGCTATGTATCCTGCCTGGATTACACAGACTGGAGTACACAGTTCAAGTTTCTCCCACTGTTGGCTGTCGTGACCCATGGGTGCTGTTCCAGGCTTGGGTGTTTAAGTTCCCCTCCAGGGGCACTACTTTTCTAGCCTGGCAGAATGGATGTGCTCCAGAGGCTAGTGGAGCTCTCACAGTTCCAGTTTTAGTGGGTCTTGTAGTCCAGGTGTTGGGGTAGGGGTCTGGGTCAAGGTCTTGGGGTTCCCACCAGCTCTGGTCTCCCTTGAGGGATATGCTGTCCCCTGCGGGGATCTCACCCTGAAGCTAGTTTTTTTCAGTGTGATGTAGGTCATTGGTTGCCACTGCAATCGAGTTCAGTTGAGATGCTTGTGGGCTGGGCTGGGTGGTGGTGGCTCTGCATGTTTCTCCTTTGTCTCTACTTCTGTTGATGCTGTTCAGGTAGGTGCTGTGGGATGGGCCTCCAGCCACAGGCCTCTGGTGGAGGTGTGGGGAAGGTGTGTCCGTGCAGGTTCTGAATGCTGGGGATTATCTCTGTTTGCGCTCTCCAGATCAGCACCAGTACTTTGCAGGTCTTCTGCTCTGGTGTTCTGCGCTGACCCGTGTAGTTCTGGGGTTCCCATCATGGGGCCAAGTGGCTTTGGTGGGATGGAGCCCCTCTGCTTAGAGAGTGAGGGTGGAGGGGTATCTTTGTGCAGGCTCCCGGCTCAGAGAGTTCTGTTTGTCATGATCAGTGGGTGAGACACTGGTACCTCAGCCATCTTCTGCGCCGGTGATCTTCAGATAAACCCCTGTGTCTCTGGGGACTGCGGCAGCCCCCTCTGGGCTGGACTGCCCATGGCTTGGCATGTTGCCTCGCAGCCAGTAAAGGTAGGGGAAGGGTTCTTTGCACTTCTTTATTCTGAAATTCTTCCTTTTCTTCTTTCTTTTTTTTTTCACCTCCTGTTTTCTGTGGGTTTTCATCTTTTTGTTTTTATCTGTCTCTTGGGGGAATTTAAGCATTGGAACTCAAACTCTTTTTGGTTGGCGAGAGCTGTGGTGTTTCCCTGCTGTCCCATCGCCATCTTGCTCCTCCATCTCCCTTTTTAGTTTTAATATTTTTTTGTGTCACCTAATTACTGTTCTGTTCAACCCCAGATATATACTCATCTTTAATTATTAGACCTTATCCTTCATTGTGTGCATAATTAATTCAGATATCAATTACTCATTTCACAAACTCTCAGCCTTGAGTCCTTTAATTGTAGTATTATTTCTTTATACTTATAGAATTGTTTTCTTGTCAGTCATGGGGCTTGAACTCTGGGCCTGGGCACTGTCCCTCAGCTCTTCAGTTCAAGGAGAATGCTCTACTGCTTGAGCCACAGCGCCCCTTCCAGTTTTCTGATGATTTATTGGAGATAAGTGTCTCATGGACTTTCTTTCCAGGCTGGCTTTGAACCACAATCCTGAGATCTCAGCCTCCTGAGTAGTTAGGATTATTGGCATGAGCCATTGGTGCCCACCTTTTCTATAATATTTGTTTATCGTGTATAGATTTTTTATTTCTCATTTTTCCTTTTTTCTTTATCTCTCTTCTCCTCTCCTTCTATCCTTTACCTCTCTCTGAATTTATGTCTTAGTTATCTTCCCTCTCTACTTTTCCATCCCCACATTCCTCTAATCTTATTTCCTCCTCATAATTCTCCCTAAGCCTATTAATTTTTGCTCTGCTTCTTTGATTTTCTTAGTCCAATGATCCATAGTTTTTTTGCTGTTGAACTTGATTGTATCCATTGAACAAGATTGCATCTGTACTCATTTTGGCTGTGTCAAACAATCTGTGCAACTACAGAACTCTGGTTGATATTGCCTCAAAATAGTGTTCTAGCTTGGAATTGGTTTGGCTATCATACACAAATGGGCAGAACAAGCAGAAACACAAGAAAAATGGCAAGTCCAGGAATCTCAACTTCCTCTCATGGTAATCAGGCAACAGAGCAGTTAATGAATAATCCAGGGGAGAGTCCCTAAATGCTCTACAAACACTACTGCTAAACATGTTGAACTAAAAGAATAAAAGCCTGCAAACGTCTCAGTGTGAGAATGATAAGGAAACATGTGAGCGTGATGCAGTTTACCAAAGATTAATACAGGAACTTCACAAGTGTGATGAGACTAACCAAAAATTAATACAGAAATTTTGGGAGCTAATCTAAAATTAATACAGGAATAGCCATAGTGGAGGCATTCATGGAATCCACAAACAGAAAGCTGGAGGAATCCATGGAGGCCACAAAGGGAATGCTGAATGAGCCCAACTGAAGGAAAGGGAGTCCAATGAAACTATAATCAATCAACTAAGAGATTTGAGAATGAACACTGAAAACCAAATCAAGGAGGAAAATGAGTGCTTACAAGATCTAAAACAAAGCCCAACAAAGAATTTGAAGCCATCAAATCTGACCAATTAGGATGGAAAGGAAATAAAAACTAAAGTAGAAAATTTTGACGGTAGGTTAGACCATGCAGAAGATCAAATCTCTGGGATTGAAGACAGCCTAGACCTTATAGAGGAAGAACAGACAACTATTCAAGACAAATCCAAGAAATATGATAGATTCAATATTTAGGAGACACCATTAGAAGGCCTAATTTAAGGCTAATGGGTGTAGAGGAGGGCCTAGGAACAGAAGTTAAAGGTCTAAGAAATTGATTTAACAGGATCCTAGTAGGGAACTTGGAAAAAATTATATTAAGTGAAGTAAGCCAGGCCCAAAGAAACATAGGTCCCATGGTTTCCCTTATTTGCAATAACTAGTACATGTGTAGGACAAACAGAAAAGGCCCAAAGCCATATGACCATATAAGATGATGTTAAGCAAAATGAACCCCAAGATAGGGACACAAATACCGTTTTTCTTTCTTGTTATTCCTTCTAACATATTTATAATGCACCATGTGATTTTTGTTGCTTTGTATATTCCTCCCTCACGGTAGAACCCCTATTTTCACCGTATTTGAAGTTGATGACCTGCATCTTCTATATATACTTCTTTAATTTGGGGAGGGGAAGGGGAAAAAAAAACAAAATCCTTAAATAAGGATACAGGTGGACCCATTGTAACAATGAGATGTACAAACCACTCTTTTTAAAATGAACTTTGCAAATTATGGGAGCGAGGGGGGATGGAGGAATCAGGGAGGGAGGAGTTGGGAAGGTGCGGAATGAAGTGATGGTAGGGGAAAACAAATGAGAGGCAACAATGCTCAATAGGAAAAGTACTCATTACCATGCTCGTGTAAATGTAACCCCTCTGTCCAGCATTTTTACAATAAAAATTGTACAAAAGAAAACCTAAAAAAGGAAATGAAAGCAGAACTAAGGAAAAACCTCCCAAGCTCCTGGATTGGGAGGATTAAGATCATGAAAATGGCAATACTGCCAAAGGCTATCTAAAAATCAATACAATACCTATGATTATCCCAAACTCATTATTCAATGAAATAGAGGAAGCAGCTCAAAACTTCCTATGGAACAAGAAAAGATCCCGAGTAGCAAGAACAATCCTTAACAGAAAGAAGAGTGCTGGACGTATATGAATACCAAATTTCAAACTCTACTACAGAGCCATAGTAATCAAAACGGCTTGGTACTGGCACAAGAACAAACCTGAGGACCAATATAATAGAACTGAGGACCCAGAAATGAACCCATAGACCTATAGCCACTTAATCTTTGGTAAGGAAGCTAAAAAAATAATGGAAGAAAGACAGCCTCTTCAATAAATGGTGCTGGCAAAATTGGTTAAACATCTGTAGAGAACTAAAGCTAGATGCTTCTATATCCCCCAACACCAGAATCAACTCCAAAAGGATCAAAGACCCCAAAGACAAAGCAGATATACTGAAAACATTACAGGAAGAAATAAGAGAAACCCTAGGTCTCCTTGGCACAGGGCAGAATTTCCTTAATAAAGACCGAGAAACACAAAAATCAAAAAAAAAGACTGGACAAATGGGATTGCATGAAGCTGCAGAGCTTCTGTATGGCAAAGGACATAGCTAACAAGATCTATAGAAAGCCCAGGGATTGGGAGAAAATCTTCAGGAGTCATACAATGGACAAGGGTCTCATATCTAAAATATATTGGAACTCAAAAAGTTAAATTACCCAACAACAAATCTTCAAAGAAACAACTGCCTGATTAATAAGTGGGCTAAAGACTTAAGGAGACACTTCTCTGGCCAATAGACACATGAAGAAATGTTCAACTTCTCTAGTCATAAAAGAAATGTAAAGAAATTAGAATAGCTATACATAACAAATCTAATAACAGATGTTGGAGGGAATGTAGCCAAAAGGGAACCCTACCTCATTGTTAGTGAGAGTGTAAACTTGTTCAACCACTTTGGAAAGCAGCATGGAGGTTCCTGAAAAGAATAAACATAGACCTCTCCTATGACCCAGCAATCTCACTTTGGGGCATTTAGCAAAATGATCACAAACAAGGCCAAACTAAAGCGAGCAGCACACCTATGTTTATCATAGCATTATTCACCATAGATAAGATGTGAAACCAAACCTGAAAACCTGATGCCTCTCAGTAGATAAATGGATCAAGAAAATGTGGTATGTTTATATATATATATATATATATATATATATATATATATATATATATATGCATATATATGGAGAGAGAGAGAAAATGTGGTTTTTATACGTATATATATATATATATATATATATATATATATATACACAATGGAATTCTATGCTTCCATCAGAAAGAATGACACTGCCCCATTTGTTAGGAAATGGAAAGCCTTAGAAAATTTTCTATTAAATGAAGTAAGCCAGGCCCAAAGAAACATAGGTCCTATGGTTTCCCTTATTTGCAATAGTATGTCTAGGTCAAGCAGAAAAGGTCAAAAACTACGTACATATGACCATATAAGTTGATGTTAAGCAAAATCAACCTCAAGGTAGGGACACAAAAGTTTTATCTTTCTCGCTGTTGTTTCCAATGTATTTACAATGTACCATGTGATTTTTTGGGGTTTCTTTTGTATGTTCTTCCCTCATGGTAAAACACCTGTTTTTACTGTACTTGATTTCAGTGCCTATATCTTGTATATACATTTTTCTAATTTGATGATGGGAAAGGAAATAGCAAAATACTGAAATAAGTGTACAGGTTATCCCATTGTAACAATGAGATGTACAAGACACTATGTTGAAAATGAACTTTAGAACTTGGTTGGAGGGAGGGAGGAGATAGAAAGGTGGGGAGGGAAGGAAGAGTAGAGGAAAAACAAAGAAAGAGGTAACAAGGATCAACAGGAAATGTAATCATAACCTTACTCATGTAACTGTAAACCATCTGTACGGTATCTTTACAATAAAAAACATATACTAAAAAGATAATAAAACAATTAAAGAGTAGATAGGAAAGAAATAACTACAGAGTCACATGGAATACACTAAGAGAAAATCAAATAATGACAATTCTTTTTTTAATTTTTATTTTTTTTATTGTGAAAATACTGTACAGAGGGGTTACAATTACACGAGCAAGATAATGAGTACATTAATGACAATTCTGTAATGTTGACCCTCACAGAGTCAACTTGCAATAATCATCATAAAAATAGGAAAATGAGTAAATCCTTGTTATTTTTTAAGATATTTTCACAAATATAACAAAATTTTACTGAGAAAACTAGTATAGACAAGCAATAGAGGCTCTGTGATTTTTAGAAAGATATACATTTAATATTAAAATGGATTATTTCTCTCAGCATGTGTTTTGCCCCGTATACCATGCAGAGAATTTCTCTCTGGCCTCAACAAGATGATGTAGCACTTAGGGACAAAGATGCAGCCTAACAGGCCAGCACTGGAAGATAAGATGGAGAAGACCTCCACGGCCACCATGGTTTTCCCCTTCGTGCTTTGGTAGACAGGCAAGAAGGTGACCCATACACTACAGAACACCAACATACTGAAGGTCAGGAACTTGGCCTCATTGAAGGTGTCAGGCAGGTTCCTGGCCAAGAAAGCCACAGTGAAGCTTGCCAGGGCCAGGGAGCCCAGGTATCCCAGGACACAATAGAAGGCAGTGGCTGAGCCTTTGTTGCACAGGATGATAATGTGGCCATGTTCTGAGTGTGCATCGGTGTCAACAAATGGAGGAGAAGTGCCCAACCAGATTCCAGACAGAATGAGCTGGATCAGCGTACAGATGGGAATGATGAAGTTAGGCATTCCTGACACCAGCAACCACCGCATCCTTCTCCCTGAAGAAGTGACAGAGAAGGCCAGAACCACAGTAACAGTTTTGGCCAAGACAGTGGAAACAGCCACAGTGAACACAACTCCAAATGTGGTCTGCTGGAGGACACACGTGGCTGTATTGGGATGTCCAATGAAGAGGAAGGAGCAAAGAAAGCAGCAGTTGAGGGAAATGAGCAAGATGTAGCTGAGAGCCCTGTTGTTGGCCTTGACAATGGGAGTGTTGTTGTGCTTGGTAAAAATCCCAATAACAGCAGTGGTTAGTGCAGAGAGGCAGAGAGCTAAGCAGACTAGAGTCATCCCCAGAGGGTCCCTAGAGTCCAGGAAGCTCTCAGATTTCAGCAGGCAGAGGTTTTTCTCTGTGTTGGCATACTGATGATCTGGGCACCTCACACACTGTTCCAAATCTGGCAAGGAGTGGGAGTTACCATCAGTATGTCAGTAGTTACCTTGCTTCTCTGCCCCTGCCCCAAGAAGTTAATTTGTTGAGCTTAATCCATTGTTCTGTGTTGTTGCTTTCTAAACTAAAGTACAAATTCTAAGAAGCATACAATTCAATGTGAGTCCTAATCATGTTTTCCTCATAAGTTTTCCTACATTTCAGCATTTTCTTGAAAGCATTTCCCATTATCCAAATATGGAACTAAAAATCTCCTCCACCTAATTAACATACCATATGTCATAATCTGTGCTATTGCTTCAGAAACCAGATAATTCATGAGAAATGTACACATTATGGTTTGGACCTAAATATGTAAATTCCAGAGAATTAGATATAATCAATAATCCTCATAATCTTCCCTAGATTTCCCCACCTCAATTACACTTGAACTTTTCAAAGCAAACATGGTGGAGTTTGATGGATATTTTCCTGACTCAGTTCCCTAATTGTGAGTCTTCTCATCCAATATAGGCTTCATATTTACTCTTATTTCTGTCCTCTCTGAATTTTTTACCTTATGGTCTACTGTATCTAACGTCTATATCAAAAATAATTTTCTCTTATTATTTTATAATTTATCAAGTACTAATCACATTTCTAAAAAATACACTTATGACATGATTTCAAAGTAGAATTAAATCATTTCTGAACCTTACACTCTTCATTCTCTAGAAATTGAAATATATATTCAAATATGTCCAGAATATTCTAATAACAATAAAAATTATAATCATATACCTTTCTTACAAATTAATGTGTTCTTTCAGTATGCTTCACCCAAAATGCTGCATTTTTCTGGACTTTAGCATAGAGTTTAGTTCAAGTGGTCCTCTTTTCTTTTTTAGTTTTAGTTTTAGTTTTAGTTTTTTATTGTGAGAATACCGTACAGAGGAGTTACAATTACATGGGCAAGATAACGAGTACATTTCTTATCAAGCATTGCTGCCTCCTCTTTGTTTCCCCTTCCTCCCCTCCCCCACCCGGTCCCCCCCAACACCAACGTTATAAAGTTCATTTTTTGACAAAACAAGTTTACATCTCACTCTTGCAGTGGGTCCACCTGTATCACTAGTTAAACAACTTGTTTTTTCCCTTCCCCTCCACAAATTATACCAACATCAAATACAGTGAAAGCATGGGTTAAAAAATATGGAACCCTTGTGCTGGGAAGGTGACTCAGTGGTAGAGCGCTTGGGTTGCATGCCTGAGGCCCTGGGTTCGATTCCCCAGCACCACATAAGCAGAAAGAAAAAAGCTAGAAGTGGTGTTGTGGCTCAAATAGTAGAGTGCTAGCCTTGAGCTGAAGAGCTGAGGGACAGCGCCCAGGCCCAGAGTTCAGGCCCCACAACCGAACGCCCCCCCCCAAAAAAAAATATGGAACACTTTATAAATTTGCGTGTCATCCTTATGCAGGGGCCATGCTAATATTCTCTGTATTATTCCAATTTTAGTAAATGTGCTGTCAAAGCGAGCACTCAAATGGTCCTTTTGAGTTTAAATTTTGCTACATAATAATATATTTTGCCATATTACAGATAATGATTTAACATGTTTTGTGGTAGAAAGGATATCATGTACATGGATACTGGTCCACAAAACTTATCCAAATCTTTTATCACTCTGCAGGTGTTGTGACTTTTCTGGCAGGATTTTATCTTTTATAACATGCAAATTCCTACCTAATAATAGGAAGGCTTTTGTCTCTATATACTATCTATTGTGGATTGTTCCTATTGTCTACTATTGATTGAGAAACACTATGGAGATATGGAGAATGTCTCCAATACTTACACTCTTACCTGTACCATTAGAAATCTCATTCTCAGGGCAAGGGATACAATCAAAGCAACAGACAGACTTTCCCTCCTGAGGGGATTTTCTGAAACCAGGACCACAACTCTCACTGCAGACAGACTGCGGAGTCTAAAAAGGGAGATTAGTGTTGATGACAAACAAGTTACTTATTCTTAATATCCTCAAATTCTAGTATGATAGATATTTGATCATTCAGAATCAAAATTTCTATAGAGATGCATGTATAAATATGTATATACATAAACAATTGGGTGATATTATTTCAGGTATTATAACATAGTCAAAGAAAAGTGTTTTAAATTCTTCCTATGCCCTTCTTAATGGAAAAAGCAGGAACTTTCAAGTAGCCATTTTTCTTCTTTTTTGATTTTGTTTTTTTTGGTCGGTCAAGGGCCTGAAAAATGGGCTTGGGCACTGTCCCTCAGCTCTTCAGCTCAAGGCTAGCACTCTTAAGCCAAAACACCACTTCCACCTTTTTCTGCTTCTGTGGTGTTGAGGAATTGAACCCAGGGCCTCATGCATTCAAGGCAAGCACTCTACCACTGAGCCACCTTCCCAGCCCACCATTCTTTTTAAGATGGGAAATCATCTAAAATAAGAAACAACTGGTCAATTGATTATTAATTGAAACATAAAACAATGAATAAAATTAAACATTCTACATTATAAATTAACTTTCAAAGTTACTGTGTTACAGTGATATGGAGCTTTGTAACATGATATTTATATTTGGAATACATAAGAGAAAAATATTAAGAAATAAATTGGCAAATAAATATGCTCCATATCAACCCATTAATCAATTACTTCATAAAAACATTTCTACATGGGAAGTTGGTAATTTACATTCTTGCATTATTGATGAAGACAAGAGGAATAAATTCTAGCAAGATATTTTGTTCATTTAGTCCTACTTTAGATCATCATTTTTTGATTCAACACACCTCCGTAAATGAGATGGGCCATTCTATGTTATCCTTGGATAGAGATAATTGATGCCCATGTGGTGCATATGGAGAAAAGTTTCCCACTTTCATCACTTGCCTAAGACCTTCTGGAAAATTGCAAAGGTTCACAATGTCATACTCTGCCACCAATTTCTTTGTCTCATCCAAAATCACTTGGTCACCAGCAGGATTGTTGAAATGGATGTTCTTCAGAAAGGGGTGGAGCTAGAAGATATACATCGACCAGGGTGAAGTTAGTCAAAAGTTCACACAGAAAATGGGAAGAAAGAGTATGTATCCATTGACTTTCATTTCTGTTTCAGAATCCATTTATAACAGAGTAATGAAGCAGAACAACTGAAGGTCTATGGATGAATAATATAAAATAATGCTGATAAATCCTAAGACTCAAGTAACTGTTCAACATAACATTTCAAGATAAAAAATCTAGTACGTTCACTGAAATAATCACAAATCATACACATTCCACTGTCTGGCTACACAGGCAGAGATTTTCTAATGAGTAACTCAACTGTGTAATTCAATGAAAAAGTTATAAAACTAACTCAATTAGAAATAAAGTATTTCTTATATGAAAAATGAAAAATTGTGCACAAAATATTTGAAGTAGACAAATTTTGAATTATTGCTTGCCTGTTTCAAATTCAAATACAAAATCAATAAGTACAAAATCGAAGTGTGAGTACTGACGTGTTACAGATAGATCGAATGAAAACAATAAGTAACGAATTCATTAAAAATTCACTCTTGCCAATCTGTTTTATCAGGTAAAATTCTACATGTTTTAAAAACTGTTTCAAAAGCAGACTGGATGGTGGTGGCTCACAACTGTAATGCAAACTACATAGGAGGCAGAGATCTAAGGATCCCAGTTTGAAGCCAGCCTGGACATGAACAACCATGAGACACTTATCTCCAATTACCTACCGAGAAAAACAAGAAGTACAGTGTTTGGTTAAATGGTCAACTACTCACATTGAGCAAAAGAAGCCGAGGCCCTGAGTTCAAGCCTAAGGGATGGCACAAAAAAATAAAAAACAAAAACCATTAGAGACAGCTAAGCTGAGTAAGCTTTTCACTTTCTCTCTCTCTCCTTTATTTTATTTTATTTTATTTTATTTTATTTTATTTTATTTTATTTTATTTGTTGTTGTTGTTGGTCATGGGGCTGGAAATCTGGGCCTGGGTGCTCTCCTTGAGCTTTTCATCTCAAGGCTAGAGCTTTACCACTTGAGCCACAGTTCCACTCCTGGTTTTCTGAGTGGTTTATTGGAGATAAGAGTCTTAAGGACTTTCCTGCTAGGGCTGGATTTGAATCTCCATTCTCATATCTCAGTTTCCTGAGTAGTTAGGATTATCGGTGTGAGCCACTTGCACCAGGCTTCACTTTGTCTGTTAAAAAAATCTGTCATGACCACCTAGTTTGGTTTGAATGAATTCCTCTTACAATGTCAGTTTGCTGATAGCATTTACTTGCCAGTGCAAATCCTTCACCTGAGAAGGGGAAAACTGAAGTTTTCTTCCATTTCCCACTGGCTGTGCTTCTGCTTGACCAATAAGCATCTCATGAAGGGCCTGAGCCACAGCATACACAGCATTATATATATAGTAACTCTCTTCCATCATGCCCATGTCAAAAAGGTACCTAGGCAACCATTCCAAGGACGCATTGGCTGGACAGTTCTTCCAAGTGATACAGCTAGACTCAGAAAATGTGCACTTAAAAAAGCGAATCCACACCAAAGCAAGGAAATAGTCTTTTGGGTATTTGGATGGGTTAGCAGTTTTGATAAAATTGTTGAAACCAGAAATCTCTCCATGGTGGTGTGAGAAAATGAGAGGTGCATGGAGTGAATGTAACAAAAAATATTTCATCGCATACAGAAATGTACCAAGGGAGTTTATGACCCAGACGGTTCCTAGACTTAAATATCTTCTCAAATAAGTGTTTAACAAATTTAACATGAATTCATTGTCACCATAAATGACAACTACATTTGCGAATGAATTTCGAATTTTCTGATGAAAAGATACATAATTGGTTACTTCACGAATGAAAGAAAGTGGTAGTATGTGTTCAAAAGCTGTACAGACTTTTTGCTTGCTCATCTCTTCTCTCAATTGGGGCAGCATCCACAAACCATTCTCATCTTCTGAGATCAACAGACCCACCCACTTCCATCCAAAATGAACCATCAAGGAAACCATGGCAAAAGCTAGAGATGTATCCTTGGGGGCTATCTGATAGACAGAAGGGAACAGGCGATGGTCACTCAGGACAGGATCAAAACGCCCAAAGTTCAGCTAGAAGGAAAAGAAAATGTGAAAGTAAGCAATTGGATTGACATAATCCACATCCTCAGTCCTGATGTGCATTAAGCAACACCTGAAATGATAAAAAGCCTTGTTTATCCCATGTTTAGTACTGCTTCCATTCCTGAGGCCTAGGTAGAAAATGAAAGAACCAGGTAAGAGATGGAGCTATTCCTGTGGTCTGCTATAGGCTGTTCTTACACTAAAGCAAGCCCATACGGACATCTCACCAAAGGTAGTTCATTTGGAGCATTTATAATTCAACATTCTTCTTCTAAATGCATCAAAAACCTGAGAATGGCATCAACTAGTCATGCTTTCATCCCTCAGCAGCCCTCCTGTTCTCACCTGTGGAAATCTGTAGAGGTCCAACACTGTTGCATACTGGGAAGAGATTTGGCCTTCTGGTCCAGTCAGTGTTACTACAGTCTGACTTTCTCTCTTACAGTCATAATTCAGGATAAAATCTTTCCCAGAGAGGCTTAAGACAAGACTTCTATACAGCAAATAGTATCTTATTCCACGTGAATGGGCAGAAAATCCCATAGTGATGTTAGGCAAAAGATGAGGATTTTTGTTGATCTCTTCAACAGCAAAAGCCAAGGCTAGAATAAACTGGTAGTTGTTGAAGTTATAGCTGTAGAAATGGCACAGGAAGTATCTTCAATCTTAAGCATTGACTTGAGGGAATAAATGTATGTTTAGAAAAGAACATGCATAGGGCGAGGAAGGTGGCTCAGTGGTAGAGTGCTTGCCTTGCATGCATGAGGCCCTGGGTTCGATTCCTCAGCACCACATAAGCAAAAAGAAAAAAAGCCGGAAGTGGCACTGTTGCTCAAGTGGTAGAGCGCTAGCCTTGAGTTGACGAGCTGAGGGACAGCGCCCAGGCCCAGAGTTCAGGCCCCACGACCGGACCCCAAAAAAAACAAACCAAAAAACAAAAGAACATGCATATATTTAAAACTTATCCCTAATATGTTGAATTAGGATATGACTGTTTTGGAATTTTTTTGTCAGCTTTGTGGCTTGTATTCTGACCTGGGCCCTGTCCATGAGCTCTTCAGCTCAGGGTAAGTGCTCTACCACTTGAGCCACAGAGCCACTTCTGGTTGTCTGGTGTTTATTTGGAGATAAGAGTATCATGGGCATTCCTGCCAGGGCTGGCTTTGAATGGCAATCTCTTATCTCAGCCTTCTGAGTAGCTAGGTTTGCAGGTGTGAGTCACCGGCACCTGGCTCAATATGAGTTTTAGGTAGGTAATTCATTTTGAGTGGATCATGAAAGTGTTTCTCATGAATTAGATTTATACTCTTAGAAGAGAACAAAGAGAACTTGCATTTCCCCTTTGTCAAGTAACTTGTTCTTGAAACATGAGACATTTTCTCATGAATAACCAATCAGTCCATGTCTGAAGGTTGCTCTTGTAAATAGTACAAGAAGCAAAGTAAATCCTATTATCATGCTAAAGTTGTTATTCTTTCCTTCTGTTGGAGGATAATCTTACTCAATTAATGTCTTACTTTGTGTGAGAGCGAATCATGGAAAGCAAGAGCACACATGAGAATAATCCCCTTCTCAGAAAATGCAAATTAATCAGAAAACACCTCCCAGAACAGTAGCAAAAGTTGTAGGCAGAAGAACTAAATTTTTACTTACTGAAACAATGGAAAATTAGATGCATTGACAAATAGAAAACGAACTAACTTCCCTTTATTCTGCATCCAAATTTATGTTCCCCTACTTATGATATAGAAAGAAAATTAAATCCAGGCCTTTGAGTACAAGCCAGGATACAAGCCAAACTTGGAGCTGTCCGTATTAGGAAATGCCCCATGTTACTTCTGCCAGACAAATAACATTAGAATGAGTGCCTAAATTGTTAGTAGGTTAGAGGATTCCAAAGTATCTCCTTAAATCCTTGGCAACGGTGAATAGAACATGAGAATTTGCAGTCAATTTCCTGAGGAGGAAGGCATGAAAATAATTCAGTGTTATTTCTCGTAACCCTTTTCCAGTACCACTGACTTTAGAAAAATTAACCAAACTAAAAGTATTAAAATCAGCAGGAACGATTTGCATTGGAAAATACGTCTTTTCTAAATCATATTAAAGAAAATTAAGAAAATGAAAAAAATTCTAGGGAAGAATTCAATTTTCTAATATATTATCGTACATCAGCAAGTTAATTTGATCTATGGCAATCCCTTAAAGAGAAAACATAACAGCTCCATAAGGTGCTATGTTTCTTTTTTGGCTTCATATTTGTAAACATGTGGATTTTATGCAGACGCATCATTTTTAAATATTAAAGGTGAAAGACAGACCTTCAAAAACATGAAAAATTCTATTGATGATCCTTTTATTCTTCACCACAGAAGAGGTTTATAGGAGTCCTAACCAAAGATGATGAAGAAATCACAATAAGTTGGACCCAGAAAAGGCTACCTCTTAGTAGATGAACAGAAGAAAGAGAAGAATTAAGCTTGTTCAACTTACCAACTCAATAAGATTCTAACTTAAAAAAATGGAAATGAAAGAACAACCATTTATTAAATCAAAGAGTAAAATCAACAGCAAAACTTAAGTCCCTGAACATATCTCTCAATGAATAGATTGGAAAAATGAATATTGTTAAAATATTCACAGTAGTGAAAATTATCTACATATTTACGAAGACCATGCCAAAATGCTGGGATCATTTAATAAGGGAGTAGAAAAACAATGAAAAACTTCTAACTAAAAAAATCCTTGAATGACCACAGCTATGTGGAATAAACAAGTAGTAATACAATGTTTGGCAACGCCCAATCTTAACTTTACCATTGACTCCTAGTACAATTTTAAAATAGACTAGTAGAAGTCATGCACATATGTGTCTTGCTCAGGCCTAGACTCCTAACAACAGAAGACACTGAACTGTGAGAAGTGTGACTCAGATATATAGCCTTGGCAGAAAATAATTTCATGACTATTTCATCTAAAAACTATGAAAATTAAAATGTGTCATGTCATAGGCAGAACAAACAGCAAAATACAATAAAAAGTCCAATAAAAAACCACATAGTTGCAAAAGTGAATATTGAACACAGCTTCTGTTACTGAAAAATGGCCTCTATGACCTGTGGTTCCTCTGAAAATACAGACATCCACCTGCAAAACACTGAAATCTCACTGCACTCTTTCACCAAAGAAAGGATTTATTCAACATTGTTTACAGATCTTAATAGGAGACTTGAAAATTTGAAAACAGTAGAGAAGCACAGATGAGAAATGTTTCAGAAAGTAGGCACAGGTAATGACTTTCTGCCTAGGATTCCATAACATGGGAACAATACATACACCTGATATTTTGGAGAGTGGGATGTGATACGTTTGGACTGTTACCTGTTCATTTTCAAAGTTGTGGATTAGCACACATAAAAATAAACTTTTCTCAAAAAAAGGAAAACATGTATGCATTGCTATAAAATGGTTGTATGCTCATTGTTAACATTTGAAAGTTTCTGGAAGCATGCCAAGAAATGTACACATTACCTCACTTAGTAGGAAATGGTAAGCCCTGTGTATATCGTCTTTTCAATAGCACTTCAAAAAAAGAAATATATAGCTATCTCTAGTTAAAAGTTTCACCGTAGCAAATGGTAGAGATTATAGCGTGCCTTAATTGACCAATGGTCTGCTCAGACTGAAAATCAAATAGAGAATAAGTATAAAACTCAAAAGTCACTTACCTCGCCTCCTCAGTATACCTCTCTGCGTTGGGAGGACGACGTTTTGCTGTTACATAGGAGAGGGGGAAAAACCCAGTAATGGACACATCTCCACTCACATATGCAGTCTGCTTCTTGTTGAGTAAGCATTCCTCTTCACTGAGGGAACTGACAAGAAATGGAAGTTGTAGTACAGCTGATGTAAAAAGCAAAGGAAACATCATAGAATGGCATGTAAGACCTGTTTATGAACATATGTGGATCTTATGATAACCAGCAAGTAAGTAAATATATCATGAATGTAAGAATGTATAAGAATATATTTGAGTGTGATTTTATTGCCTAGGATTTCCACTCTGGCCCACCCCATTTCTTTCACCATAACCTGCTCTCTTTCCCCAGACAAATGCTGTGTTCTTTCACCCCTGGGGCTCTGCATCTGAGGTCCTATCTCCAAGTCAACATGAGATGCAAAATATTTTGATGGTTCCCTTCTCCACTCCCTGGTGTTATAATTTCATCAAGACCGAAGGTGTAAGACTCCAGAGATGGATGCAAATTTGTTGGAATTGGCCCTGAGGTAGTAGTGAGAAACTTTGCAAATAAAGCCTCATGAGATCATGTAAAAGTTCTGAATCAAAGTTGTAATGTGAGGTGCAAGAGAAAGTGGACAGAGGGGCTGGGAAGGTGGCTCAGTGGTAGAGCGCTTACCTTACATGCTCGAGGCCCTGGGTTCGATTCCTCAGCACCATATAAGCAAAAAGAAAAAATCCAGAAGTGGCACTGTGGCTCAAGTGGTAGAGCGCTAGCTTGAGCTGAAGAGCTGAGGGACAGCGCCCAGGCCCAGATTTCAGGCCCCAGGACCGGAGCAAAAAAAAAAAAAAAAAAAGAGAAAGTGGACAGAAAGTGTTATTCAAATAAAGGCCCTATGCAAGTCATTGACCACAATCAAATATGGGGAACACATCACATACCCATGGCTAAAGCCAGTGAAGGAACATTGCTGGTTGAGCCATACAGGTATCTGTACCCATTTGAATATGAGTTTGTGTAATAATCCTTCTCTGTGCCCCAAACAAAGAAAATAGTACAAAAGAAACTCTACCTCATATCACTCTAAATAGTTTGCACACACATGAGCCATCAGAAGACTCTATGCACAAAGAACATAGAGATATTTTTTTGTGAAAATACCGTACAGAGGGTTTCCAAGTACATTAGCAAGGTAATGAGTAAATTTCTTATCAAACATTGTTTCCTCCCCCTTTGTTTCCCCTTCCCATCCCTTCCCATCTGGGCGCCACCACACATGTACCCCCCCCCCCGGGCCAAAGTTGTAAAGTTCTTTTTTCGACATAGCGACTTGTACATCTCATTGTTGCAATGGGTCCACTTGTATCCCTATTTAAACAATTTTTTTTCCCTTCCCCTCCATTAATTTTACCAACATCAAAAACCCTGGGTTATACCCTGGGAGATAGACATACAAAGCAACAAAGAAATATCTTATAAATATATTAGAAACAATAGCAAGAAAGAAAAAGCATTTGAGTCCTTATCTTGGGGTTCATTTTGCCTACCATCTACTTATCTGACCGTTTCTGCTTGTCTAAGACATATACTAGTTATTGCAAATAAGGGAAACCATGGGACCTATGTTTCTTTGAGCCTGGCTTACTTCACTTAATATAATTTTTCCCAAGTCTTTCCATTTCCCAACAAATGGGGCAATGTCATTCTTTCTGATGAAGGCATAGAAACTTTTCAAAGCAGTGAATCACTTTTACGTAATGCTGTTCTTTTGGCAACTTGTGTTGTACGGTTGCCGATCATTTTACCATATGCAAGTGACAATGGGAATCATGATTTAAGTAATGCCTTTCCTACATGATGAGATATTGAAGCTGGCTCTTGTATCTTGCCAATACAAGAAACTGATTTGGGTTTTGAGAATGTTTCCAATTGAATTGTGCATTTTTGGCTCAAGTTTTCTCTAAACTTAACTGCAGCCTAAGAAGAGAAATTACTTGTATTGAGATAAACATTCCTTCTCTCTGGCAGCCTCTGCCCTTCCAACATTATTGAGTATTTTAAAGGTAGAGCTACAGGTAGAGGGAAGAGAAAAGAAAAGTGAGAGGTAAAGAGAAGTAAGTGAAAGAGGCAAACAGAGAAAGAGAGAGGGACTGTTTAATAGAGAGGATTTCTATATGAATTTCTTGTCACAAAGCACAGTGGCTTTCAACTGTCCTCTTCTGATTGAGAAATCCCACTTTGTGCCATTATTCACCTTGTTCAATTGGCTTGCTCTGAAACTTCCAAATAACATGCTGATGCACATGCCCAGGGAGTATTGCTGGAGCCTCATCCTCTGTCTGTTTAGCTTTAAGCATAGTTCAGTATTGTTTCCTGTAACATGCCTTATTTGAAGGCAAGTACAAATAATATCCCTCCATTAAAGATCGCCTCTCCATTGTCTCCCTTACTTATGGTATACATAGATTTCAGCATTCTGAGTACTTTGAATATAGATATGAGACACCCACACAAGGCAAATTATGACATAAAATTTTCATCTATATAGAATTTACACTCAACCAGGAGAACTGCATAAACTTAGCATATAGGCAATAGATTTATTGTAGATTCCTGCTACATTAGTTGTTTGGATCTTGCCATTGAATTAGTTTTTAAACTAACCACAGGTTCGATCATACAGGTAAGTTTGCTAATCCCTTTCCATTAGTGTTCTCAATGCTTACCGTATCGTAGAGCATAGAATGCACATGAAATGCTCCCAGCATAATCAAACAAAAAACACAAGACTACATCCAACAATTTGCTGTAAGTCCAGGATGAGAGACCTATGGTCTTTTTCTGTATGTCTTAGTAAATTGTATTTGGAATGGGTATGTGTATAGTAAATACACACACTTGAACAATGTATACATGTATGTAAGGTACACATAGAAATACAAAAAAAAAGTATCCCAACAAATACTGTTTGAAAAAGTAAAATCAGAGAGAAAATAAAGAAGAACATATAAAGATATTTGAATTGGGTCAGAGTTCATTATATCAATGTCTGGAGAGATCGCAATGATACCCTTTTATATTACATACACACATACTAGTTCATAGTTATAATAATTATATTGTGAACAAATCCACAAACCATTCTCACCTTCTGAGATCACCAGACCCACCAAGCTCCAGCTGAAGTCAACCATCAAGAAAACTGTGTGAAAGGCTAGAGATATGTCTTTAGGGGCTCTTGGATAGACAGATATAAACTGGCCATGGTTCCTCCAAAGGGTGAAAAATCCCAAAGGTGAGATAGAGAATAATTTCTCTTAAAGTGTATTGTAAACAATAATGTATAGCATATGAGAAGGATATTGATATAAATTTGTGTCCCCGTGCTGTGTATAAATTATCTGACCCAATGGACCACTGATGTTATGAAAAAGCAAACTATGACTAAAAGATTAATGTATTGTAAAGCAATACATTCTGAAACCCTACTGTTACTTTCTGCACCTATGGATCTGATCATGAATCAAGACATTCCACGGAGCCCCTAACATTTGTCTACTGAATGAATTGGCATGGATATAAAAATCTCAGGTAACAACAAGTGTATTTTTGTCAGAGGCACATAGGGCTGTGAGTACAAGGGTCTGTACAGGGCCACTTCCTGAGCCATCTCATGGATAACGGAGCACAAGAGCTCTTCCAGCAGCCTCACCTTGCTTCTAGGAAGTTCTCAGAGTACAGACTCTGCTAGGATGAAGACCATGTGAGGCAAAGTTCCCATCACATCTGGCAAAGACTGCATCCTGAGCTAACCTGAGTATCCCATGAAATCTCTGTCAGTCCTGTCACTCTTGTCTTGTCTATTCAATACATACTTCAAACAGCTCTGGTATATGATCATTAATCGATGATGTTAGATCACACATATACAAATTGAATATGATTACGATTAAATCAATTTAGCCAGAGTGCTTTGAGACTCACAATGTCATCTCAGTAATTTTTTCTGTTTCACAGATTCTCTCCTGAGCATTTAATACAATTTATTTTGAACATGTTCAAGGTAGAGTACAATCTTTTCATCTACTGCCAAACCTCTTCACAAATATCTATGAGAAAGCCTTCATGGGGAAAATGGTACTGATAAACTTCAGGACCTACTAGGTATGAATTTTACTACAGAGAGTCTGAGGAGAGTTGGGTCAGATTTCCATGGCACCCACTCACAAAGCCTGCATATCTGATAATAGATAAGAAAGAACCACCACCAGCAAGCACAGACATCAAGGAGAAAATAGAAACACATCTACAAAATAGCCCAATACCACTTGGATTTTAATGGAAAAGGAAACAGGAAAGTATTAATAAGAAGATACGTGTTAATAACATAAGAAGTGTTAATAAAGTAAGTGTTAATAAAAAGGTCTACGGATGGCATGTGAAAAAGATATAGATTATCTCCTACAGCAGGGAAAACACTGTAGTTTCTAGAACTTCTGCAGGTGTTCTCAAATCTGTACAGCTGTCACAGGCAAAGCTTATCATTCAAGATTCATCCTGTACAAGCCAGGAAAGATATTTGGTCACACAACCTGCATTGAACAAGAATACTAATTGCTCAGTCTCTGTAGAATCTTCGGACAGCCACAGGTTTCTTCTTAGAAATTTCCATCCTTGACTGTAACTTTGTTGGGGCCAGGCTATCCTCAAGGCTGAGCCCCACTTTTCTCATCATACTTGTCCAAATGTATCTTAGAGAGCGTTGAGGGGAAAATGTCACTGACAAACTTTAACAAGTACCAGACATACTTTTCTTCTTCCTTGATTTCTAAGGAGAGTCGGAGAATATAACTCATAACCACACACAAATCTTCCACATCTGGAAGGAACAAAGAAACTGTTGCTAGCACTAACGACATTCCTCAAAGTGTCACAAAAGCATATGAACAAAAACACAGTATGTATACAGTATGTATAGTTATGGGAAAATAAACCTAGAAAAAGTTGTTAATAAAAGAGATATGCAAATGTTAGTAATAAAAAAGATAAGTAAATGTCTAAGAATAACATGAGAACGGAACAGGCATCATCTAAGACATGAAAGAGGTTGTAACTCCTAACATTGCCATCTGTGCTCCCAAATCTGAGCAGATAGCAAAGCCAAAGGTTGTCTTTCCACATATAAAAAGGGCTGCAAAAAGGCAGTGTTCCAAATGACATGCTACCCTTCTAATAGGAGGGAAATTAAACTGAAAAAATGTCAACAATGGCAGGGATGGGAGGGAGGGAACAATTGGGAAAGAGGGAACAACTGATGATATGCATAACAAAAGAAATGTACATATCACCCAATGTGGAAGAAATAACTGTATTGCAAAGCTCATAGAACTCATAGAAGGGGTAACAATGATCGACAAGTAATGTAACTCATTGCCTTACTCATGTAACTGTAGTCCCTCCATACAACATCTTAACACTAAAATAAAAAATTAAAAAGAAAAGTTTACCTTACAAACTGGGCCCCATTTTGAGCAACTGAAAATTCATTAATGATTATACCAGAAAATAAAAATAAATGGAGTTTCCAAAAAAAAAAAAGAGGGCTGGGAAGGTGGCTCAGTGGTAGAGCACTTGCCTTGCATGCATGAGGCCCTGAGTTCGATACCTTGGCACCACATAAGCAAAAAAGAAAAAGCCTGAAGTGATGCTGTGGCTCAAGTGGTAGAGCGCTAGTCTTGAGCTGAAGAGTTGAGGGACAGAGCCCAGGCCCAGTGTTCAGGCCCCACGACCGAATCCAAAAAAAATTAAAAAATAAAACAAAAAAGAATACAGCCAGGAGTCACACACACTGGACTCTAATGGACAGAGAGATGACACAGACTGGAACAAAAATTCATTTGTAAATAAAATGCAAGATGAGCAAACATGAATATTTCTTAAATCATTGCTATTGAAAACTGTTTATGTTTTCTGGGATTATCATTAGACAGTTAGTTGTTTTGCAGGGCTACAGTATTGCAGTTTCTCCCTTCATATACTACCTTAGTAAATACCTTTGCTACCCAGCATTCCCACTCCTGGGCATTTATGCAATTGACCACAAACCAGGCCTCACTAAAGCTACCATCACCACCATGTTCCTTATAGCACTGTTTACTATACCCAAGATAGAGAGTCAACCCAGATTCCCCTCAGTGGAAGAATAGATGAGGAAAATGTGGTATATGTACACAATGGAATTCTATGCTTCCATCAGAAACAATGGTATAGCTTCATTTGGAAAGATTAGGAAAAAATTATATGAATTGAAGGCAGACCAAAGTCATATAGCTTGCATAGTTTCCCTCATTTGTAATGATTAGGATGTGCCTATAAATCTACAACCAAATGCTATAGTAGTAAAAGATGAAATATTATACCTGTACATAATAAGATGTTAAAAAAAATTAAATGGGACTCTAAATAGTCACACATGAGACCAAAGGAGGACATTCTTAGATGATCTCAAAGACTCAATTGTTTGTGCACATGAGCATATAAAATTATTCTTATGCCCATAAACTCCAAGAAATTTCAACAAGAAAGATTTTATATCTTTATTGAAAAAGTGATGAATGGGAGTTACAGTTACATAAATAAGGTAATGAGTACATTTCATTTCGTTTTAAACACTGTTACGCCCTCTCTCATTCTCTCCCAGTTACTCATCCCTCCTAACTCCCCCACAAGTTGTATATAGTTCATTTCCACCACAGTGTCAAGGGAGTATCATTTTTGTATTTCATACTTTGTCATGTTATTTTGTGATTCCCTTTCTCCTCTATGAATCATAAAAAAAACTTATATACAAGAAAAAGGGCACAAAAAAACTAAAAAAAGAAATACAAATAACTGCAGGTGCCAATGGCTCACACTTGGAATCCTAGCTATCAGGAGGCTGAGATCTGAGGATCATGGTTCAAAGCCAGCCTGGCCAGGAAAGTCTGTTAGACTCTTATATCCAATAAGCCAGTAGAAAATCAGAAGTAGCGCTATGGCTCAATTGGTAAAGTGCTTGCCTTGAACTGAAGAGCTCAGGGACAGCGCCCAGGCCCAGAGTTAAAGCCCCATGACTAAAGAAAGAAAGAAAAAATGCTGTGATTGAATGATCTACACTGATAAATACAGTGAATAACTATATGAATAACTAATATCTTAATGCAGCTGTTTACAGATGAAAACATACTATATTTTAAAGTCGGTCGTGGGGCTTGAACTGTGGGCCTGGTCGCTGTCTCTGCACTCTTCAGCTCAAGACGAACGCTCTAGTGCTTGAGCCACAACTCCACTTCTGGTTTTCTAGTGGTTTATTGGAGATAAGAGTCTCATGGACTTTCCTGCACAGGCTGACTTTTGAACTGCATTTGTCAGATCTCAGCCTCCTGAGTACATCGGATTACAGGCGTGAGCCACCAGCACCTGGCCTGAAAACATACTTTAAATGTACATATTCCTGTCACACAATTTTTGTTGTCTCCCAATACCATCTTTTGTAACAATCATTCTATTTCTAAGCATTTTGTAATTTCAGATGTAATAGTTTAAGAAATACACTCTCTGATGACTTATGATTTCAATATAGAAGAAATTATTTCTGAATATTGTACTTCTATTCAGTGTCACAATGTCATAATCTGCCTCCAATTTCCTTTTCTCATTAAAAATTAGCTGATCTCCAACAGTGTTATTAAAATAAACTTTCTTCGGAAAGGGATGCAGGTAAAATGAGTGCATAATCTTTTATTCTCTGCTTGATTTTCAGTCTGAGAAGATCATTTGTCAATTAATGCTCTCTATATTCTCTACCATTTGCTACTATGCAACATTTGACTAGAAACAGCCCTGTGTTTGTTTGTGTTTCTCAGATGAATACCATCCTGTTTTCCAAAGGGAGGGTACAATTTTCTTTTTCTGTTTTTAAAGTGTTATTGTAAAGATGATATACAGAGATCTTACCATTTCCTAAGACAGGTAATGAGTACATTTCTTTTCGAAAAGTGTTACCACTACTTTCCTTTCACTTGGCTTTCCTTCCCAGGATTGAAAACGCGCTGCATCGTGAAGCCTCTACATTGTCTGTCACTTTCTCATTGCAAGAATCACACAATGCTACTTTAAAAAGCCATTGACATGAGTTTTGAACTAACACGTTACAGGAACATGTATTTCCCCATAATCAAATGGCAGATACTTTCTTACATAAACATGATTTCTAATATCTGTTGGTCAGCATATTGATGTCCATCTGTTTGAGAAATAATTCTTATTGAAAGGATGCAGTTACTATTTCAGATTCATTGTGGGTCAGAACTTCATGTCAGTGGTGCTTTCATGTATGAGAGAACATTCTGTGAAACCTGAAGCAGGGAGGCAGTATAGAGAGTTTACACCCACCTCTTTGATTCTGGTACTTGTATACACACATTCTCAGTGCTTACATAACCACATGAGTTCTAACACAGGAGATTACATTTTCAAGGTCACATGACAGAATTTAGCATAAGTCAGCATTCTAATTTTAGTCCTATTAGAAGGTAAAATATTACTTGGAACTTTGAGTGCTTGCATCCTTTCTCAAGTGTGGTAAATCAAGCTTTCCCTATGGTATCTGTTCATATTCAGGAACAGTGATGGCCTCTTCTGAACTATTCTCATGTGTAACACATAACTTTTGCTTATAGTTCATTGGATCAACAGGAATTGTGCTTATTCATTTTCCCATGTATTAATAGTAAGTATTTATTTGCATGTTTCACAGAAGTATTTATTAATATCATTGATGTTATGTTTTCTGCTGATGGGTTTGTCATAGCTTCTTTCAGATATGCAAGTTCTGTGGGTGGATGTCACTGGAGACTGGTCTGACAATCAGGTATCCTAGAGTAAAACCTTTTGTCTGGTAGTGGCTAAAAATTATCAATTACTTTTTATCCATGAAGGCTTTCCCTTAATTATTTGGATGAATGTGATGAGGCTTAGCAATGAATGAAATCCATGGAGCTAAATCTTTAGCACAGCATGGCCAAAAGGAACTGATATTAAAAGTTCAGGATACCAGTTGATGGATGGAAAGTTACTGGAAGAAAATGATGCGTCTCTGCTATTGGTTGGAATATTTAATAGAGTTCATATTCCAGGCACATACTGTCATCTAATCTCACTCTACATCAGTACAGAATGAGGACTGCAGGATATCAAACATTATCACTTATTCAATTTATCACAAGCCAGAAATGATCTTCTAATAGTCCAACAGAGAGATGCAGAATTGACAGGATCTTCCAGGGGAATCAGGTGAGCTATGGCAGCATTCTTTTCTAGACAAGGCAGTAACTTCCACTCATATGTGATGGCAGCCTATGAAATCCTGTATTCTGAGGGCTTAGAAGAGGCCAGGTGAGGCTGCTGGCCTTGGCTTTGTGCTGTCTTTTATAAATTGCTCTATTCAGAGGGAACACTGGAGGCCTGAGAGGTGGCTCTGTACATAGTTTGGCTTGGGAAATCATACTTTTACCTGACACAATACAATCGTAGTACCTCAGATTTTCTCCTGTTTGCTAATTCATTCATTAGACAATGTTAGGAACTGGCCCAAACATTTCAGTTCACTAATCAAATCAACAGTTGCAATAACCAGCTTCATGACTTGGGAACGTGATTCCACACACACTTAGAATATTTCTTTCTCTAGAAAACCTTCTGAACCCTTTCCCATTTTAATGGTCCATTGAACATGTGACTTCATAGATACCTCAGGCCACAAATGTATGTCAATATTCCTATCCTGTATGCTATTTTATCACTGAGAAATAGAAATGATTTTTAAAAGAAATCTTTTCAAGCTTATCTCTTCTAAATATATTTTATTAGCAGACATTTATGAAATACTTACTTTAACTGATTTTGTTTTATTATATGACTTCTCTTTAACAACCACTTGATTTTTTCCTCAGGCTCTCTACAATATCTAAAATATACTTGCTTCTTACATTTATTTCTTTTCAGAAATGATTTGGCTTGCAATTTCTCCTCCAAATAAATATAATAAAGCTCTGTATATTGTAAAATAGATTATGTTGTTTACTGTATTTGGGAAATTGAATAATTCACTATTTCTATGCAATTTTCCAAAGTATCCATCTGATGGATACAACTTTCAGATATGAACCAAGGGTTTTTCTTCATTTTTTATGATATCATAGATATGTATCTATCGATTGTGCTGTCATTTCACCACATCGAAGTATTTTTCACAATCATTATATTTTTCCTTATCATTCTGAATTATTTTCCTAAAATTGACATGCTTCCAGAAACTGTCAAATGTTTGCAATGAGTATAAAAATCCCTTTTGTAGAAATGTATATATGTTCTTATTGTTGCTATTGAGAAAAGTGTATTTTTATGTGTACTAATACAGAGCTTTGGAAACAGATAGGTAACAGTCCAAAAGCACCACATCTCTCTCTCCAAAGTGTCAGGGTTTTATACTGTTCCCCTGTTATTGGAATCCTAGCCAGGAACTCATTCTCTGTTCCTACTTCTTGAAAGATTTCTCCTCTGTGTTTCTCTACTGTTTACAAATTTTCAAGTCTCCTATTAAGATGTGTAAACAATGTTGAATAAATCCTTTATGTGATGAAAGAGTGCAGTGAGATTTCAGTGTTTTACATGTTCATGTCTGTATTTTCAGAGCAACCACAGGTTATAGAGGCCATTTTTCAGTAAAAGAAGCTGTGTTCAATAGTCACATAGTTACAACTACATGGATTTTTATTGGGCTTTCTTTTGTATTTTGCAGTTTTCTCTGCCTATGAATAGACATGTTGAAATTTTCATAGTCTTTAGATAAAATGGTCATGCAATTATTTTCTGCCAAGGCTGTATCTGAATCACACTTCTCACAGCTCAGCATCTTCAATTGTAAGGAGTCTAGCCTTGAGGAAGATGCACATGTCCCTGACTTCTACTAGTCTATTTCTAAATTATACTGGGAGTGAATGGTGAATTTAAGATCTGGTATGGCCAATTGTTGTATTACTAAATGTTTTTTTGTTTTCTCTTGCTTTTTTAGTATATTTTTTATTGTAAAGATAATGTACAGAGGGTTCACAGTTACGTGAGTAAGGTAATGAGTACATTTCCTATCAAGCATTGCTACCTCCTCCTTGGTTTTTCCTGTACCATCTCAAGCTCATTCTGCCTGGAATCTGGTTGGGCACTTCTCCTCCATTTGTTGACAGTGATGCACACTCAGAACATGGCCACATTATCATCCTGTGCAACAAAGGCTCAGCCACTGCCTTCTATTGTGTCCTGGGATACCTGGGCTCCCTGGCCCTCGCAAGCTTCACTGTGGCTTTCTTCGCCAGGAAACTGCCTGACACCTTCAATGAGGCCAAGTTCCTGACCTTCAGTATGTTGGTGTTCTGTAGTGTGTGGGTCACCTTCCTGCCTGTCTACCACAGCACCAAGAGAAAAACCATGATAGCTGTGGAGGTCTTCTCTATCTTGGCTTCCAGTGCTGGCCTGTTAGGTTGCATCTTTGTCCCTAAGTGCTACATCATCTTGTTGAGGCCAGAAAAAAAATTCTCTGCATGGTATATGGGGCAAAACACGTTCTTGGAGAAAAAATCCTTCCTAATGTTAAATATAAGTCCTTCTAAAATCATAGAGCCTCTGTAGCACGTCTCTACTAATTTTCTAATCAGAGCCTAGTTTAGGTTTAGGAAAATACTTTAAATAATGAGAGTATTTTTTTACTCATTCTCCCAGTTCTATGATGTTCATTGTAAGTTGACTATTATTTATGAATATTGAATTATTCTTGTTATTCCAATTACCCTGAATGTATTCCAAAGTATTCTGGACTTATTTTTCCCTATCTTCTCTATTTTAACTGTTTTATTATCTTGAAATAATTGTACAAAGGAGTTGCCAGATTCAAAGAAGTTCTGAATACAATGCATTTTGATTAATGTGACCCCTTTCCACTTTTGAGTGTATTATTTAGTCTTCTTTTACTTCAGTTTCTTTTTTCCTTCACTGTGTCAAATCATTTTTGAGAATTTTATGTATCACCAATCCTTAATAGTCTAATCATTATGTATTTCAGTTTCCTGTAATAGATATATGTTTCACTATTTGAAAATTTTGTTGGCTTTAAATGTTTTATTTGTAGATTACATATATATGCATATATATATATATATATCTTATTTACTTGTGTTTTTTCTATTTTCCCCTAGCTCTTACAAGCTTCCTCCATTTAGTTTTCACCCTTTCTCTATCATAAGTCATTGGAAATTAGATATAGTTATGCTCCAGGCACACAGCTCAACTTCATGTGGAACTTGTTGACTTCTTGAGATAATATTTAATGGAAGTTGGTCGGTGGACCAAGGATTCACATCCTTCTAGACATAATTGTTTAATCACCACTTGCTAACATGAATGAGGTGAAGGAATTTCACCTATTTTTGCTTAGTCAGGTAGATAAGTTACATTTGTAGCTATTGTGACGGCCCTCTAATCAGCAAAGGTGCACTGTTCTATTTTCAGTGTGCTGATTTCATTTATATTGAATACAGGGCAATGTGGATAGAAGAATATATCTCTTTATATTCCATGCTATTATCCACAAGTGAGGTTCTAATTTACATTCTCACCTACAGTTTATAACATAAACTATCTTATCAGTGGTTTGCGTTACAAATGATTTCAACATTCCTATAGATAAACTTGCAGTATTATTACTTCATTCTTTCTATGTGAATTACATATCTCATAGGCTAAACATACGATCTGAAGACTGTTTTTATACTTAAAATAAATGATATTATTTATTCCAATATAGTTATGTTATTAATCCTTTGGCATACCTATGTCAAAGATGCATGCCAAAAAAAACCTTTGTGGTTAACTCTGTCTACAAAATTGAAATATGTTTGATTTGTGTTTATTTGAGTTGAAGATAGCAGTGTTTTCATTTCAAGGTGACTTAGATATCTGTATTAAGCAGCAAACATTGTATGCTACTTCTCTGTTATGTTCCACTTATTGTAATTCATTAGGCTTTTGTGTTATATCTGGATCCTAAAGCAGGGATGAAATGCCATGAGGAATACTAATAATGCAGATTTTTGTGTCTCAACATTGAGACATGTATGTCCATCCCCCACTGTATATCCCCTGCTTTCATTGTATTTGATGTTGGTATAATTTGTGGAGGGGAAGGGCAAAAACAAGCTGTTTAAATAGGGATACAGGTGGACCCATTGCAACAATGAGATGTACAAGTGGTTATGTCGAAAAACGAGCTTTACAACTTTGGCAGGGGAGGTGGGGTCGGGGAGATGGGAAGGGATGGGAAGGGGAAACAAAGGAGGAGGCAATAAAGGCTTGATAGGAAACGTATTCATTACCTTGCTCATGTAATTGTAACCCCTCGGTATGGTATTTTCACAATTAAAAAAAGAAGCAAGCATGGTGGAATTTGATGGATATTTCATTGACTCACTAACCAATTTTGGTAACAGTGACATTTTAAATTATGAGTCTTCTCATCCAATATAGGCTTCCTATTTACTCTTTTATCTATTCTCTTTTAATTTTTACCTCATTTTCTACAATATCTAAAGTCTATCACAACAATAATATTGTCTTAATATTTTATAGTTTATCAGGTACTAAATAACATTTCTAAAAAATACCCTTAATGACTGATGATTTTGAAGTAGAAATAAATCATTTCTGAACCTTACAGTTTTCATTCTCTAGAAATTGAAATGTATATTCAAATATGTGTAGAATGTTCTAATAACAAAAATTATTAGTATATACCTTTCTTTCTAATTAATGTGCTCTTTCAAGTTGCTTAATCCAAAATACCACATTTTCCAGCATTGTAGAATAGAGTTTAGTTAAAGCGGCCCTCTTCAGTTTAATTTTTATAACATGTAAATTCCTATGTAATAGAAGAAAGGCTTTTGTCTTTGTATGTTATCTATTGTGGATTGTTCCTAAAGCCTACTATTGATTGAGAAACCCTAAGAAGATGTGGAGAATGTATCCAATAATTACACACTTACCTGTACTGTTAGAAATCTCATTCTCAGGGCAAGGGATACAATCAAAGCAACAGGCCAACTTTCCCTCCTGAGGGGATTTTCTGAATCAAGGACCACAGTTCTCACTGCAGACAGACTTCGGAGTCTAAAAAAAAGGAGATTTGTGTTGATGACACAAAGGTTAGTTATATTCAATACACTCAAATTTGAGTATTGTAGGCAGTTTGATCATTCAGAATCAAAATTTCTGTATACATGGATGTAGAATATATATATGTATATATATTTATCTGGATGATATTATTCTAGTTATTATAACATACTCAAAGAAAAGTGTTTTAAATCATTGTTCTGCCCTTCTTAATGGAAAAAGTAGGCACTGTTAAGTAACCATTCTCTAAAGATGGGAAATCATCTAAAATAACAAACAACTGGCCAATTGACTGTTGATTGAAACATAGAACATGAATAAAATTAAACATTCTACATTATAAATTGACTTTAAAAGTTATTATGTTATAGTGATACATAGCTTTGCAATGTAGATGATATTTATATTTGGGAGACATAAAAAATATTAAGAAACAATTGGCAAATAAATTTGTTCCATATGAATTCATTAATCAATTACTTCATTAAAAAATGTTTTAAATGGGGCGGGCAGCTATGGCTTATTCCTGTAATCCTAGCTAATCAGGAAGCAGAGATATGAGGATTATGGCTCAGAGCCTGACCGAGTAAGAAAGTCTGTGAGATTCTTATCTCCAATAAATCACAAGAAAACCGGAAGTGCAAGTGGCTCAAATGGTAGAGCGATAGCCTTGAGCTGAAGAGCTGAGGGATAGCGCCCAGGCCCAGACTTCCAACCCCACGACCGAAAAAAAAATGTTCTAAAAAGGAAGTTGATTGCTTACTTTACTGCATTATTAATGAAGACAAGAGGAATAAATTCTAGCAAGACATATGTTCATTTATTCCTATTTCAGATCATCATTGTTTCATTCCACGAACCTCTGTAAATGACATGGACCATTCTATCATATCTTTGGATAGAGATAATTGATGACCATGTGGTGCATATGGAGAAAAGTTTCCCACTTTCACCACTTGCCCAAGACCTTCTGGAAAATTGCAAAGGTTCACAATGTCATACTCTGCCACCAATTTCTTTGTGTCATCCAAAATCACTTGGTCACCAGCAGGATTGTTGAAATGGATGTTCTTCAGAAAGGGATGGAGCTAGAAGATATACATCGACCAGGGTGAAGTTAGTCAAAAGTTCACACAGAAAACTGGAAGAAATCTGTTTAAGAATCCATCTATAACAGAATAATGTAGCAGAACAACTGAAAGTGTATGGAGAACTAATATAAAATAATGCTGTTAAGTCCTAAGACTCAAGTAACTAAGATAACACTTCAAGATTAAAAATGAACTAGGTTCACTGAAATAATCACAAATCTTACACATGCCTGCCTGGATACACAGGCAGAGAGATTTCTTTTATGAGTAACTCCACTCTGTAAATCAGTTAAATGGCTATTAAATAAACTACCTGATTTAGAATTAAATCATTTCACTTATGAAATATGAACAATTGGCATAAAATATTGAGGTGAACAAATTTTTCATTACTGCTGGCCTGTTCAAACAGAAAACCACTAAGTGCAAAATTGAAAGCTTGAGCACTGAGGTGTTACAGATAGCTAGAATGAAAAGAATAAATACAGAATTAATTAAAATTTATTCTTGCCACTGTTTTTTTCAAGTAAAATTCTACATGGTTTAAAAACTATTTCAAAAACAAACTGGGTGATGGTAGCTCACATCTGTAATCCAAACTACATAGGAGGCAGAGATCGGAGGATCACAGTTTGAAGCCAGACTGGACATGAAGAATCATGAGACATCACCAATTACCTACTGAAAAAAACCAAGAAGTAGAGTTTTTGTTTAAATGGTTCACAACTCACTTTGAGGAAAAGGAGTTCCAGTCTAAGGGCTGGCATGAAAAAATAAAAAACAAAAATCATTACAGACAGTTAACCTTACTACAACTTTTCACTTTGTCTTTTGAAAAATCTGTCTTTACTACCTAGATTGATTTGAACAAATCCCTCTTATGTCACTTTGCAGATAGCATTTACTTGCCAGTGCAAATCCTTCAGCTGAGAAGGGGAAAACTGAAGTTTGCTTCCATTTCCCACTGGCTGTGCTTCTGCTTGATCAATAAGCATCTCATGAAGGGCCTGAGCCACAGCATACACAATATCATATATTTATATATGTATATATATATGTATATATACACATATAGTATATATAATATATATATGCATATATATACACACACACATATATATCTATAGATATAGATATAGATATATAGTAACTCTTTTTCAACATGTCCGTGTCAAAAAGATACCTAGGCAACCATTCCAAAGACGCATTGGCTGGACAGTTCTTCCAAGTGACACAGCTAGACTCAGAAAATGTGCACTTAAAAAAGCGATTCCACACCAAAGCAAGGATACAGTCTTCTGGGTATTTGGATGGGTTAGCAGTTTTGATAAAATTGTTGAAACCAGAAATCTCTCCATGGTGGTGTGAGAAAAAGAAAAGTGCATGGAGTGAGTATAACAAAAAATAGTTCATCACATACAGAAATGTACCAAGGGAGTTCATGACCCAGACTTTTCCTAGACTTAAACATCTTGTTAAAAAAGTATTTAACAAAATTGAACATGAATTCATTGTCTATCATGGTCTATAACATTAGTGAGTTCTATGAGCTTTGCAATACAGTTATTTCTTCCACATTGGGTGATATATACACTTCTTTTTTTTGCATAACATCAGCTGTTCCCTCTTTCCCACTTGTTCCCTCCCTCCCATTGCTGCCATTGAGTTGCTTAGTTCATTTTGGTCAATGTCCAGTGCAGTTGATGGGTCCTACTGTGGTGTGTTTTTCCCTGATTCCCTCTAGTTCTGTGTCGTCCTCCTGGTTTCCTTCCCACGTATACATATATACCATATATGTGATCAGCAGTATGGGATTATTTAGTAGTGATTCGACCAGATGAGTGGAAGTCCTTTGTTTCTTAAGTCTGGTTAATTTTGTCGTATCACCTTACATTTTGGATTTAACATCGACTTATCGGGGAGACCATGTGCCATTTGTCTCTTTGCGTTCGGTTTACCTTGCTCAACATTATTTTACTAGCTCCATCCATTTCCCTGCAAATGCCTTTATTTTGTCCTTTCTAATGGCTGCATAATATTCCATTGTGTATAGAAACCACAATTTTTAGATCCATTCATCTGTGGTCAGACATCTGGATTGTTTCCATTTCCTGGCTATTGTGAACAGGGCTGCAATAAACATGGAGGTGCATGTGTCCTTGTATACTGGTTCCTTTTGTTCAGGATAGATGCCTAGTAGTGGTATGACTGGGTCATAAGGGAGGCCAATATTTAGCTTTCTGAGGACCCCAGACTGCTTTCCAAAGTGGTTGTATAAGTGTACATTCCCACCAGCAGTGTAATAGGGTTCTTCTTTCTCTGCATCCCCTCCAGCATTTGTCGTTGGCTGACTTGAGGATGTGGGCCATTCTGACTGGGGTAAGGTGGTAGCTCAGGGTTGTCTTTATTTGCATTTCCTTCACAACCAGGCATGGTGAACATTTCCTCATGTGTTTCTTTGCCATTTTTATTTCTTCATTTGAGAAGTCCCTCTTTAGTTCCCTTGCCCATTTAGTAAGTGGTTTGTTAGGTTTGGGTGGGATTAGTTTCTTGAGTTCCCTGTATATACTGGATATATTGTTGGTAAATGTTTTTTCCCAGTTAGTTGGTTGTCTTTCTATCTTGGTTGCTATGTCTTTAGCTGTGCATACTCTTTTTATTTCAAGGTAGTCCCATTTGTCAGGCCTCTCTCCAATTTGTTGTGACCCTGGGACTCTGTTCAGGAAGTTCCTGCCTGTGACTATAAGTTCAAGTGACTCTGTGACTCTCCTACTCTGTCCTGCAGTAGTTTTAGAGATTCAGGTTTGATGTTAAGGTCTTTAATCCATTTTGAGTTGATGTTGGTGCATGGTGATAGGGTGGGGTCCACTTTTAGTCTTCTGCACTTGGCCTCCAAGTTTTCCCAGCAGCAGTAGTTGAAGTGCCTGTGTTTCTTCCACTGTATGTCTTTGGCTCCTTTGTCAAATATCAGCTGACTCTAGGCATGTGGTTTTATTTCTGGATCTTCTCTTTTATTCCATTGGTCTTAGCATCTGTTTTTGTGCCAGGACCATGCTGTCTTTGTTATTATGGCTCTATAGTAGAGTTTGAAGTCTGGCATCGAGATTTGCCTAGAATTGTTTTGGCTATTCTAGGTCTTTTGTTGTTCCATATGAATTTTTGGACTGTTTTCTGTATTTCAGAGATGTATGTCATTGGAATTTTAATAGGAATTGCATTGAATTTGTATATTAATTTTGGCAGTGTTGCCATTTTCACTTTATTAAGTCTGCTTATTCAAGAACATGAAGATCTTTCCATATCCTAGTGTCTTCTGAAATTTCTTTAAGTTTTTATAGTTTTCGTTAAATAGTTCTTTTCCATCATTGGTTAGGTTAATTCCTAAATATTTTATTTGGGGTGGTTTATTGTGAATTGGGTTGCTTCCTTTATTTCCCTCTCTGCTTGTACATTGTCAGTGTACAGGAAGGCAACTGATTTTTGTGGGTTGATTTTATATCCTGCTACTTTGCTGAAGTGATTTATAATTTCTAAGAGTTTGGGGATGGAGTTTGGGATCATGACGATATAGTATCATGTCATCTGCAAAAAGCGATAGTTTAACTTCTTTCCCTATGCGGATCCCTTTAATGTCTTTTTCTTGCCTTATTGCCCCGGCTAAGGGTTCCAGGACTATATTGAAGAATAGTGGAGACAGTGGGTATCCTTGCCTTGTTCCTGATTTTAGGAGAATTGGTTGTAGCTTTTCTCCATTAATTATAATATTGGCTATTGGTCTGTTGTGTATGGCTTTTATTGTTTTAAGGAATGTTCCTTCTATTCCTATTTTTCCAGAGTTTTTAAACAAGAATGAATGTTGTATTTTATCAAAAGCCTTTTCTGCACCTGTGGAGATAATCATGTCATTTTTGACCTTGGCTTTGTTGATGTGTTGAATTACCTTTACTGATTTACGTATGTTAAACCATCCCTGCATCTCTGGGATGAAGCTTACCTAGTCATAGTGTATGCTTTTTTTTAATGTGTTTCTGGATTCTGTTAGCCAGAATTATGTTAAGGATCTTTGCTTCTGTGTTCATCAAGGAGATTGGTCTGTAGTTCTTTTTGTTGGGTATTTGCCTGGTTTGGGGATGAGTGTGATATTGGCATTGAAGAATGAGTTTGGGATGGCTCCCTCCTTCTCTGCTTTTCTGAAGAGCTTGAGGAGTATGGGTATTAATTCTTCTTTAAAGGTCTTATAGAATTCTGTTGTGTATCCATCTGGTCCTGGGCTTTCCTTGTTGGAAGACTTCTGATTGCTTCCTGTATCTCATTGTGAGATATTGGCTGATTTAATGAATTTACTTCTTCTTTGCTCAGTTTGGGCAACTGTATTTCTCTAAAAATGCATCCATTTCTGGTAGGTGTCCTTTCTTTAGAGAGTATAACTTTTGCAAATAGTCCTTTATAAGTGTTTGGCCATCTTGGATACTTGTGATTTTTCCCATGGCATCCCTGATTTTGTTAATTTGGGTTTCCTGTCTTCTTCTCAAAATTAATCTTGCCAAATTCTTACAATTTTATTTATTTTTTCAAAGAACCAGCTTTTTGTCTTATTAATTTTATTTATAATTTTCCTATTCTCTCTCATTAATATTTGCTCTTAATTTGATTACCTGACTCTGTCTAGCAACTTTAGGTTCCATATTTTTCATGTTTTTTTTAGCTGTTTTAATTGCAACATGAAATTATTTACTTGGTCTGTCTCTATTTTCTTGATGTGGGCACTGAGGGCAATAAATTTGCCCCTCAGGACTCATTTGCTGTGTCCCACAAGTTTCTTTGTCATGTTTCTTCATTTTCATTGAATTGTAGGAACTTTTCAATTTCTTCTGTTACACAGCTATTGCTTAGAAGTATGCTGTTCGATTTCCATGTATTTGAGTAATTTCTGTGGTATGCTTTGCTATTCAGAACTAGCTTGATTCCACTCTGGTTGGATAGGATACAGGGTATTATGTCAATCCCCTTGTATTTGCTTAAGTTCCTTGCATGAATTATGATATTGTCTATTTTGGTTAAAGTTCCATGAGCTGCTGAGAAGAATGTGTACTGTGTTGTTTTAGGGTGAAATATTCGGTAGCTATCAGTTAATTCCCCTTGAAGTATGGCTTCACTTAATTTGGTAGCTTCTTTGCTAATCCTCTGGTTGGTAGACTTGTCCTTTGGTGAGATTAGGGTTTTAAAGTCTCCTAGTATTATTGTATTGGGATCTATTTTATTCTTTAAGTTTGAGAGTATTTGCTTAACATAGTTGGGTGCTCCAATGTTTGGGGAGTATAAGTTGATAATGGTAATATCATCCTTTTGGGTTATTTCCTGTATTATGTAGTGTCCTTCCTTGGCTTTTTGTATTGATTTTAATGAAGTTTATTTTGTCAGATATCAGGATAGCTACTCCTGTTTTCTTACTGGGGGCATTTGATTGGTAGATCCTTTTCCAACCCTTCACCCTGAGTTTGTTTGTATGTTTGGCTGAGAGGTGGATCTCCTGGAGGCAACAGGTGGATGGGTCATATTTTCTGATCCAATCTGCAGTTCTTTTTCTTTTGATTGGTGAATTACGACCTTTAATATTTAAGGATATTATAGAGAGATGCATTATGGTCCCTGTCATCCCCTGTTTTCCTAAGGTTTTCTTCTTTCCTTTCCTCCTGTGCTTACTAAGTTAGACTTTTAACAATACCTGTCTGGTTTGAGTACTCCATTCCTTGTTGCTTTCTTCAGGTTGTGTTCCCCCTCCTAGTATTCTTTGTAATGCTAGCTTATTGTTTATGAATTAATTTAGGTTTTCTTTACTATTTAAAATTTTGTTTCTCCATCGAATGTGAATGTTAGTTTTGCTGGGTATATCAGTCTGGGTTGGCAGTTATTGGTTCTCAGGCCTCGGATGGTACTTTCCCAGGCCTTTCTTGCAATCAGTGTCTGTGTGGAGAGATCTGCAGTGATTCTATTTTTTCCCCATTTAGTATAGCTCCTTCTTCATTTTTGCTGCATACAAGATTGTTTCCTTATTATTCAGATCTATCATTTTACTATATAATGTGCCTAGAAGTGTTTCTCCAGTTCCTGCATGTTAGGTGTTCCATATGCTTCTGTTATGTAGGTAAGTTGTTCTCTTTTAAGATGTGGGAAATTTTCATTGATAATCTTGTTGAATAGGTGCGGCATTCCCTTACTTTGATATTTCTTGCCTTCGTCCACTCCAATTATACAAACGTTCATTTTTGGCAGTATCTGTTTGCTCTTCAATTTCCCTTTGGCCTAATTTAAGTGATTTTTCCATATCTGTGACTTTTTGGTCCAGTTGGTGTATTCTGTCTTCTGTATGTGACACCCTAATTCCATTTCAATCACTCTGTTAAGTATGGTTTCCATTGTGGTTTTCATGGAGGAAATGAACTCATTTATGGATTCCATGTTGGTAGTAAACTCACCTCTTAGTGAGGTGTTTGCTGCCTTTATTTTTGTACTAATTTCACCTTTAGTGAGGTGTGTACTGCCTCTATTTTTGTGTACACCTCCTGTTTGAGACCCTGTATCTCTTTTGATAGTTTGTTCCTGTGTTTTTTAAATTTCTGGTCTATTTATTGTTTTTATTCTTGAGTCATTACTTCCAGCAGCTCTTGGATGTAGCTTTTGTCTTCCATTCCTGCTTTGCTCCCACTGTGGCTCTCCCCTGGGTGGCTGATGGCTTTTGGCGGTAGCTTGCTATCCTGGTTGTTGATAAACCTTGTAATTTTTCTCTGATGTTCTCATGGAGATTCAGGGCTTATTGGAGACTAATCTGAAATTTTGTTTGGTCAATAGGTGTCTGTCTTCACTTAGTTGCTTTTTCTAGGTTGGCAGAGAGAGCCTGTACCTGGTCTCATTTCTGTTGGGGGCCAACCTCCAGCTGCTAGTCTGACCCACATAGGGCTCTTGGCTCTCTGCTGTAGATCACTGGCAGTTCCCTCCTTTAGAAGGACTGAGCAGCCTAGACTGCTCCTGTTTACTCCAACAGGTGTTCTTGGTGAGTTCGGATGTGCTGGATGTACTCTCCCAGTTGCTGAAGTCTGCTATGGACTGCTGATGTTTTTTGTGTTTTTGGCCAGTCCTGTGCCTGAACTCTGGGCCAGGGTGCTGTCCTCAGCTCTTCAGCTCAAGGCTGGTGCCCTACATTTTGAGCTACAGTACCAATTCTGGCCCTTTCTGCTTATGTGGTGCTGAGAAATCTGATCCAGGGCCTCATGCACACAAGGCAAGCACTCTATTGCTGAGCCACCTTACCAGCCTGAGCTCCTGAGGTACTGGTGGCCTGAGTTGTCCAATTCCCGGCCTGGGATACATGAGTCAGGTTCTGGTGGGGTTTGGGCTTCTGATTCTCTTGTCCTGGACACCCAGGTCTTTTGCTGTCACGGGCATGATTCCCGGGGGTGCAGTTCCCTGTTTCCCCCCCTCTGCTGAGGCATATGATCATCTTCTGGCTTCAATCAGCAAGAGTTGGTTGTGTTGTTCAGGCACCAGATCCCCAGGTCAGGTCCTGGCTCCCATTCCCCAGCCTGTGGCACACCAGTTGGACCTGTGCTGCTGTGTATCCTGCCTGGGTTACACAGACTGGAGTACACAGTTCAAGTTTCTCCCACTGTTGGCTGTCGTGACCCATGGGTGCTGTTCCAGGCTTGGGTGTTTAAGTTCCCCTCCAGGGCGCTATTTTTCTATCTGGCAGAATGGATGTGCTCCAGAGGCTAGTGGAGCTCTCACAGTTCCAGTTTTAGTGGGTCTTGTAGTCCAGGTGTTGGGGCAGGGGTCTGGGTCAAGGTCTTGGGGTTCCCACCAGCTCTGGTCTCCCTTGAGGGATATGCTGTCCCCTGTGGGGTTATCACCCTGGAGCTAGTTTTTTTTCAGTGTGATGTAGGTCGTTGGTTGCCACTGCAATCAAGTTCAGTTGAGATGCTTGTGGGCTGGGCTGGGTGGTGGTGGCTCTGCATGTTTCTCCTTTGTCTCTGCTTCTGTTGATGCTGTTCAGGTAGGTGCTGTGGGATGGGCTTCCAGCCACAGGCCTCTGGTGGAGGTGTGGGGAAGGTGTGTCCATGCAGGTTCTGAATGCTGGGGATTGTCTCTGTTTGCACTCTCTGGATCAGCACCAATACTTTGCAGGTCTTCTGCTCTGGTGTTCTGCGGGCGACCCATGTAGTTCTGGGATTCCCATCATGGGGCCAAGTGGCTTTGGTGGGACGGAGCCCCTCTGCTTAGAGAGTGAGGGTGGAGGGGTATCTTTGTGCAGGCTCCCGGCTCAGAGAGTTCTGTTTGTCATGATCAATGCATCCGACACTGGTACCTCAGCCATCTTCTGCGCCGGTGATCTTCAGATAAACCCCTGTGTCTCTGGGGACTGCGGCAGCCCCCTCTGAGCTGGACTGCCCATGGCTTGGCACGTTGCTGCACAGCCAGTAAAGGTTGGGGGAGGGTCCTTTGCCCTTCTTTATTCTGAAATTCTTCATTTTCTTCTTTCTTTTTTGTTTTTTTTCACCTCCTGTTTTCTGTGGGTTTTCATCTTTTTGTTGTTGTCAGTCTCTTGGGGGAATTTAAGCATTGGAACTCGAACTCTTTTTGGTTGGTGAGAACTGTGGTGTTTCCCTGCTGTCCCATTGCCATCTTGCTCCTCCATCTCCCTCTTTAGTTTTAATATTTTTTTTGTGTCACCTAATTACTGTTCTGTTCAACCCCAGATATATACTCATCTTCAATTATTAGACTTTATCCTTCATTGTGTGCATACTTAATTCAGATATCGATTACTCATTTCACAAACTCTCAGCCTTAACTCCTTTAATTGTAGTATTATTTCTTTATACTTATAGAATTGTTTTCTTGTCAGTAGTGGGGTTTGAACTCTGGGCCTGGGCACTGTCCCTCAGTTCTTCAGTTCAAGGAGAATGCTCTACTGCTTGAGCCACAGCGCCCCTTCCAGTTTTCTGATGGTTTATGGGAGATAAGTGTCTCATGGTCTTTCTTTCCAGGCTGGCTTTGAACCACAATCCTGAGATCTCAGCCTCCTGAGTAGTTAGGATTATTGGCATGAGCCACTGGTGCCCACCTTTTCTATAATTTTTGTTTATCGTGTCTAGATTTTTATTTCTCATTTTTCCTTTTTTCTTTATCTCTCTTCCTCCCTTATCCTTTACCTAACTCTGAATTTATGTCTTAGTTATCTTCCCTCTCTACTTTTCCATCCCCACATTCCTCTAATCTTATTTCCTACTCATAATTCTCCCTAAGCCTATTATTTCTTGCTCTGCTGATTCCTTCTTTGATTTTCTTAGTCCAATAATCCATAGTTTTTTGGCTGTTGAACTTGATTGTATCTGTTGAACGAGATTGCATCTGTACTCATTTTGACTGTGTCAAACAATCTGTGCAACTACAGAACTCTGGTTGATATTGCCTCAAAATAGTGTTCTAGCTTGCAATTGGTTTGGCTATCATACACAAATGGGCAGAACAAGCAGAAACACAAGAAAAATGGCAAGTCCAGGAATCTCAACTTCCTCTCATGGTAATCAGGCAACAGAGCAGTTAATGAATAATCCAGGGGAGAGTCCCTAACTGCTCTACAAACATTACTGCTAAACATGCTGAATTAAAAGAGTGAAAACCTGCAAAGGTCTCTGTGTGAGCATGATAGGTAAACATGTGAGCGTGATGATGTTAACCAAAGATTAATACAGGAACTTCACAAGTGTGATGCGACTAACCAAAAATTAATACAGAAATCTTGGGAGCTAATCTAAAATTAATACAGGAATAGCCATAGTGGAGGCATTCATGGAATCCACAAACAGAAAGCTGGAGGAATCCATGGAGGCCACAAAGGGAATGCTGAATGAGCCCAACTGAAGGAAAAGGAGTCCAATGAAACTATAATCAATCAACTAAGGGATTTGAGAATGAACACTGAAAACCAAATCAAGGAGGAAAAGGAATGCTTAAAACATCTAAAACAAACACAAAAACAGAAACACAAAAATCAAAAAAAGACTTGACAAATGGGATTGCATGAAGCTGCAGAGCTTCTGCATGGCAAAGGACATAGCTAACAAGATCAATAGAAAGCCCAGGGATTGAGAGAAAATATTCAGGAGTCATACAATAGAAAAGAGTCTCATATCTAAAATATATTGGAACTCAAAAAGTTAAATTACCCAACAACAAATCCTCAAAGAAACAACTGCCTGATTAATAAGTGGGCTAAAGACTTAAGGAGACACTTCTCTGAAGAGGAACTAAGAATGGCCAATAGACACATGAAGAAATGTTCAACTTCTCTAGTCATAAAAGAAATGTAAAGAAATTAGAATAGGTATAAACAACAAATCTAATAACAACAGATGTTGGAGGGAATGTTAGTGAGAGTGTAAACTTGTTCAACCACTTTGGAAAGCAGCATGGAGGTTCCTGAAAAGAATAAACATAGACCTCCCCTATGACCCAGCAATCTCACTTTTGGACATTTACCCAAATGATCACAAACAAGACCATACTAAAGCTAACATCACACCTATGTTTATCATAGCATTCACCATAGATAAGATATGAAACCAAGCCGGGCACTGGTGGATCACGCCTGTAATCCTAGCTACTCAGGAGGCTGAGATCTGAGGATTGCGGTTCAAAGCCAGCCCGGGCAGGAGAGACCGTGAGACTCCTATCTCGAATAAACCACCAGAAAACCGGAAGTGGCGCTGTAGCTCAAGTGTTAGAGCACTCGCCTTGAGCTGAAGAGCTGAAGGACAGCGCCCAGGCCCAAAGTTTAAGCCCCACGACCGACAAAAAAAAAAAATATGAAACCAAACCTGAAAACCTGATGCCTGTCAGTAGATAAATGGAACAAGAAAATGTGGTACGTTTATATATATATACATACATATATATATATATATATACATATACATATATATATACATATATATATATGGAGAGAGAGAAAATGAGGTTTTTATACATATATATACACAATGGAATTCTATGCTTCCATCAGAAAGAATGACACTGCCCCATTTGTCAGGAAATGGAAAGCCTTAGAAAATTTTCTATTAAATGAAGTAAGCCAGGCCCAAAGAAAAATAGGTCCTATGGTTTCCCTTATTTGCAATAGTATATGTCTAGGTCAAGCAGAAAAGGTCAAAAACTATGTACATATGACCATATAAGTTGATCTTAAGCAAAATCAACCTCAAGGTAGGGACACAAAAGTTTTATCTTTCTCACTGTTGTTTCCAATGTATTTACAATGTACCATGTGATTTTTTTTTTTGGTATGTTCTTCCTTCATGGTAAAACACCTCTTTTTACTGTACTTGATTTCAGTGCCTATATCTTGTATATACATTTTTCTAATTTGATGATGGGAAAGGAAATAACAAAATACTGAAATAAGTATACAGGTTATCCTATTGTAACAATGGGATGTACAAGACACTATGTTGAAAATGAACTTTAGAACTTGGTTGGAGGGAGGGAGGAGATAGAAAGGTGGGGAGGGATGGGAGAATAGAGGAAAAACAAAGGAAGAGGTAACAATTATCGACAGGAAATGTAACCATAACTTAAATCATGTAACTGTAAACCATCTGTACAGTATCTTTACAATAAAAAACATATACTAAAAAGATAATAAAACAATTAAAGAGTAGATAGGAAAGAAATAACTACAGAGTCACATGGAATACACTCAGAGAAAATCAAATAATGACAATTCTTTCTTTAATTTTTATTTTTTATTGTGAAAATACTGTACAGAGGGGTTACAATTACACGAGCAAGATAATGAGTACATTAATGACAATTCTGTAATGTTGACCCTCACAGAGTCAACTTGCAATAATCATCATAAAAGTAGGAAAATGAGTAAATCCTTGTTATTTTTTAAGATATTTTCACAAATATAACAAAATTTTACAGAGAAAACTAGTATAGACATGCAATAGACGCTCTGTGATTTTTAGAAAGACATACATTTAATATTAAAATGGATTATGTCTCTTAGCATGTGTTTTGCCCCGTATACCATGCAGAGAATTTCTATCTGGCCTCAACAAGATGATGTAGCACTTAGGGACAAAGATGCAGCCTAACAGGCCAGCACTGGAAGCTAAGATGGAGAAGACCTCCACAGCCACCATGGTTTTCCCCTTCGTGCTGTGGTAGACAGGCAGGAAGGTGACCCACACACTACAGAACACCAACATACTGAAGGTCAGGAACTTGGCCTCATTGAAGGTGTCAGGAAGGTTTCTAGCCAAGAAAGCCACAGTGAAGCTTACCAGGGCCAAGGAGCCCAGGTATCCCAGGACACAATAGAAGGCAGTGGCTGAGCCTTTGTTGCACAGGATGATAATGTGACCATGTTCTGAGTGTGCATCGGTGTCAACAAATGGAGGAGAAGTGCCCAACCAGATTCCAGACAGAATGAGCTGGATCAGCGTACAGATGGGAATGATGAAGTTAGGCATTCCTGACACCAGTAACCACCGCATCCTTCTCCCTGAAGAAGTGACAGAGAAGGCCAGAACCACAGTAACAGTTTTGGCCAAGACAGTGGAAACAGCCACAGTGAACACAACTCCAAATGTGGTCTGCTGGAGGACACACGTGGCTGTGTTGGGATGTCCAATGAAGAGCAAGGAGCAAAGAAAGCAGCAGTTGAGGGAGATGAGCAAGATGTAGCTGAGAGCCCTGTTGTTGGCCTTGACAATGGGAGTGTTGTTGTGCTTGGTAAAAATCCCAATAACAGCAGTGGTTAGTGCAGAGAGGCAGAGAGCTAAGCAGACTAGAGTCATCCCCAGAGGGTCCCTAGAGTCCAGGAAGCTCTCAGATTTCAGCAGGCAGAAGTTTTTCTCTGTGTTGGCATACTGATGATCTGAGCACCTCACACACTGTTCCAAATCTGGCAAGGAGTGGGAGTTACCATCAGTTTGTCAGTAGTTACCTTGCTTCTCTGCCCCTGCCCCAAGAAGTTAATTTGTTGAGCTTAATCCATTGTTCTGTGTTGTTGCTTTCTAAACTAAAGTACAAATTCTAAGAAGCATACAATTCAATGTGAATCCTAATCATGTTATCCTCATAAGTTTTCTTACAATTCAGCATTTCTTGAAAGCATTTCCCATTATCCAAATATGGAAATAAAAATCTCCTCCACCTAATTAACATACCATATGTCATAATGTGTGTTATTGCTTCAGATAATTCATGAGAAATGTACACATTATGGTTTGGACCTGAATATGTAAATTCCAGAGAATTAGACATAATCAATAATCCTCATAATCTTCCCTAGATTTCCCCACCTCAATTACAGTTGAACTTTTCAAAGCAAACATGGTGGAGTTTGATGGATATTTTCCTGACTCAGTACCCTAATTGTGAGTCTTCTCATCCAATATAGGCTTCATATTTACTCTTATTTCTGTCCTCTCCGAATTTTTTACCTTATGTTCTACTGCATCTAAAGTCTAATATCAACAATAATTTTCTCTTATTATTTTATCATTTAACAGGTACTAAATCACATTTCTAAAATATACACTTATGACTTATGATTTCAAAGTAGAATTAAATCATTTCTGAACCTTACTCTCCTCTTCATTCTCTAGAAATTGAAATATATATTCAAATATGTCAAGAATTTTCTAATAACAATAAAATTGTAATCATATACCTTTCTTACAAACTAATGTGTTCTTTCAGTATGCTTCCCCCACAATGCTGCATTTTTCTGGACTTTAGCGTAGAGTTTAGTTCAAGTGGTCCTCTATTGTTTTTTTTAGTTTTATTTTTAGTTTTATTGTGATAATGCCTTACAGAGGAGTTACAATTACATGGGCAAGATAACGAGTCCATTTCTTATCAAGCATTGTTGCCTCCTCTTTGTTTCCCCTTCCCATCCCTTCCCATACTCCTCCCCCGACCCCAACCGGTCCCTCCCCACTCCCAGCACCGACCCCCCCCCACTAAATTTGTAAAGTTCATTTTTTGACATAACAACTTGTACATCTCATTGTTGCAATGGGTCCAGCTGTATCCCTAATTAAACCACTTGTTTTTTCCCTTCACCTCCACAAATTATACTAACATCACACAATAAAGCATGAGTTTAAAAATATGGAGCGCTTTATGAATTTGCGTGTCACCCTTGGACAGGGACCATGCTAATCTTCTCTGTATCTTTCCAATTTTAGTATATGTGCTGCTGAAGCGAGCACTCAAATGGTCCTTTTGAGTTTAAATTTTGCTACATAATACATTTTGCCATATTACAGATATTGTTTTAACATGTTTTGTGGTGGAAAGGATATCATGTACATGGATACTGTTCCACAAAACTTATCCAAAACTTTTATCACTCTGCAGGTGTTGTGACTTTTCTGGCAGGATTTTATCTTTTATAACATGCAAATTGCTACCTAATAATAGGAAGGCTTTTGTCTCTACATGCTATCTATTGTGGATTGTTCCTATTGTCAACTATTGATTGAGAAACACTATGGAGATACGGAGAATGTCTCCAATACTTACACTCTTACCTGTACCATTAGAAATCTCATTCTCAGGGCAAGGGATACAATCAAAGCAACAGACAGACTTTCCCTCCTGAGGGGATTTTCTGAAACCAGGACCACAACTCTCACTGCAGACAGACTGCGGGGTCTAAAAAAGGAGATTAGTGTTGGTGACAAACAGGTGACTTATTCTTAATATCCTCAAATTCTAGCATGATAGATATTTGATCACTCAGAATCAAATTTTCTATAAAGATGCATGTATAAATATGTATATACATAAACAATTAGATGATATTATTTCAGGTATTATATCATAGTCAAAGAAAAGTGTTTTAAATTCTTCCTATGCCCTTCTTAATGGAAAAAGCAGGAACTTTCAAGTAGCCATTTTTCTTCTTTTTTTGTTTTTTTGATTTTTTTGGTCGGTCAGGGGGCTGAAAAATGGGCCTGGGCACTGTCCCTCAGCTCTTCAGCTCAATGCTAGCCCTCTTAAGCCACAACACCATTTCCACCTTTTTCTGCTTATGTGGTGTTGAGGAATTGAACCCAGGGCCTCATGCATGCAAGGCAAGCACTCTACCACTGAGCCACCTTCCCAGCCCACCATTCTTGTTAAGATGGGAAATCTTCTAAAATAAGAAACAACTGGTCAATTGACTATTAATTGAAACATAGAACAACAAATAAAACTAAACATTCTACATTATAAATTAACTTTCAAAGTTACTGTGTTACAGTGATATGGAGCTTTGTAACATAGATAATATTTATATTTGGAATACATAAGAGAAAAATATTAAGAAATAAATTGGCAAATAAATATGCTCCATATCAACCCATTAATCAATTACTTCATAAAAACATTTCTATATGGGAAGTTGGTAATTTACATTCTTGCATTATTGATGAAGACAAGAGGAATAAATTCTAGCAAGACATTTTGTTCATTTAGTCCTACTTTAGATCATCATTGTTTGATTCAACACACCTCCGTAAATGAAATGGGCCATTCTATGTTATCATTGGATAGAGATAGTTGATGCCCATGTGGTGCATATGGAGAAAAGTTTCCCACTTTCATCACTTGCCTAAGACCTTCTGGAAAATTGCAAAGGTTCACAATGTCATACTCTGCCACCAATTTCTTTGTCTCATCCAAAATCACTTGGTCACCAGCAGGATTGTTGAAATGGATGTTCTTCAGAAAGGGGTGGAGCTAGAAGATATACATCGACCAGGGTGAAGTTAATCAAAAGTTCACACAGAATGGATCAAAGACCTTGAACTCAAAGCAGACACTCTGAAAACATTACAGGATGGAATAGGAGAAACCCTAGGTCTCCTTGGCTCAGGCCGAAATTTTCTGAATAGAGACCCAGAAACACAACAAATCAAAGAAAGGTTGGACAAATGGGATTGCATAAGGTTGCAGAGCTTCTGCAAGGCAAATGACATAGCTAGCAAGATCAATAGAAAGCCCACCGATTGGGAGAAGATCTTTACTAGCCATACAACGGACAAGGGTCTCATATCTAAAATATACTTGGAACTCAAAAAATTAAACCCCCCAACAACAAATCCTCAAAGAAACAACTGCCCAATAAATAAGTGGGCGAAAGACTTAAAGAGAAGCTTCTCTGAAGAAGAAAGGAGGATGGCCAATAGACACATGAAGAAATGTTCAACATCCCTAGCCATAAAAGAAATGCAAATCAAAACAACATTGAGATATCACCTCACTCCAGTTAGAACAGCAAAAATCAAGAACTCTAACAACAACAGATGCTGGAGGGGATGTGGACAGAAAGGAACCTTACTTCATTGTTGGTGGGGATGTAAACTTGTTCAACCACTTTGGAAAGCAGTATGGAGGTTCCTCAAAAGACTTCACATAGATCTCCCCTATGATCCAGCAATCCCACTTTTGGGCATTTACCCAAATGTTTACAAACAAGACCACACTAAAGCTACCAGCACAACTATGTTTATTGCAGCATTATTTACCATAGCTAAGATATGGAACCAACCCAGATGCCCCTCAGTAGATGAATGGATCAAGAAAATGTGGTATATATACACAATGGAATTCTGTGCCTCCATCAGAAAGAATGACATTTCCCCATTTGTTAGGAAATGGAAAGGCTTGGGAAAAATTATATTAAGTGAAGTAAGCCAGGCCCAAAGAAACATAGGTCCCATGGTTTCCCTTATTTGCAATATCTAGTATAGGTTTGAGTCAAGCGGAAAAGGTCAGATAATGTGATGTTAGGAAAACGAACCCTTAAATATGTATTTTAATGTTTTCGTTTCTTTCATGCATGTGTTTCTAACGCATTTATAAGATTATTTCTTTGTTGCTTTGTATGTCCCTCCCCCACAGTGTAACCCCTGCTTTCACTATATTTGATGTCAGTATAACATGTGGAGGAGATGGGGACAAACAAGTCGTTTAAGGATTCAGGTGGACCTGTTGCAACAATGAGAAGTACAAAATGTCATGTCAAAACCAGCTTTACAATGTCGGTGTGGGGGGGGAGGGGGGTATGATTGGGTGGGGGTGAAGGGTAAACAAAGGAGGAGGCTGCAATGCTTGGTAAGAAATGTATGCATTATCCTGCCCATGTAATTGTAACCCCTCTGTACAGTATGTTCTCAAATAAAATAAAATAAAAAAATACGTATATAAAAAAAAAGTTCACACAGAAAATGGGAAGAAAGAGTATGTATCCATTGACTTTCATTTCTGTTTCAGAATCCATATATAACAGAGTAATGAAGCAGAACAACTGAAGGTCTATGGATGAATAATATAAAATAATGCTGATTACTCCTAAGACTCAAGTAACTGTTCAACATAACATTTCAAGATAAAAAATCTAGTACGTTCACTGAAATAATCACAAATCGTACACATTCCACTGCCTGGCTACACAGGCAGAGATTTTCTAATGAGTAATTCAACGGTTTAATTCAATGAAAAAGTTATAAAACTACCTCGATTAGAAATAAAGTATTTCGGGCTGGGAAGGTGGCTCAGTTGTAGAGCGCTTGCCTTGCATGCTCAAGGCCCTGGGTTCAATTCCTCAGCACCAAATAAGCAAAAAGAAAAAAGCCAGAAGTAGCGCTGTGGCTCAAGTGGTAGAGCACTAGTCTTGAGCTGAAGAGCTGAGGGACAGCGCCCAGGCCCAGAGTTCAGGCCCCACGACTGGCCCCCCCCCAAAAAAAAGAAATAAAGTATTTCTTATATGAAAAATGAACAATTGTGCACAAAATATTTGAAGTAGACAAATTTTGAATTATTGCATGCCTGTTACAAATTTAAATACAAAATCAATAAGTGCAAAATCGAAAGTGTGAGTACTGACGTGTTAACAGATAGCTCAAATGAAAACAATATAAGTAACGAATTCATTAAAAATTCACTCTTGCCAATCTGTTTTATCAAGTAAAATTCTACATGTTTTAAAAACTATTTCAAAGGCAGACTGGGTGATGGTGGCTCACAACTGTGATGCAAACTACTTAGGAGGCAGAGATCTGAGGATACCAGTGTGATGCCAGCCTGGACATGAACAACCATGAGACACTTATCTCCAATTACCTACCAAGAAAAACAAGGAGTAGAGTGTTTGCTTAAATGGTCAACTACTCACACTGAACAGAAGAAGCCGAGGCCCTGAGTTCAAGCCTAAGGGATGGCACAAAAAAATAAAAAACAAAAGCCATCAGAGACAGCTAAGCTGAGTAAGCTTTTCACTTTCTCTCTCTATTTTATTCTATTTTATTATATTTTATTTTATTTGTTGTTGGTGGTGGTGGTCATCGGGCTGGAAATCTGGGCTGGGTGATCTCCCTGAGCTTTTCATCTCAAGGCTAGAGCTTTACCACTTAAGCCACAGTTCCACTCTCAGTTTTCTGAGTGGTTTATTGGAGATAAGAGTCTCAAGGAGTTTCTTACAAGGGGTGGATTTGAATCTCCATCCTCATATCTCAGTTTCCTGAGTAGTTAGGATTACCGGTGTGAGCCACTGGCACCAGGCTTCACTTTGTCTGTTAAAAAAATCTGTCTTGACTACCTAGTTTGGTTTGAATGAATCCCTCTTACAATGTCCGTTTGCTGATAGCATTTACTTGCCAGTGCAAATCCTTCACCTGGAAAGGGGAAAACTGAAGTTTTCTTCCATTTCCCACTGGCTGTGCTTCTGCTTGACCAATAAGCATCTCATGAAGGGCCTGAGCCACAGCATACACAGCATTATATATATAGTAACTCTCTTCCATCATGCCCATGTCAAAAAGGTACCTAGGCAACCATTCCAAGGACGCATTGGCTGGACAGTTCTTCCAAATGACACAGCTAGACTCAGAAAATGTGCACTTAAAAAAGCGAATCCACACCAAAGCAAGGAAATAGTCTTTTGGGTATTTGGATGGGTTAGCAGTTTTGATAAAATTGTTGAAACCAGAAATCTCTCCATGGTGGTGTGAGAAAATGAGAGGTGCATGGAGTGAATGTAACAAAAAATATTTCATCATATACAGAAATGTACTAAGGGAGTTTATGACCCAGACGGTTCCTAGACTTAAAAATCTTGTGAAATGAACATTTAACAACTTGACCATGAACTCATTGTCACCATAAAGGAGAACCACATTTGTGAGTGAATTTCTAATTTTCTGATGAAAGGATACATAATCGGTTCCTTCATGAAAGAAAGAAAGTGGTAGTATGTGTTCAAAAGCTGTACAGACTTTTTGCTTGCTCATCTCTTCTCTCAATTGGGGCAGCATCCACAAACCATTCTCATCTTCTGAGATCAACAGACCCACCCACTTCCATCCGAAATGAACCATCAAGGAAACCATGGCAAAAGCTAGAGATGTGTCCTTGGGGGCTATCTGATAGACAGAAGGAAACAGGCGATGGTCACTCAGGACAGGATCAAAACGCCCAAAGTTCAGCTAGAAGGAAAAGAAAATGTGAAAGTGAGCAATTGGATTGACATAAACCACATCCTCAGTCATGATGTGCATTAAGCAACACCTGAAATGATAAAACTGCTTTTCTATCTCACTTTTAGTGGCATCTTCAATTCCTTAGGCCTATGTAGAAAATGAAAGAACCAGGTAAGAGATGGAGCTATTCCTGTGGTCTGCTATAGGCTGTTCTTACACTAAAGCAAGCCCATACGGACATCTCACCAAAGGTAGTTCATTTGGAGCATTTATAATTCAGCATTCTTTTTTCCAAATTTATCAAAAACCTGAGAATGGCATCAACTAGTCATGCTTTCATCCCTCAGCAGCCCTCCTGTTCTCACCTGTGGAAATCTGTAGAGGTCCAACACTGTTGCATACTGGGAAGAGATTTGGCCTGCTGGTCCAGTCAGTGTTACTACAGTCTGACTTTCTCTCTTACAGTCATAATTCAGGATAAAATCTTTACCAGAGAGGCTTAAGACAAGACTTCTATACAGCACATAGTATCTTATTCCATGTGAATGGGCAGAAAATCCCATAGTGATGTTAGGCAAAAGATGAGGATTTTTGTTGATCTCTTCAACAGCAAAAGCCAAAGCTAGAATAAACTGGTAGTTGTTGAAGTTATAGCTGTAGAGAGGGCGCAGGAAGTATCTTCAATCTTAAGCATTGACTTGAGGGAATAAATGTTTGTTTAGAAAAGAACATGCATATATTGAAAACTTACCCCTAACATGTTGAATTAGGATATGATTGTTTTGGGATTTTTTTGTCAGCTTTGTGGCTTGTATTCTGGCCTGGGCCCTGTCCATGAGCTCTTCAGCTCAAGGCAAGTGCTCTACCACTTGAGCCACAGAGCCACTTCTGGTTGTCTGGTGTTTATTTGGAGATAAGAATTTCATAGACATTCCTACCAGGGCTGGCTTTGAATTGCAATCTCTTATCTCAGCCTCCTGAGTAGCTAGGAATGCAGGTGTGAGTCACCAGCACCTGGCACAATATGTGTTTTAAGTAGGTAATTCATTTTGAGTGGATCATGAAAGTGTTTTTCATGAATTAGATTTATACTCTCATAAGAGAACCTGCATTTCCCCTTTGTCAAATATGGTCAACACAGTTTTTTTTGTACTTGTTCTTGAAACATGAGACATTTTCTCATGAATAACCAACCAGTCCATGTCTGAAGGTTGCTTTTGTAAATAAAACAAGAAGCAAAGTAAATCCTATTATCATGCTAAAGTTGATATTCTTTCCTTCTGTTGGAGGATAACCTTACTCAATTAATGTCTTACTTTGTGTGAGAAAGAATTATGCAAAGCAAGAGCACACATGAGAATAATCCTCTTTTCAGAAAAAGCAAATTAATGAGAAAACACCTCCCAGAACAGTAGCAAAAGTTGTAGGCAGGAGAACTAAATTCTTACTTACTGAAACAAAGGAAAATTAGATGCATTGACAAATAGAAAATGAACTGTTTGGAGGAAAAATGCAAGCCAAATAATTTCTGAAAAAACAAAAAGGTAAGATCAACAGATATATTTCAGATATTGTAGGGAACCTGAGAAGAAATTGAGCGGTTATTAAAGAGAAGTCATATAATAAAACATAAAGCCAGTTAAGATAAATATTTTATGAATATCTGATAATAAATTATATTTACAAAAGAAAGGCTCAAATAATTTCTTCTAAAAAACATTTCTACATACATTTGTGACATACATTTGTGGCCTGAGGTGTCTATGAAGTCCCATGTTCAATGGACCATTAATATGGAAAATGTTCAGAAGGTTTTCTAGAGAAAAAATATTCTAAGTGTTTGGGGAAGCATATTCCCAAGTCATGAAGTTGTTTGTTGCAGCTGTTGATTTGATTTGTGCACATAAATGTTTGGACGAGTTCCTAACATTGTCTAATGGATGAATTAGCAAAGAGGAGAAAATCTGAGGTACGACAACTGTATTGTATCAGGTACAAGTAGGATTTCCCAAGCCAAACTATGTACAGAGCCACCTCTCAGGCCACCAGTATTCCCTCTGAATAGAGCAATTTAGAAAAGACAGCACAAAGCCAAGGCCAGCAGCCTCACCTGGCTTCTTCTAAGCCCTCAGAATGGAGGATTTCATAGGCTGCCATCACATATGAGAGGAAGCTACCTCCTTGTCTAGAAAAGAATGCTGCCATAGCTCACCTGATTCCCCTGGAAGATCCTGTCAATTCTGCATCTCTCTGTTGGTCTATTAGAAGACCATCTCTGGGCTGTGATACACTGAATAAATAATAATGTTTGATATCCTACAGTGCTCATTCTGTACTGATGTAAAGTGACATTAGATGACAGCATGTACCTGGAATAAGAACTCTATTAAATGTTTCAGCCATTATCTGACAGACATCATTTTCTTCCAGTAACTTTCTACCCATTAACTGGTATTCTGAATTCTTAATATAAGTTCCTTTTGCCATGCTGTGCTAAAAATTTAGGAACATGCATTTTATTCACGCTAACCCTCATCACATTCATCTAAATAGTTAAGGGAAATCCTTCATGTAGAAAAGATAATTTTTAGCCACTTCCAGACAAAAGATTTCACTCTAGGATACCTGGTTGTCAGACCAGACTCCAATGACATCCACACAGAGAACTTGTACATCTCAAAGTAGAGATGAAACATCCATCAGCAGAAGACACAACATCAATGACATTACACAAATATAAATGTAAAACAGGCATATAAATATTTACTATTAATTCATTGGGAAATGGGTAAACACAGTTCTGTTGGTCCAAAGAAATATATCAAACAAGTTATGTGTAACACATCAGAAAAGTTCAGACATGCTGTAAATCAGATAAGAGATCATCTCTGTTCTGGAGTATGAGCAGATACCACAGGGAAAGCTTGACTTCCCACACTGAGAAAAGGAAGCAAACAATAGATGTTCCAAGTCATATTTTTCATTCTAATAGGCCTGAAATTAGACTGCTAATTTCTGCTAAATTCTGCCATGTGGACTTGTAAAGGTAATCTCCTGGGGTACAATTCGTGGAGATATATAAATGCTGAGAATATGTATACAATTAAACCAGATTCAAAGTGTTAAGGGTAAACTCTAGGCAATGCCTCTCTTCAGGATTGACAGAATGTACTCTGCTACCTGAATCACCGCTGATGTGAAGTTCTGACCTTGAAATAGTAACTGTATCTTTCCAATAAGAATTATTTCTCATACAGATGAGCACCAATATGCTGATCAACAGATATTAGAAATCATAATTATGTAAGAAGGTATCTGCTTCTTGATTATGGTGAAATAGATGTTCCTGTACCTTTTTAGTTCAAAACTCATGCCAATGGCTTTTTCAAGTACCATTGCTTGATTTGCAATGACACAATGAGAAACAAGGTAGAGGCATTACAGTGAGGAGAGTTTTCAATCCTGGAAAGGAATGCTAAGTCCAAGAAAATTAGAGCTAATATGTATAACAAGAAATGTACACATTACCTGACTTAGTAGGAAATGGTAAGCCCTCTGTATATCATCTTTTCAATAGTACTTCAAAAAAGAAATATAAGGCTATTTCTAGTTAAAAGTTGCATAGTAGCAAATGGTAGAAATTATAGAGTGCATTAATTGACCAATGGCCTACTCAGACTGAAAATCAAATAGAGAATAAGTATAAAATTCAAAAGTCACTTACCTCGCCTCCTCAGTATACCTCTCTGCTTTGGGAGGACGACGTTTTGCTGTTACATAGGAGAGGGGGAAAAACCCAGTAATGGACACATCTCCACTCATATATGCAGTCTCCTTCTTGTTGAGTAAGCATTCCTCTTCACTGAGGGAACTGACAAGAAATGGAAGTTGTAGTATAACTGATGTAAAAAGCAAAGGAAACATCATAGAATGGCATGTAAGACCTGTTTATGAACATATGTGGATCTTATGATAACCAGCAAGTAAGTAAATATGCCATGAATATAAGAATGTATAAGAATATGTTTGAATATGATTTTATTGCCTAGGATTTCTGCTCTGGCCCACCCCCATTTCTTTCACGATAACCTGCTCTCTTTCCCCAGACAAATGCTGTGTTCTTTCACCCCTGGGGCTCTGCATCTGAGGTCCTATCTCCAAGTCAACATGAGATGCAAAATATTTTGATGGTTCCCTTCTCCACTCCCAGGTGTTATAATTTCATCAAGACCGAAGGGTGTAAGACTCCAGAGATGGATGGAAATTTGTTGGAATTGGCTCTGAGGTAGTAGTGAGAAACTTTGCAAATAAAGCCTCATGGGATCATGTAAAAGTTCTGAATCAAAGTTGTAATGTGAGGTGCAAGAGAAAGTGGACAGAAAGTGTTATTCAAATAAAGGCCCTATCCAAGTCATTGACCATCACTCTCCACAATCAAAGGTGGGGAACCTGCCACACCCATGGCTAAAGCCAGTGAGAGAACATTGCTGGTATGAGCCATACAGGTATCCATACCCATTTGAATATGAGTTTGTGTAATAATCCTTCTCTGTGCCCCAAACAAAGAAAATAGTACAAAAGAAACTCTAGTTCTTACCACTCTAAATAGTTTGCACACACATGAGCCATCAGAAGACTCTCTGCACAACGAACATAGAGATTTTTTGTGTGTGTGAAAATACCGTACAGAGGGTTTCCAATTATATGAGCAACGTAATGAGTACATTTCTTATCAAACATTGTTTCCTCCTCCTTTGTTTCCCCTTCCCATCCCTTCCCATCTGGCCCCCACCTCACCTGTCCCCCCCTCTCTGTGCCAAAGTTGTAAAGTTCTTTTTTCGACATAGCGACTTGTACATCTCATTGTAGCAATGGGTCCACTTGTATCCCTATTTAAACAATTTGTTTTTTTTCCCTTCCCCTCCATTAATTATACCAAAACAGGGTTATACCCTGGGAGATGGACATACAAAGCAACAAAGAAATAGCTTATAAATATGTTAGAAACAATAGCAAGAAAGAAAAAGCATTTGAGTCCTTATCTTGGGGTTCATTTTGCCTACCATCTACTTATCTGACCGTTTCTGCTTGTGTGAGACAAATACTAGTTATTGCAAATAAGGGAAACCATGGGACCTATGTTTCTTTGGGCCTGGCTTAATTCACTTAATATAATTTTCCCCAAGTCTTTCCATTTCCCAACAAATGGGGCAATGTCATTCTTTCTGATGGAGGCATAGAAACTTTTCAAAGCAGTGAAGCACTTTTACGTAATGCTGTTCTGTTGGGAACTTTCCTAACAAATGGTAGGTACATTCTTTCTGATGGAGGCATAAAATTCCTATATGTGTGTGTGTGTGTGTGTGTGTGGGTGGGTGGGTGGGTGTATGTGGGTGTGGGTGTGTGGGTGTATCACATTCTCTTGATCCATTCATCTAGTGAGGGGCATCTGAATTTTTTTTATATGTTAGTGATGATGAATAATGCTGCCATGAACATATGATGAATAATGCTGGTATCTTTAGAATGGCCTTGTTTGTGATCATTTGGGTAAATGCCCAGAAGTGGGATTGCTGGGTCATTGGGGAATTCTATGTTGAGTCTTTTGAGGAACCTCCTTACTGCATCCAAAGGGGTTGAACATGTTTACACTCCCACCAACAATGCAGTATCATTCCCTTTTGGTCACATCCCCTCCTGCATCTGTTAGATTTCTTGATTATTGCCATTCTGCCTGGGGTGAGGTGGAATCTCAATGTTGGTTTGATTTGCATTTCTTTATGGCTAGAAAACCTGAGTATTTCTTCATGTGTCTATTGGCCATTCTAATTTGCTCTTCAGAGAACTCTCTCTTTAAGCCTTCAGCACACTTATTAATAGGGCAGTTGTTTGCTACTGGTACAAAATTATACCTGAGGACAATGGAATAGAAGTGAAGACCCAGAAATGAACCCACAGAACTATAGTCACCTAAACTCCAATAAGGGAGCTAAAACAATACAATGGAAGAAAGACAACCTCTTCAGTAAATGGTTCTGGCAAAATTGGTTAAACCCCTGTAGAACACTAAAGCTAAATCCTTATATATCACCCTGGACCAGAATCAACTCCAAATGGATCAAATAACTCAAAGTCAAAGCAGAAACCATGAATACATTACAGGAAGGAATAGGAGAAACTCTAGAGCTCCTTGGCACAGGAAGAAATTTTCTTAAGAAAGACCCAGACACACAACAAATCAAAGAAAGGTTGGACAAAAGGGATCACATAAAGCTGCAGAGTTTCTGCATGCCAAAGGACATAGCTAGCAAGATCAATAGAAAGCCCACAGACTTGGAGATCTTCACTAGCCATACAACAGACAAGGACCTCATATCTAAAATATACTTAGAAATAAAAAAAAATGAATCCCTGATAAATCCTCAAAGAGACAATGTATTCTGATTTCTATTCTTTGGGGAAATGTCCAAGAGTTCTATTGCTAAATAATAGGGAAATTCTATGTTTAGTTTTTTGAGCAATCTCCAAGTTGCCTTCTACAGTGGTTAAACCACCAATAGAGTAAAGACATTTTTTTCCACACTCACATTAGTGAGTGGTGATTAACAATTGTATAAAGACATAACAGATCATGGAGGTGAAACCTATAGTCCACCTATTGTTGGGTCTTCATCAATCCCGCAGAAGACACGGGGTCTGAGGAAAGGTAAGTGCGCTGCTCACCCATTCCCCAGCCTACCTTAGCCTCGGAGACAGTCAGAGGCAGCAGGGAGTCAAGTCAAGCAGGAACTCGTTTATTACCACACAGCAAGCTCTTTTTAAACCAAAAAACCGCACAGCATAAAAGGGGAGGAAAAGAAACCAACCAATCACTGTAAAGGTCACCCTGTCATGCACCTAAGCTTTCTATACTTTCCCTGCTGTCCATGAGTTGTTCATGCACTGATGTCACTTCACCTGATCATGGTATCCAATCAGATTTTAATGTAAACATCTCAGGCTCTGCCCACTCAACTTCCTCTCAGCCCCATCTTTGCTGCCCATGTGCCCCATAGATTCCCCCTTTTTGTTTTAGTGGCAGACCCACCTCTTTGCTGAGGTTCAGGTTAGGGTACCTCTTATGAGGTTTGCCCAATTGGCACTTCCTCTTTCCAAGGTTCACCTAAGATGGGGGTAATTTTCAGCACTGAGCTTATCATAATGGATGCGGAGAGCCATGAGATGGAACTCTTGGGCTCTATCCTTTATGATATAACTGCAACCCCCACATCCTGCCCACCTCCCAGTTAGTTATCCTTTTTCCCTCCTCTGTAAAGGTTATTTTAACAGGATTACATTGGTAAGAAGAGGATGGGCCACGCAGGGGGTTCGAGGCAAGTCTGGAGGGCTAGATTCGCTGGACAAGGATAGGGCCTTTGTGCGTGATCCAAGACCCCGTCCTCATTACCTCACATCCCCACTTAGCACAGTACTAGACATCAGCCCCACCACAGTTAGAAATGTCCAAAGCAGTTCGATTACTTCCGGAGCATATATAAAAGTTAGTATCTCATAAGGTTGCGTTCTTTAAAACAGGGAGCAGCCTGGGTATTGGGGGTCCCACACATGAGGCACGGTACATCCTCATGGGCCCCCACACTGGGGGGGGGGTTTCAATCTTTAACATCCCAGGATCCTCTAGCCAGGTCACAGAGGTCAAAATGAAGGTCAGGCCACCAGGTCAAAGAGACAGCTTCTCTTGTGGTGCTATTGATGATTTCTCCATTGCCAGCGCTGATCACTGCCCAGGTTACCCGTTGAGCTTGATGTGGATTCCGTAGGGCCATTGCTGGGACTGGGAGGGTCAGGACAGCCAACAGATGGAGTATCACCACCTGCAATTGTTAGGGAACATAAGAGCTTCTCAAGGGCTGGTTGCCTTGGGGATGGTTAATAGTTATCCTTTTAGCTTTCCCTCTTTTAAACACAAGCCACAACCACCATAGCCGTTTTCTTTCCTTGTTAGTTAGTTTATCCTTTTTCATAAGGGCGACCATCTCTTTCGACTGGGAGTTGCCCCCTACCCCAATATCGGGGGCCTGTGTGCAAGCTTCTAGTCCGAGGGCACTTTCTCCTCCCTGAGTACAGTTCGATCAGCCCCTCATGTCAATTAGGCAGTGAAACCGATTCCTGCCTATAAAAATACTCATTTTAGGGCAGAGTCCTTCTGCCAGGGGACAGTCCAATGGGCCTGGGTCATCCTGCCATGAGGCTGCCTGGGCCTTACAGCAGAGGGGGTTCCTCCTTGAGTTAACGGGGCTGGAGGACGCCCCTCCCTAGTTTAAAGCCTTCCCCTCTAAATCAAATTTGAATCGACAATCCTTTTTCCAATGGTATCCCTTCTTGCACCTGGGGCAGGGTGTAGGGGGCGGTTTGGACCCCCAGGCCGGTTAGCGGGGGGGGGGGGGGGAGGGTAATTGTTGTGGACAGTCCCCCTTAACGTGCTCCTCCTGTCCGCATTTAAAACAAGTCCCTCTCCCTGATGGCCTTGGGGTCCCTTGGCCCTGGCCTGCCAGTGCCTGGGTGATAGCCTCAGTCATTGCAGACGTCCGAGCTTGTAAAGCTAAAGCTAATGATTGGGACTGGTACTGTTGCGTTCCCACATCCTGCGAGGCCACAACCCATCTGCTCAGGGAACTATCTCTCAATCTCGCACAAGCCGTGCGATGGTCTGCATTCATCCCTTCCCAGACCAGCAGCTTTACAAACTGATCTCGGAGGTCCCCTGCTGGCAGCTTATGATAAACACTCTGTTGGACTCGGTCTATAAAACCAGGTAGAGGTTCACCTGGTTTTTGTCTCACTCCTGCTATGGGGGACTCAGTAGGCCCTTCATCCAGTTTGTACCACGCTGCAAGTCCTGCCTGCCTCACCTGATCACAGTACGGACCAGGTATTTGTAGCCTGTTGGATGCCAGTGGAGTACCCTTCCCCCCCATCCCTGTTAACATGGTGTAAGTAATAGGTATCGTGGGTTGTGCCTGCTGGTTATTCTGTGCCCGAACTCTGCATTCCTCCTTAAAGAAAGCACACCACTTGATAAACTGAGAACTGGTGAGGATGGCTTTGGCCACATCCAGCCAGTCCATAGGGACACACAGGTGATAAGCAATGTCCTGTAATAGGGTCTGGGCCCAAGGAGAGTTCAGTCCATCCTCCGCCACCACCTTGCAGAGCTCTTTAAGATCCTTAGCTTCCCATGGATACCATTCCAAGGGTCTGTTAGCTCCTGGTGCCAGATTGACCGGATACGCTTGGGGAAGTGAATCCTGTGGCCCAGGGTCCGGGCTTCTGGGTGGCCCTTCCTTTATAGGGTAAGCTTCTGTGTAGGTTACTTCCCCAGCACTCAGCCCCTCCATGGAAGGTCGGTCATAGGGATCCAGATCTCACAGGTCCCTCTGTAGGGCTGCGTAGGGCGCCATACCTTCCCCCCTTTCGGGGGAATAGGGTGGGGACCATCAGGGGCACCCGAGTGGGGGGGTAACCTTCACCTAGTTTTGACTTCCACTGTGCATGCTTCTATCTGATCAGTGTGTTCTCAGTCAAATTTGGCCCATTCCTTTTCCTCCTCACTTCCCAAGTCCTCCTTCTGTGAGATAGAATTACCCGTACTAAGGGTTTCACTTACCCTGAGAGACCGTTTAGCCTCGGCTGGTATATTTTCCTTTCATGCCCCACGTTGGACAGATGTTGGGTCTTTGTCCGTCCCACGAAAGACGGACTGAGTCCAAGGAAAGCAGAAAAAGCCGGAAGTGGTGCTGTGGCTCAAGTGGTAGAGTACTACTCTTGATCTGAAGGGCTGAGGGATAGCACCCAGGCCCAGAGTTCAGACCCCACGATCAACAAAAAAAAAAAAAAATCTTATTGTATCTATTCCTCTGTTATCTTTCTAAATATAAATGTCTGATCCCAACAATCACATGAACCATTATGTGCCTGACAGTTTTCCTAGTACTAACATATTGCATTAATGTGCTAGAATTGTTACAATTGGTTTATTACTATTATATAAATTATGTAGATCACTGTGGGATAAGCGGAATCAAGATCTATAAGACCTCTAAAAAGAAAACTATAAAGCCTTGAATAAAAATATAGAAGAATACATTAGAATATTGACAATTTCTGGTGTTTATCAATGGGCAGGAGGAAGGCCTTAAAGGTCAACAATGAAATTATTTGAAGATTTTATGAACTCACAAGTTTGACACAACTTGTTTATCACAATGGAATTTAATCTATTAATAAAGGGAGTCTCACAAAAATGTGTTTGTGAATATGCAAAGTCTAGGTCAGTGTAAATGCCATTGTGGTAAATGCAAATTAGAGTTCCCCTGTAGATCACAGCATGGGATGCTAAAAGAGCAAAAGAAAATTTCCCTTCTATTTACATTGGCATATAACCAAAGTAAATAAAATCAGCACAATGAAAATACAAAGCAACATGCTATTGTAACACATTCACACTTCCTAAATTTGTATGTTTTTGTAAGAAAGAAGAAGCATAAAACAATACCTAAATTTGTATATTTTTGTAAAAAAGACAGAAGCATAAAACAATTATATATATACATAAATATATACCCACACACACATACACAGTATGACTCTGTCTAAATTTCATACATCTCAACTGGGAGCCAGTGGCTTACTTTTGTAATCCTAGCTAGTTGGAACCCAAATTCAAATGCTTTAGCCTTATGTTTGTTAAACTTTAACTTAGTTTTTGTAGGAATTATGCCACTCCTGTGTACACCATGATTTCATTCACATGTTTATATGTATATGTAAACTAGCATGTATAGAACTAATGTATTTATAATTAGGATCTAACTTCCACATATCAGAGAAAACATCATCTTTGTAATCTCTGACCTGGACTTACTTATGGAAAATTTTTCAAGAGCCATTCATTTCTCTACAAATAACATAATTAACTTTTTGCATAGATGTGTAAAACTCCAATATGTTTTTCTGCTCTGTTTCCATGATGTGTCTATGGGGAAATAGTACAGCAACAGACACTGTTGTGCCTTACTCTATCTACATGTGCATATTGTGTAACACTGCCAAAAAGTTGTATTGCTAAATAACAAGGGAGTTCTGGCTTAACTTTCTTGAGGAATCTCCAAACTGCCTTCTATATTGGAAGCAGTTGGTTATATACTCATCAACAGTGTAAAAGAATTCCTTCTCCGCATTCTTGTTAGTAAGTGGTGATTAAAAAATTCTGTCTAGAAGGAGATAATTGATCATGGATGTAAAACCTATTGTCCACCAACCAACTTCCTTTCAGTATTATATTATGAATTCAACAACTTCCACATAAAGTTGAGCTGTGTGCCTGGAGCTTACCTACATCTAATTTTCAATGATTTATGAGAGAGAAAGGGTAAAAAATAAATGGAGGAAGCTTGTAAGAGAACAAAAAATTACCAGTAAATAAGATATATATAAAATCTACAAATAAGACATTTAAAGCCAACAAGATTTTCAAATAGTAAAATATATATCTATCATAGCAAAATCAAATACATAATGATTAGACTATTAAGGACTGGGGATATATAAAATTCTCAAAAATGAATTGAGACAGTGAAGGAAAAAAGAAAGTGAAGCAAAAGAAGACTAAATAATACACCCAAAAGTAGATAAGAAAGGTGGAAAGGGGACACCTTGAACAAAATGCATTGTATTCAGAACTGGCAGCTCCGTTGTACAATTACTTCCAAGATAATAAACAGTTAAAATAGAAAAGTCAGGGAAAAATAAGTTGAGAATCATCTGGAATACAATCAGGGTAAATGGAATAATAAGAACAATTTAATGTTTATCAACAAATAGTCAATTTGGAATGAACATCGAAAAACTAGGAGAATGAAGCCGGGCGCTGGTGGCTCACGCCTGTAATCCTAGCTACTCAGGAGGCTGAGATCTGAGGATCGCGGTTCAAAACCAGCCTGGGCAGGAGAGACCGTGAGACTCCTATCTCCAATAAACCACCAGAAAACCGGAAGTGGCGCTGTAGCTCAAGTGGTAGAGCGCTTGCCTTGAGCTGAAGAGCTGAGGGACAACGCCCAGGCCCAGAGTTCAAGCCCCACAGCCGACCAAAAAAAAAAAAAAAGAAAACTAGGAGAATGAGTAAAAAATCTTTTATGGTTTAAAGTATTTTCCCAAACCTAAACTAGGATCTGAGGAGATAATTAGTACAGACGTGTTACAGAGGCTCTGTGATTTTAGAAAGACCTATATTTAATATTAAGAAGGTTTTTTTCTCCAAGAATGGGTTTTGCCCTGTATTCCATGCAGAGAATTTCTCTCTGGCCTCAACAAGATGATGTAGCACTTAGGGACAAAGATGCAGCCTAACAGGCCAGCACTGGAGGCTAAGATGGAGAAGACCTCCACGGCCACCATGGTTTTCCCCTTCGTGCTTTGGTAGACAGGCAAGAAGGTGACCCACACACTACAGAACACCAACATACTGAAGGTCAGGAACTTGGCCTCATTGAAGGTGTCAGGAAGGTTTCTAGCCAAGAAAGCCACAGTGAAGCTTGCCAGGGCCAGGGAGCCCAGGTATCCCAGGACACAATAGAAGGCAGTGGCTGAGCCTTTGTTGCACAGGATGATAATGTGACCATGCTCTGAGTGTGCATCAGTATCAACAAATGGAGGAGAAGTGCCCAACCAGATTCCAGACAGAAAGAGCTGGATCAGCGTACAGATGGGAATGATGAAGTTAGGCATTCCTGACACCAGCAACCACCGCATCCTTCTCCCTGAAGAAGTGACAGAGAAGGCCAGAACCACAGTAACAGTTTTGGCCAAGACAGTGGAAACAGCCATGGTGAACACAACTCCAAATGTGGTCTGCTGGAGGACACACGTGGCTGTGTTGGGATGTCCAATGAAGAGCAAGGAGCAAAGAAAGCAGCAGTTGAGGGAGATGAGCAAGATGTAGCTGAGAGCCCTGTTGTTGGCCTTGACAATGGGAGTGTTGTTGTGCTTGGTAAAAATCCCAATAACAGCAGTGGTTAGTGCAGAGAGGCAGAGAGCTAAGCAGACTAGAGTCATCCCCAGAGGGTCCCTAGAGTCCAGGAAGCTCTCAGATTTCAGCAGGCAGAGGTTTTTCTCTGTGTTGGCATACTGATGATCTGGGCACCTCACACACTGCTCCAAATCTGGCAAGAAGTGGTATTACCATCAGTTGTATAGTAGTTACCTTGCTTCTCTGTCCTTCCTCTAAAGAACTTAATTTGTTGAGCTTAACCCAGTGTTCTGTGTTGTTGCTTTCTAAACCAAAGATACAAATTCTATGAAGCATGCAATTCAATGTGAGTCCTGATCATGTCATCCTAATAAGTTTTCTTACTTTTCATTATTTTCATGAAATCATTTTCCATTATCAAAATGGAAATCTATCTCACATAATTAACACACCACGAGTAATAATCGGTGCAATTCCTTCAGAAACCACATACTTTATGAGAAATGTGCACATTTAATTTGGGGCATGAATATATACATTACAGAGAAACAGAAGTAATCAATAATCCTCATTATCTTCCCTAGATTTCTCCATCTCAGAATTTTTCAAAGCAAATATGGTAGTTTATTGGATTTTTCATTGACTCACTACCCAATTTTGATAACAGTGACATTACAAAATGTGATTCTTTGGGCTGGGAAGTTGGCTCAGTGATAGAGCACTTGCCTTGCATGCCTTAGGCCCTGGGTTCGATTCCTCAGCACCACATAAGCAAAAAGAAAAAAGCCGGAAGTGGCGCTGTGGCTCAAGTGGTAGAGCCCTAGCCTTGAGCTGATGAGCTGAGGGACAGCGCCCAGGCCCAGAGTTCAGGCCCCATGACCGGAACCCCCCCAAAAAAAATAAAAATAAAAAAATAAAATAAAATATGATTCTTCCCACCCAATATAAGCTTCATATTTACTCTTACTTCTATCCTCTTATTTTTACCTCATTTTCTACAATATCTAAAGCCTATCACAACAATAATTTTCTCTTAATATTTCATATTTTATCAGGTACTAAATAACATTTCTAAAAAATACACTTTATGACTTATAATTTCAAGGTACAAATAAATCACTTGTGAACCTTACACCCTTCATTCTCTAAATATTGAAATATATATTCAAAAATGTCTAGAATGATTTTTAACAATAAAAATAATTAGCATATACTGTCCTTTCAAATTAATATGCTCTTTCAATATCCTTTATCCAAAATGCTGCATTTTTAGGATTGTAGCAAAGAGTTAAAGTGGTCCTCTTGAGGTAAATTTTTTGCTACACAATATATTTTGCCATATTACAGAGAATATTTCAACATGTTATTTGGTGGAATGGATATCATGTACATGGAAACTGGTCCACAAAACTTGCCCAAATCTTTTATACCTCTTCAGGTGTTGTGAATTTTCTGGAAGGATTTTATCTTTTTCTAACATGTAAATTCTTACCTAATAAAAGGAAGGCTTTTGTCTCAGTATGCTATCTATCATGGATCGTTCCTATTTTCTTTCTTTCTTTCTTTTTTGTGGGGCTTGAGCTCTGGGCTTGAGCGCTGTCCTTACACCCTTCAGCTGAAGGCGAGCGCTCTACGGCTTGAACCACATCGCCACTTCCAGTTTTCTTGTGGTTAATTGGAGATAATAGTCTCACGGACTTTCCTGCCCAGGCTGGCTTTAACTACTAGCCTCAAATCTCAGCCTTCTGAATAACTAGGATTACAGGCATGAGCCACCGGCGCTATCTCCGTTCCTATTTTCTACCATTGATTAAGAAACATTAAGAAGATGTTACTTCAATACTTACACACTTACCTGTCCTGTTAGAAATCTCATTCATAGGGCAAGGGATACAATCAAAGCAACAGACAGACCTTCCCTCCTGAAGGGTTTTTCTGAATCCAGGACCACAATTCTCATTGCAGTCAGATGGCAGAGTCTAAAAAAAGCAGATTAGTGTTGATGACAGACAAGTTACTTATAATTAATACACTCAGATTCTAGTGTTGGAAGCATTTTGATCATTTAGAATAAAAAATTCTGTATAGATGCAGGTATATATATATATATATATATATATATATATATATATATATATATATATACATACATATATATACATATAATTGGATGATATTATTTCAGGTATTTTAACAAGCTCAAAGAAAAATGTTTTAAATCCTTCCTCTGCCCTTCTTAAAGGAAAATGTAGGAAAAGTAGCCGTTCTTCTTAAGATGGGAAATCATCTAAAATAACAAACAACTGGCAAATTGATGAATGAAATTAAACATTGTACCTTATAAATTGACTTTCAAAGATACTGTGTTACAGTTATATGGAGCTTTATAACACAGATAATATTTATATTTGGAATACATAAGAGAAAAATATTAAGAAATAACTTGGCAAATAAATATGCTCCATATGGACCCATTAATCAATTACTTCATAAAAATGTTCTAAATGGGCTGGATTCTGGTGGCTCACACCTGTAATCCTAGCTACTCAGGAGACGGAGGTATGAGGATCACAGTACAAAGCCAACCTGGGCAAGAAAGTCCATGAGATTCTCATCTCCAATATATCACCAGAAAACCAAAAGTGCCACTTTGTCTCAAGTGGTAGAGCACTAGTCTTGAGCTGAAGAGCAGAGGGATAGCACTCAGACACACAGTTCAAGCCCCATGACAGAGGAAAAAATATTCTAAATGGGAAGTTGGTAACTTACATTACTGCATTATTAATGAAGACAAGAGGAATAAATTCTAGCAAGACATTTTGTTCATTTATTCCAACTTCAGATCACCATTGTTTGATTCAACGAACCTCTATAAATAACATGGGCCATTCGATCATATCTTTGGATAGAGATAATTGATGCCCATGTGGTGCATATGGAGAGAAGTTTCCCACTTTCACCACTTGCCTAAGGCCTTCTGGAAAATTGCAAAGGTTCACAATGTCATACTCTGCCACCAATTTCTTTGTCCCATCCAAAATCACTTGGTCACCAGCAGGATTGTTGAAATGGATGTTCTTCAGAAAGGGGTGGAGCTAAAAGACAGGCATCAACCAGAGTCAAGTTAGTCAAAAGTTCACACAGAAAACTGGAAGAAAGAGTATGTATCACATTGACTTTTTTATTTCTGTTTCAGAATCCATTTTTAACAGGGTAATGTAGCAGAAAAACTGAAAGTCTATGGAGAACTAATATCAAATAATGCTGATAACTTTTAAGACCCAAGTAACTGTCTAAGATAATACTTCAAGATTAAAAATCTAGTACATTCAGCTGCCTGGCTACACAGGCACAGAGATTTCTTTTATGAGTAACTCCACTGTGTAATTCAGTAAAAAAAAAAAATTATAAAAAACTACCTGAATTAGAATTAAATTATTTCACTTACAAAATATGAACAATTGTGCACAAAATACTGAGTTGAACAAATTTTTCATTATTGCTTGCCTGTTACAAATGCAAATAGAAAATCAGTAAGTACAAACTTGAAAGCGTGAGCACTGACGTGTTACACATAGATGGAATGAAAACAATAAGTAACAAATTATTTAAAAATAATTCTTACCACTGGTTTTATTCAAGTAAAATTCTACATGGTTTAAAAACTATTTCAAAAACAAACTGGGTGATGGTGGCTCACAATTGTAATCCAAACTACATAGGAAGCAGAGATCTGAGGATCCCAGTTTGAAGCCACCCTGGACATGAACAACCATGAGACATCTCCAATTACCTACTGAAAAAAATGAAGAGTTTTGCTTAAATGTTTGAATATTCACATTGAGCAAAAAAGAAGCCTAGGCCCTGAGTTCAAGGCTAAGAGCTGGCACTAAAAGATAAAAAACAACAATCATCACAGACAGCTAAGCTTAGTACAGCTTCTCAATTTGTCTTTAAAAAAATCTGTCTCCACTACCTGGATTGATTTGAACGAATCCCTCTTACAATGTCAGTTTGCTGATAGCATTTACTTGTCAGTGCAAATTCTTCACCTGAAAAGGGGAAAACTGAAGTTTTCTTCCATTTCCCACTGGCTGTGCTTCTGCTTGACCAATAAGCATCTCATGAAGGGCCTGAGCCACAGCATACACAGCATTATATATATAGTAACTCTCTTCCATCATGCCCATGTTAAAAATGTACCTAGGCAACCATTCCAAGGACGCATTGGCTGGACAGTTCTTCCAAGTGACACAGCTAGACTCAGAAAATGTGCAATTAAAAAAGCGAATCCACACCAAAGCAAGGAAATAGTCTTTTGGGTATTTGGATGGGTTAGCAGTTTTGATAAAATTGTTGAAACCAGAAATCTCTCCATGGTGGTGTGAGAAAAAGAGAGGTGCATGGAATGAGTATAACAAAAAATATTTCATCTCATACAGAAATGTACTAAGGGAGTTTATGACCCAGATGGTTCCTAGACTTAAAGTTCTTGTGAAATAAGCGTTTACAAAATTGAACATGAATTCATTGTTACCGTAAATGACAACCACAGTTGAGAGTGAATTTCTAATTTTCCGATGAAAGGGTCGAAATTCAGTTGCTTCATGATAGAAAGAAAGTGGTAGTATGTGTTCAAAAGCTGTACAGACTTTTTGCTTGTTCATCTCTTCTCTCAATTGGGGCAGCATCCACAAACCATTCTCATCTTCTGAGATCACCAGACCCACCCACTTCCATCCGAAATGAACCATCAAGGAAACCATGGCAAAAGCTAGAGATGTGTCCTTGGGGGCTATCTGATAGACAGAAGGAAACAGGCGATGATCACTCAGGACAGGATCAAAACGCCCAAAGTTCAGCTAGAAGGAAAAAAATTAAAAAGTCAGGAATTGGATTGACATAAACAGCATCCTCAGACCTGATACGCATTAAGCAACACCTGAAATTATAAAAAGCCTTGTTTATCCCATGTTTAGTACTGCTTCCATTCCTGAGGCCTATGTAGAAAATGAAAGAACCAGGTAAGAGATAGAGGTATTCCTGTGGTCTGCTATAGGCTGTTCTTACACTAAAGCAAGCCCATACGGACATCTCACCAAAGGTAGTTCATTTGGAGCATTTATAATTCAGCATTCTTTTTTCCAAATTTATCAAAAACCTGAGAATGGCATCAACTAGTCATGCTTTCATCCCTCAGCAGCCCTCCTGTTCTCACCTGTGGAAATCTGTAGAGGTCCAACACTGTTGCATACTGGGAAGAGATTTGGCCTGCTGGTCCAGTCAGTGTTACTACAGTCTGACTTTCTCTCTTACAGTCATAATTCAAGATAAAATCTTTCCCAGAGAGGCTTAAGACAAGACTCTTATACAGCAAATGGTATCTTATTCCATTTGAATGGGCAGAAAATCCCATAGTGAGGTTAGGCAAAAGATGAGGATTTTTGTTGATCTCTTCAACAGCAAAAGCCAAGGCTAGAATAAACTGGTAGTTGTTGAAGTTATACCTGTAGAGAGAGCACAGGGAATATCTTCAATTTCATGCATTGACTTAAGGGAATAAATGTTTGTTTAGGAAAATAAACATGCACAAATTGAAACCTTACCTCTAACATTAATTAGAATAGGAGATTTGGGTTTTGTTTTATTTTTTGTCAGTCATGGGGCTTGAATTCTGGGCCTGAGCACCATCCCTGAGCTATTCAGCTCAGGGCATGTACTCTACCACTTGAGCCAAAGAGCCACTAATAGTTTTCTTGTGTTTATTTGGAGATAAGAGTCTCATGGACTTTCCTATTCAGGCTGGCTTTGAATAGCAATCCTCATGTCTCAGCCTCCTTAGTGGGTAAGATTACAGGCGTGACCCACCATTGCCAGCAGTATGTGAGTCTTATGTAGGTAATTCTTTTTGAGTGAGATCATGAAAGTGTTTCTCATGAATGAGATTTATATTCTTACAAGAGAACAAAGAGAACTTGTATTTCCCCTCTGTCAAATATGTACAAAACAGTTGGTACTAGTTTTGAAACATGAGACATTTTCTCATGAATACCTAACCAGTCAATGTCTGAAGGTTGTTCTAGTAAATGTAACAAGAAGCAAAGTAAATCCTATTATCATGCTAAAGTTGATTTTCTTTGGTTCTGTTGTAGGGTAACCTAATTCAGAGAATGTCTTTTGTGAGAGAGAATCATGTAGAGCAAGAGCACACATGAGAATGATTCTCTCCTCAGAAAAAGCAAATTGATGAGAAAAAACTCCCAGAACAGTAACAAAATTGTAGGCAGCAGAACTAAATTCTTACTTACTTAAACAAAGGCAAATTAGATGCATTAATAAATAGAAAAGAAGCTAATTTTCCTTTTTCTGCATCAAATTTTTGTTCTCCCATATGACAGAGAAAAAGAATTAAATCCAAGCCTTTGACTACAAGGCAGGATACAAGTCAACCTTGGAGCTGCCTGTTTTTTTAAAATGTCAGACAAATACCATTAGAATAAATATCTAAATTGCCAGTAGGCTAGGGGGTTCCAAAGTATCTCCTTAAACCCTTGGCAATGGTGAATAGAACATGAGGAATGACAGTCAAACTCCTAAGGAGGAAGGCATGAAAATAATTCAGTGTTATTTCTCATAACACTTTTCCAGGACCACTAACTTAAGAAAAATTACCCAGTCATCCTGAAGGTGTTTCAAACAGCAGGAAAAGATTCAGCATTGGAAAATATGTTCTTTCTAAAATCATATTAAGGAAAATTTAAAAAATGAAAACAAGTCTAAGTCATAGTTCAGTTTTCTAATATACCATCATACATCATCAAATTCATTTGATTTATGGTAATTCCTTGAACAGACCATGAAAGTGGCATAAGTTGCTATGTTTCTTTCTTTGGCTTGATATTCACTGAACAGGAGGATTTATCCAGCCACACTAGTTTTAAATACTAATGGTGAAAAATAGATCTTCAAAAACATAACAAAACACTATTGCTGATCCCTTTATCCCTCATTGCAGAACAGCTTTTTAGGAATCCTATCCAAAGATGATGAAGAAATCACAATAAGTAGACCCAGAAAAGACTACATATTAATATAAGAACAGAAAAATATAAATATTAAACTTGTTCAACTTAACAACTCAATAAGCTTCTAACTTAAAGGAAATAGAAATGAAAAAACAACCACTTCTTAAATCAAAAAGAAAAATCAACAGCAAAACTGAATTACCTTAACATATCTTTCCTTAAATAGACTGGAAAAATAAAAATTGTTAAAATATTTACAGTAGAGAAAATTACCTACATGTTTATGGAGTCCATACCAAAATATCAGGATCATTCATCACGGGAATAGGAAAACAATGAAAAACTTGTAACTAAAAAATCCTTGAATGAATGACCAAAGCTATGTGGAAAAAACAACTAGTAAGGAAATGGTGCTGTGGCTCAAGTGGTAGAGTGCTCGCCTTGAGATGAAGAACAGGAGGACAGATTCCAGGTACAGCCCCAGGGTTGACCAAAAACCCAAAAACATGTATTTGGGGAGGGAAGGGATGGTAGGAGAAAAACAAAGGAAGGGAAAAAATGCTTGATAGGAAATGTATTCATTATGTTACTCGTGTAACTGTAACCCCTCTGTACAATATCTTTACAATTAAAAAATATATTTTTAAAAAGGAAGAGAAAACAAAACAAAACAAAAACAACTAGTAATAAATGTTTGGCAATACTGGATCTTAAAGTTACCATTGACTTCTTTTTTTGTTGTTTTGTTTTTTTTTTTTGTTTTTTTTTTTTTTTTGGTCGTGGGGCTTGAACTCTGGGCCTGGGCGCTGCCCCTCAGCTCTTCAGCTCTAGGCGAGTGCTCTACCACTTGAGCTACAGCACCACTTCCGGTTTTCTGGTGGTTTATTGGAGATAGGAGTCTCAAGGTCTCTCCTGCCCGGGCTGGCTTTGAACCACGATCCTCAGATCTCAGCCTCCTGAGTAGCTAGGATTACAGGCGTGAGCCACCAGCGCCCGGCTTTTACCATTGACTTCTAGTACAATTAAAAAATAGACTAGTAGAAGTTAGGGACATGTGCATCTCGCTGAGATATATACTCCTAACAATTGAAGATGCTGAACTATGAGAAGTGTGACTCAGATACAGCCTTGGCAGAAAACAACTGCATGATTGTTTTATCTAAAAATTATTAAAATTAAAACCTGTCACTTCATAGGCAGAAGAAACAGCAAAATACAATAGAAAGCCCAATAAAAATCCATGTAGTTGTAACCATGAATATTGAACTCAGCTTCTGTTCTGAAAAATGGCCTCTATAATCTGTGGTTGCTCTGAAAATACAGACATCCACATGTAAAATACTGAAATCGCATTGCAGTCTTTCACCAAATATAGGATTTATTCAAAATTGTTTACAGATCTTAATAGGAGACATGAAATTTTGAAAACAGTAGAGAAACACAGAGGAGAAATCTTTCAAGAAGTAGGCACAAGCGAATGACTTCCTGGCTAGGATGCCAATAACATGGGAACAATACATACATCTGACATTTTGGAGAGAGGGATGTGGTGCATTTGGACCTATTCATTTTCAAAGCTGTGGATTAGCACGCATAAAAATACACTTTTCTCAATAACAACAACAACATATATACATTTCTACAAAAGGGTTTTGTATGCTCATTGAAAATATTTGAAAGTTTCTGGAAGCATGCCAATTTTAGGAAAATAATTCAGAATGATAAGGGAAAAACATTACTATTGTGTAAAATATTGGATGGGATAAAATGACAGCAGAATAGATAGAAACGTAACTATGACATAAAAATGAACAAAAAATATTGGTTTGTATCTGAAAGTTTTATCCATCAGACAGTTACTTTTGAAAATAGCATAGAAATAATGAATTATTCATTTTCCAAATTGCAGTGAAGAACATAATTTACTTTACAATATATAGTCTTATTTTATATTTATTTGGAGGAGAAAATGCAAACCAAATCATTTCTGAAAAGAAATAAAGTTAAAATCAGCAGGTATATTTCAGATCTTGTAGAGAGCTTGAGCAAAAATCAGGTGGTTGTTAATGAGAAGTCATATGATAAAGCATAAAGCCAGTTAAAGTAAATATTTTATAAATGTTTGCTAATAAAATATACTTAGAAAAGACTGGCTCAAATAATTTCCCTTAAAAAGCATTTCTACTTGCCAGTGATAAAATAGCATACAGAATAGGGACATTAACATACATTTGTGACCTGAGGTATCTATGAAGTCACATCCCCACCACCATTAAAATGGGAAAGGTTTCAGAAGGTTTTCTAGAGAAAGAAATAGATTCTAAGTGTATGGGAAAGCACATTCCCAAGTCCTGAAGTTGTTTGTTGCAACTGTTGATTTAATTAGTGAACTGAAACGTTTGGAAAAGTTTTTAACATTATTTGTCTAATGGATGAATCAGCAAATAGGAGAAAATCTGAGGTACTACGACTGTATTGTGTCAGGTGGAAGTAGGATTTCCCAAGCCAGACTATTAGAAAAGACAGCACAAAGTCAATGCCAGCAGCCTACCCTGGCTTCTTCTAAACCCTCAGAATACAGGATTTCATAGGCTACCATCATATATGAGTGGAAGCTACCGCCTTGTCTAGAAAAGAAGGCTTGACATAGCTCACCTGATTCCACTGGAAGATCACTGTCAATTCTTCATCTCTCTGTTTGTCTATTAGAAGACCATTTCTGGCCTGTGATAAATTGAATAAGTGATAATGTTTGATATCCTGCAGTCCTCATTCTGTACTGATATAGGGTGACATTAGATGACAGTATGTGCCTTGAATATGAACTCTATTAAATATTTCAGCCAATAGCTGAGAGGCATCATTTTCTTAAAGTAACTTTCCATCCATCAACTGGTATCCTGAACTTTTAATACCAGTTCCTTTTGGTCATGCTGTGCTAAAGATTTAGCTCCATGGATTTCATTCATTGCTAAGCCTCATCACATTCATCCAAATAATTAAGGGAAAGCCTTCATGGATAAAAGGTTAATTGATTATTGTTATCTACTACCAGACAAATGTTTTACTGCAGGATACCTGATTGTCAGACCAGACTCCAGTGACATCCACACACAGAATTTGTATAACTGAAAGTAGCTATGACACATGCATCAGCAGAAAATACAACATCAATGACATTATATAAATACATCTGTGAAATATTTAAATAAATATTTACTATTAATATATGGGGAAATGGATAAACACAGTTCCTATTGGTCCAACAATCTATAAGCAAAAGTTATGTGTTATACATGAGAATAGTTTAGAAGAGGCCATCGCTATTCCTGAATATGAACAGATGCCACAAGGAAAGCTTGATTTACCAAACTTGGAAAATGACGCAAGCAATCAATATTCCAAGTAATATTTTACCTTCTAATAGGACTGAAATTAGAATGCTCATTTCTGCTCATTTCTGCCTTGTGATCTTGTAAATGTAATCTCCTGCAGTAAAACTCATGTGGATATATAAGTACTGAGAATGTGTGTATACATGTAAACCCGAACAAAGAGTAAGTGTAGAACCTCTGTAATGCCTCCCTTCTTCAGGTTTGACAGAATGTCCTCTGCTACATGAAGCACCACTGATGTGAAGTTCTGACCCACAATGTATTTGAAATAGTAACTGCGTCCTTCCAATAAGAATTCTTCCTCATACAGATGGGCATCAAAAAGCTGACTGACAGATATTAGAAATCATATATATGTAGGAAAGTATCTGCCTCTTGATTATGGGGAAATACATGTTCCTGTAACTTGTGAGCTTAAAACTCATGTCAATGGCTTTTTCAAGTAGCATTGCTTGATTCTTGCAATGACACAATGACAGATAATGTAGAGGTGTTACAGTGAGCAGAGTTTTCAGTCCTGGAAAGGAAAGCTATGTGAAGAAAAGTAGTCATAACACTTTTCAAAAAGAAATATACTCATTACCTGACTTAGGAAATGATAACCCCTATGTACATCATCTTTACAATAACACTTTAAAAAAAAAAAGAAAATTGTATCCTCCCTTTTGAAAAAAGAAAAGTATTCATCTGAGATACACAAACAAATATTGGGCTATTTCCAGTCCAAAGTTACATAGTAACAAATGGTAGAGAATATAGAAAGCATTAATTGACAAAAGATCTGCTCAGACTGAAAATCAAACAGAGAATAAAAAATAAAGTTCAGAAGTTACTTACCTCACCTTCTCAGCATTACTGTCCCAACCAATGGATTTGCCAAAATTACGTGCTATTTTCATGTACTGGAGGGGGAAAAAACCAGCAATCAACACATCTCCACTCTTATATGCAGTCTCCTTCTTGGTGAGTAAGCATTCCTCTTCACTGAGGGAACTGACAAGAAATGGAAGTTGTAGTACAACTGATGTAAAAATCAAAGGAAACATCATAGAGTGGTATGTAAACCTTATTTGTGAACATATGTGGATCTTATGATAACCAGAAAGTAAGTAAATCTGTCATGAATACAAGAATATTTGAGTGTGATGTTATTGCCTAGGATTTCCACTCTGCCCCCGCCCACTTCTTTCACCATAACCTGCTGTCTTTCTGTAGACAAATGCTGTATTCTTTCACCCCTGGGGCTCTGCATCTGTGGTCCTATATCCAAGTCAAAAACATGAGATGCAAAATATTTGGATGGTTCCCTTCTCCACTCCCAGGTGCTATAATTTCATCAAGACCGAAGGGTGTAAGACTCCAGAGATGGATGGAAATTTGTTGGAATTGGCCCTAAGGTAGTAGTGAGAAACTTTGCAAATAAAGCCTCATGGGATCATGTAAAAGTTCTGAATCAAACTTGTAATGTGAGGTGCAAGGGAAAGTGGACAGAAAGTGTTATTCAAATAAAAGTCCTATCAGTCATTGACCATCACCCTCCACAATCAAAGATGGGGAACCTGCCACACCTGTGGCTAAAGCCAGTGGGAGAACATTGCTGGTATGAGCCATACAGATATCCATACCCATTTGAACTGAGAATATGAGGCTGTGTAATATATGCCCCAAACAAAGAGAATAGTACAAAAGAAACTCTAAATAGTTTGCACACACACGAGCCATCAGAAGACTTTAGGCACAAGGAACAAAGAGACTTTTCAAAGCAGTGAAACAATTTTATTTAATCCTATTCTTTTGGGAACTTGCTGTTGCATGATTGCCCATGATTTTACCATATGCAAGTGAAAATGTGAAACATAATGTAAGTGCTTTCCTACATGATGAGGTATTGGGGCTGGCTCTTGTGTTATGTCATATATCACAAACTCCAAGGTTTTACCAATACAAGAAAGTGATTAGGTTTTGAGCGTGTGTTTTCTAATTGAATTGTGCAGTTTTTGCTCAAGTTTTCTCTAAAAATAACTGCAACCTAAGAAGAGAATTTACTTGTATTGAGAAAAATTTTCATTCTGTCTGGCATCCTCTGCTCTTGCAACATTATTGAGGATTTTAAAGGTATATGGGGAAATGAAAAAGGGAGGAGAGAGGTAAAGATTAGGTAAGAGAAGGAGCGAGACAGAGAGACAGAGACAGAGAGAGACTGTGTCATAAAGTAAACACAGAGATTCCATGTGAATTTCGTGGTACAAAACACAGTGGCTTAGCACTGTCCTCTTCAGATTCAGAAATCCCACTTTGTGCCTTTATTCACCTTGTTCAACTGGCCTGGTCTGAAACTTTTCATAATAACATGCTGATGCACATGCTTGTGTATTGCTGTAGCCTGACCCCTCATCTGATTAACTTTAAGCTTAGTTCAGTATTATTTCCTGTATAACTACCATGTCTTATTTATGGTGAGGTTTAAATAGTATCCCTCCTTATTTTTTATTATGAAAATACCGTACAGAGGGGTACGGTACATGGGCAAGATAATGAGTACATTTCTTATGAAGCACTGTTGCCTCCTCCTTTGTTTCCCCTTCCCAACCCTTCCCATCCTCCCCTACCCAATCCTCCCTCCCCCCCCACCAAGGTTGTAAAGTTTGTTTTTGACATAACAACTTGTACATCTCATTGTTGCAGTGGGTCCAAATGTATCCCTATTTAAACTATTTGTTTTTTCCCTTCCCCTACACAAATTATACCAACCTCAAATACAGTAAAAGGAGGGGTTATATCATAGGGGAAGGACATACAAAGCAACAAAGAAATCACCTTATAAATATGTTAGAAGCCGGGCGCTGGTGGCTCACGCCTATAATCCTAGCTACTCAGGAGGCTAAGATCTGAGGATCGCGGTTCAAAGCCAGCCCCGGCAGGAAAAACCGTGAGATTCCTATCTCCAATAAACCACCAGAAAATGGGAAGTGGCGCTGTAGCTCAAGTGGTAGAGCGCTCGCCTTGAGCTGAAGAGCTGAGGGGCAGCGCCCAAGCCCAGAGTTCAAGCCCCACGACTGACAAAAATAAATAAATAAATAAATAAATAAATATGTTAGAAACAATTGCATGAAAGCAAAACTTTTGAATACTTATCTTGGGGTTTATTTCACCTAACATCAACTTATCTGACCTTCTCTGCTTGTCTCAGACATATACTAGTTATTGCAAATAAGGGAAACCATGGGACCTATGTTTCTTTGCGCCTGGCTTACTTCACTTAATATAATTTTTTCCAAGTCTTTCCATTTCCTAACAAATTGGGCAATGTCATTCTTTCTGATGGAGGCATAGAATTCCATTGTGTATATATACCACATTTTCTTGATCCATTCATCTGGATTGGTTCAATATCTTAGCTATGGTAAATAATGTTGCAATAAACATAGTTGTGCTGGTAGCTTTAGTATGGTCTTGTTTGTGACCATTTGGGTAAATGCCCAAAAGTGGGATTGCTGGGTCATAGGGGAGCTCTATGTGGAGTCTTTTGAGGAACCTCCATACCACTTTCCAAAGTGGTTGAACAAGTTTACACTCCCACAAACAATGAAGTAAGGTTCCTTTCTGTCCACATCCCCTCCAGCATCTGTTGTTGTTAGAGTTCTTGATTATAACCATTCTAACTAGGGTGAGGTAGTATCTCAATGTTGTTTTGATTTGCATTTCTTTTATGGCTAGTGAGGTTGAGCGTTTCTTCATGTGTCTAATGGCCATCCTTCTTTCTTCTTCAGAGAAGTTTCTCTTTAAGTCTTTTTTTTTTTCTTTTTTTTCTTTTTTTGGTCTGGTCGTGGGGCCTGAACTCTGGGCCTGGGCGCTGTCCCTCAGCTCTTCAGCTCAAGGCTAGCGTTCTACCATTTGAGCCACAGCGCCACTTCCGGCTTTTTTCTTTTTGCTTATGTGGTGCTGAGGAATCAAACCCAGGGCCTCATGCATGCAAGGCAAGCGCTCTACTACTGAGCCACCTTCCCAGCCCACTCTCTTTACGTCTTTAGCCCACTTATTTATTGGGTTGTTGTTTCTTTGAGGATTTGTTTTTGGGGGATTTACTTTTTTGAGTTCAAGTATATTTTAGATATGAGACCCTTGTCCGTTGTATGGCTAGTGAAGATCTTCTCCCAATCTGTGGGCTTTCTATTCATCTTGCTAGCTATGTCCTTTGCCATGCAGAAGCTCTGCAATTTCATGCAATCCCATTTGTCCAACCTTTCTTTGATTTGTTGTGTTTCTGGGTCTCTATTAAGAAAATTTCGGCCTGGGCCAAGGAGACCTAGGGTTTCTCCTATTCCATCCTGTAATGTTTTCAGGGTGTCTGCTTTGACTCCGAGGTCTTTGATCCATTTGGAGTTGATTCTGGTGCAAGGTGATATATAAAGATCTAGCTTTAGTTTTCTACAAGTAGTTAACCAATTTTTTGCCAGCACCATTTACTGAAGAGGCTGTCTTTCTTCCATTCTATTTTTTTTTAGCTCCCTTATCAAAGATTAGATGGCTATAGGTCTGTAGGTTCATTTCTGGGTTTTCAATTCTATTCCATTGGTCCTGAGGTCTGTTCTTTGCCAGTACCAAGCTGTTTTGATTACTATGGCTTTGTAGTAGAGTTTGAAATTTGGTATTGATATTCCTCCAGCACTGTTCTTTCTGTTAAGGATTGTTTTTGCTATTCGGGATCTTTTATTGCTCCATATGAATTTTTAGATTGACTCTTCTATTTCCTTGAAGAATGAGGTTGGAATATTGATAGATAGCCTTGTATCCCTCCTTATTTATGTTATACATAGATTTCAGCATTCTGAGCACTTTGGGTTTAGATATAAGACACCCACACTAGGCAAATTAAGACATATAAAATTCATTTTCATCTATTTTGAATTAACACTCAACCAAGAGAATAGCATACACCTGGCATAAAGGCAATAGACTTCTTCTAGATTATTGCCAAATTAATTATTTGGATTCTCCCATTGTAATAGTGCTAAAACTAATCAAGGGTTCTATTATACAGATAGGGTTGTGAATCCCTTTCCATCAGTGTTCTCAATGCCTGCTGTATCATGGAGCATAGAATGCAAATGAAATATTGCCCTCATGGTCATGCCTGAACATATGACTACAAACAACAATTTGCTGTAAGTCCCGGATGAGGGGTCTATAATCTTTTTCTGTATGTCTTTGTAAATTGTATTTGAAATAGGTATATGTAAATAAAGTATACACATACATAAATAACATATACATGTATATAAGGTACATCTACACACATACAAGTATAAGGTACCCCAACAAAGACTGTTTAAAAAAGTGACAACAGGGAGGAGGTAAAGAAGACTATATGTAGATGTTTGAATTGGGTCAGAGTTCACCATATAATGTCTGAGAGATCACAATGATTCCCTTTTATACTACACACACATGCTAGTTCATAGTTATTCTATTAAGAACATAATTTATATTTTGATCCTTTCATTTTGGTTATATTTACAAATGTAATATGTCATTATTGTTATGGGTTCCTCTAGAGTACACTCACTTTCATATATATATATATATATATATATATATCTCATATGTTCTAATTTTACATGTCCCCATGTCTCTCTCTTAAAGTGAGGGGAGGGGAAGTGTAGTTGTGGAGGTGGGAGGGAAGGGATGGTAGGGGAAAAACAAAGAAGGAGATAAAAATGCTTGATAAGAAATGTACTCATTACCTTGCTCATGTAACTGTAATCCCTCTGTACAGTATTTTTACAATAAAAAATGAATTAAAAAACTCAACACCATACTTATTTACCAACAGTCCTTCATTTGTGAAGAAAATCATACAGTTGTTATTCATATACTGAGAGCATCTGGGTTGCTTCCATACCTTAGCTATGGTGAAGAATGCTGCAACAAACATAGTTGTGCTGGTAACTTTAGTGTGGCCTTGTTTGTGGTCATTTGGATAAATGCTCTATGTTTAGTCTTTTCAGGAACCTCCACACTGCTTTTCAGAGTGAAATATTTTGTGGATATTTCCTATGTTAAGTTTTCTAGAAGTCAGTGCATTTGCTTATCAGAGAATGATTTAAAAATCAAAAGTAATGAAATAACACAACGTGAGTAATAGGGGAAATAATTATTACTCAGGTTGTGTTTTAAGGCCTCCAGAATCTGAGTACTCATACTCATTAACACAAAGAAAGCCAACAAAGATAAGTATACAGCTTCTGTCAGAAGCAGCTCCTGTGTTCATCCTAACATCTAAGGCTGTCCCCTCCCCTCTTACTGTCCACAGCCACAGAACTGATTTTCCCCTCCCCAGCTTCTTGGAAAATTGAGTTTATTGAAGTTCAGAATGCAAATGACAAAGTAGAGCACTCAGATCTTCAGGGCTTTAAAAAAAATGTTTTAAGGTCCCCAGACTCTGAGTGCTCTACTTATTAACACAAGGACAGACATCCCAACAAAGATAAATATACAGCTTCCCCCAGAAGCAGCTCCTGTGTTCATCCTAGCATCTACGGATGCTCCCGCCCCTCTCACTGTCTACAGACATAGAACTGATTTTTTCCCCTACTTCTTGGAAATGTGAGGAGTGAACTGGAGCTCAGGATGCAAATGACAAAGTAGAGCACTCAGAATTGGAGGCCTTAAAACAAATTTGGGGGCCTTGAAACAAATGTTTTAAGGTCTCCAATTCTGAGTGCTCTACTCATTAACAGAAAGACAGACATCCCAATGAAAATAAATATACAGCTACTGTCAGAAACAGCTCTTTTGTTCAATCTAGCATCTAGGGCTGTCCCCTCCTCTCTTCTCCACATTCATAGAACTGATTCCCCCTACCCCCCAACCTCCTGGAAAGCTGAGGAGTGTATTGGAGCTCAGAATGCAGATGACAATGTAGAGCCCTCTGAATTTGGGGGCTTTAAAATAAAGGTTTTAAGGTTCCCAGAATTGGAGTGCTCTACTCATTAACACAAGGACAGACATCCCACAAAGATAAACATACAGCTTCTGTGTTCATCCTAGCAGCTAGGGCTGTCCCCTCCCTCTTTTTGTCCACAGCTACAAAACTGAATTCCCCCCCCCAAAACCTTGGAAAGTGGAGGTGTGTATTGGAACTCAGAGTGCAAATGACAAAGTAGAGCACTCAGTATTTGAGGGCCTTCAAAGAAACATAGGTCCCATCGTTTCCCTTATTTGCAATAACTAGTATATGTGTAGGACAAGCAGAAAAGGCCAAAAGCTATGTACATATGACCATATAAGATGATTTTAAGCGAAATTAACCCCAAGATAGGGACACAAATATCCTTTTTATTTCTTGCTATTGTTTCTAACATAGTTATAATGCACCACGTGACTTTTTTGTTTCATTGTATGTTCCTCCCCATGGTATAACCCCTGTTTTCACTGTATTTTATGTGGGTGCCCTGCATCTTGCATATACAAGATTCTAATTCGGGAAGGGGAAGGGAAAAAAACAAAATGCTTCAATAAGGATACAAGTTGACCTATTACAATTTCCGTGAGGGAGGCAGTAGTTGTGGAGGTGGGAGGGAAGGGATTGTAAGGGGAAAACAAAGAAAGAGGTAACAATGCTCAATAGGAAATGTACTCATTACCTTGTCATGTAACTGAAACCCCTCTGTACAGTATTTTTACAATAAAAATGTACAAAATTTTAAAAAAATTAAAAGATTAAAAAAAAGAATTTGAGTGTCTTTTTGAGTGCCATACTCATTAACATAAGGACAGATATCCCCCAAAGATAAATATACAGATTCTGTCAGAAGCAGCTCCTGTGTTCATCCTAGCTTCTAGTGCTGCCCCCTCCCCTCTTGCTGTTAATGGCCACAGAACTGAATTTTTCTCCCCGACTTCTTGGAAAACTGAGGAGTACATTGGAACTCAAGATGCAAAAGACAAAGTAGAGAACTCAGAATTTCGGGGCCCTAGACTAGGGCCTGAAAACTTGTTTTCTGAGTGCTGAGTGCTCTACTCATTAACACAAGGATGCACATCCCCAAAAGTATAAGCATACTGCTTCTCTCAGAAGTAGCTTCTGTGTTCATCCTAACATCTAGGGCTGTCCCTTCTCCTTTTGCTGTCCACAGCCACATAACTGATTCACATATGCACCCACGGAGGGGTCTTCTTGGAAAGCTGCAGAGTGACAAAGTAGAGCACTTAAAACATTTGTTTTAAGGCCCCCAAATTCTGAGTGCTCTACTTTGTCATTTGCATCCTGAGCACAAGCCTGTAAACCTAGTGGATTACACGAGTGGCCCAGCTACTCATGTAATTGTTAAAGAAAAAAACACCCAAAATTATACATGTGCCAGGAACTAGACCCCAGAAAGAGTCTGGGCAGAATAAACTTTCTGATTTACAAGTCTTGAGCCAGCAGGGTCTCCTTGGATAAGTAAAAGAGCAGATAGTGCAAAAAAAAAACAAAAACTGGATTTCCTATTTTTGTATGTACATGTGTGTTTTTCACCCTTTCAGTCACCTCACATTTTTTCTCTGGCAGAACAAATATAATCTTCATTACAATATTTCACCTCATTAACGCCCTAGACCAGAAGAATCAGAATAAAAGTTTTTTCTACTTACTCTCTTGTGTTTCATAATTTCTGATTTTAGAGCTGACAGTGATGCTTACTCTAGGAAGATGGCACCAAGTGTTGTTATTTGTAAACTGAACAGGGAATCCAGCCAACAGAAAAGTTCTACAAGAAGGAATTGATCATCGTATACACCTCATATGGGACATGAGTGTCCACTTATTTGGATCCAATCAATTACAGCCTTTTCAGTTCTGGCCAGGCAAGCTTGGGTCCTGAATTCTGAGTTCTCTCGTCTCTTAAACTAAGAAAAAGACGGTCTCTTTCACATTTTTACAGGCAAACACTACCCTGTGCTGCCTCCCGGCCTGGGTTGGTTTTATTCTTATTTTCTTATCCTTAAGTAGCTGTACCAAGGGTTTTCCATTCAACATGCCAAGTACAAAGCATCTCGAGTCCTGTTTCTAATCAAGACCAAGAAGATAGAGAAGGATGGACTTTCTCCTACTAGCCTTCGGGGTAGTTAATGTGCTAGATTGAGCCGCGATAACCCTGGCCCAGGGAAGCAAATAGCTGTGCCGGAAGCGGTTGCGTTTCACTGCTCCAGGCGGAGCTCTCGGCGCTAAGGACGAATCCCGAGACGTGGGAACGGGGGTGTGGGCGGGACCACCGGCCCCGCCCCTCGTGTTACCTAGGAGACCGCGAGCGTCCTGCCGCGGTTGCCGCCGGAGCCCTAGGGGCGGGACTTGAGTCGGCTCTCCGCAAGTAGGCGTGTAGCCAGCCCCACGCCGGTCCTCTGCTCGAGGGCAGGTGATTTAAAATCAAACCTCCGAGCCACCCCCAGGGTTCCCAGGGCCTACCAGGGGGTCATCCTCTAACCAGAACCTCCTCTCCACCCTCCCCTCCCCGCCCCACCCCTCCACACACAGACATTGGTTTCCTGGACTAAGGCAGGGACGAACGCCAGCGGCCAGGATGTCCACCGTGGGGAAGGTGACCAAGGTTCAGAGCGGCAAAGTCTACCAGCAGATCTTCGAGGCCGAGGTAGGGTTGCCCTCCGCCCCCTTCCCTCTGCTTAACCACAAACTTCCTTCTGTACCCTCCAAGTGTCCCTCTCTCTATGAGCCCCACTTCCTCCGGAGAATCATACAATAAGGGCTTTTGACCTTGCTTTGATCGTGAAAATAATTTCTGCTGGTTCTGCCAGTTTGAGTACCTGTTCTTGAAAATTAGGAAAGCTGAAGTGCGCTTTTAAATGTAAACAACTCAGAAATTACCTGAGTGAACTATGCAGTACCCAGGACCCATTTCTCATACATAAAAGCAGTTGTGAGTTTTCTATTTATTTTTAGTACTTTTTTATTGTAAAAATGTTGTACAGAGGGGTTACAGTTACATGAGCAAGGTAATGAGTACATTTCCTATTGAGCATTGTTGCCTCCTCCTTTGTTTTCCGTTACCATCCCTTCCCCCCCTCCCCCCCTCCACAACTACACCCTCCCCCAAGTTTTAAAGTTCATTTTCAACATGTTTTGTACATCTCATTTTTACAATGGGTCAACCTGTATCCTTATTTAAGCGTTTGTTTCCCTTCCCCTCCCCAAATTAGTGAGTTTTCTATTTAAAATCTGAGTTTGATTTTACTTTAGTGGTTTTGTTGTTGTTGCTGCTGCTGCTTGTCCTGGAACTTGAATTCAGGGCTTGGATATTATCCCTGCACTCTTTTGTTCAAAGCTAGCATTCTACCACTTGAGCTACAGCTCCACTTCTAGTTTTTGGGGTGGCTAATTGGAGATAAGAGCCTCATGGACTTTCAAACCTTCTTCCTCAGATCTCAGACTCCTGACCTGCTAGGATTACAGGCATAAGCAGTTTTGCTCTAGTGTCTTAAAACTTTTTTTTCTCTCCTTAGCCCCAATCCCCAGCCATACACCTCAAAGTATCACCTCTCCCCCTCCCATGTATAGGCCTCTTGATAGCAAGTCAGCTCTGAAAAGTGCCCTGTCCCATATGTACTATATGGATCAAATGAGACCTTAAAAACAAACTATAGACCTTTAACCCTTCTTTTGAAGCTCCCTACTATTTATTGAAATGGAATTTTCATTCCTAATGTGAGCCCTAATAACCTTTGGAAATTATAAAATTACAAAGAAACCAGGACAACTGAATTTCTCATATACTCCTGCTCCCTGTAAGCAATAATGACTTTCTTAGCATTTGTCATACTCTCTGCTTTACCTGAAGGGGCACTGTAGGTCTGGGTCCTGAATTTGTGGCTTGTTAAAAGGGTACTCTACCACTTGAGCCACCCTCCAGCCCATTGTTTCTATGCATTTTAAAATTGGAAATCACAAATATGGCTATAATTTTGTGTTTGGGGCTATAATTATGAATGTATCCTTCTAATTGACATGTCTATTCATCATCTCATAAGCATTTCCTCATGTTGCAAAAGGTTCTTTTCAATTCCCATCTTTAATAAACATTCCTTCAAAGCAGTGTGCCATCTTTGCTTAACCAATTCCCTATAATTGGACAATTCCATTTTCCCAGTTCCTTATGACTATAAAGAAAGGTGAGATAAGTATCACAATCTTCATTTAAATTTCTTCAGCCATGCCTTCCTTGAAGTGGCTGGATGCCTGTTAGGAGGGAGGAAAGCTCTTTTGTGGGGGTTGGGAGGTTGGTTTCCCTGCAAAGTACCTTCCTGATGGCAGGTTCCTACCTATCCTTCTAAAACAGGCACAGTTAGCCTGAGGGTACTGGGACATCTGCAGGTCTGATCAGAGCCCCTGTCCCTTCTCTTCCATGGATTCAGGTGCAGCTGGTCCAGTCCTTGGCAGCCAGCAGAAATCGGCCTACAGAACACCCTGTAATCTCAAAGAGTGATGGGTTACCCTTGATGAAGAAGGTGGAATTTGCTGAAGGGGAGACGATTTCCCCTCGGCAGTGGAAGTGGCTGAACAGTCTCCCTAATGATGGGATCACAGAAAACCCTGTTCTCCACAGGTAGGTCCTGCTACCAGCCAGGCCCCTTACCTTTGGGTTACCTCAGTCTTCAAGGACTCAAAAAAATGCTCAGTGGAGGTTAAGTGCCAGGCAGGAATGAATTTCAAGTGCCTCCTCGGAAATAGGAAGATAGTAACCCTTACTTGGATGGATTGTTCATTTCTCTGTTCCTTCCTTCACTAATTACTAAGTACATAGGGCCAGGCTATGGTACACAGGGGAATCCTGTCCCATGTAATCTGTCCCATGTCCTCCACCCACACTAGCCCCCAATCCCATAGTCCCCTATTTACCATGAACATAGGCCTCAAACAGAAAACCTTTCTACCCTCTTGGGCTGCCCAGGTACCTTCCACGTGCTGGGGAACAGGAAGGTTTTGCCTTAGCCTCCTTGCACCATTCCCTCCAGCCTTCTTCCTCACTCTCAAGTATCAAGTATGGATCTTTCACCTACCTTAGGCCTCTTTCTTTGTAAAGAAGTGAGACTCAGTCACTGCTCCCCACCCCACATCACCCTATATCTGCCTTCCAGCTTTCCATGGGGCCAAGAGCCTTGGAAAAGCTTTTGTTTTCTCCTAGCCTCCTGAGCCTTTGACCTTCCCATTTCTGACCACCCCAGCCACTCTTGCTAAGGTCACCTAGACACTTACGTCAACTTTCCCAACCCCTGGGCTTCACCACACACCTCTCTGACTGCTACTGCTCTCTGCCTTGGTTGTGAGTCAGCTCTCTCAGGCTGTGTAGACCAACTCCTCTAGCTCTTCTAACTATCTGTAGGTCTAGCAGAGGCCAGACTGAGGATGAGCAGATAGCTGTATGTCCTGTCTTCTTCTAGCCTCCAGGGAGGCACTTGAAAATTGGGCCTGCAAAGACCACAGAAAGGCTGCCTCATTTGTTTGTTTGTTTTTCAACTGTATAAATTTAAATGTATTTGCATATTATAAAAATTAAGATAAACATATACATATTTTACACTAGTGATGAACAGCAATAAACGTCAGTCGATCAATCCATCTTCCATCAATCCATCAATCCATCACATTGAACAGAACTGAAACCTGAGTGCTCAAAATGTCACTGTCACTATGGCTTAAATGTGCACAGAAAACCAAATCCCTGAGACCCTATTAGACATTTTTTCTTCAAGTAGCATTCTACTTGGAGGATCACAGTTCTGAGGTTCAGGTTGTGAAACATATGCCCATGTTCTTGCCCTTCCTTCCCTGCCCCTCCGCACCTCTCCAATGACCCTCTGAAAGCCCCCGGAACACAGCTTCACTCCTGATCGCAGAATGTGCCTGGGAGAGGGGAGGGCTCTCAGGTACAGAAGATGATCCATGTGAGTTCCGCTCTCTACTTTCTCCATGGAAATTCCACAGCCATGAAAGTCACTGGTTTCTGCGCTTTTCACCAACATTCTTCCCTTAAAACTGGTGCTCCTAAAGCCACAGAGTGGGTACAGTAAAAATGTTGGCATTAGGGAAAGATGCACTATCATTTCCACTTAAATTTCCAAGAAAGTATGAAGATACTTGGAACAGGGGTTGATCACAGTCGGCGTAGGTGGGTAAACCAGGGCCACATTCACTCTCTCGCTGCCATTCTTGGGGCAGATGATCTCTGCCATTCCTTCCAAGGCCACCTCATTTGTATGTGGGCTGATGCACCCAGGCAGGGTCACTGGGCAGGCAGAGAACAGTCCATCGTAGGGAGGTAGATTACCACTAGCGTAAGCCAAGTCCCCAGGTCTGAGGCAAGTGGGTAAGAAGACAGAGGTGACAACAGTTCTCATTGTTCCATGAACTCCTATGGGGCTGCTTTAGGCCAGGGGCACTTGGAGTAACAAGTCCTAGAACACTTCTGCAGGGTTACCTGGACCCCAGCAGCTATAGTCAGGCCCTGCAGAGTCCTCCCTGTTAGACCTCAGTGGGGACTTTTGAGAAGATGGCAGGAAACCACTAGTCGCATAGAGCCTTGAGGAACAGAAGTGGTCAGAGGGAACTTCATGAGAAAGGTTTAGTGGACATTGATTTTATTCCAAAGCTTATTTCATGCTCACCACCACCCCCCACACACAAATGAACACCTTCTCCAATCTCCCAATTCTTCTTCCATCTTCCCTTCTGAGACAGTTTGCCCTAGGATCCCTGCTCCCTCTACCCAGACCCAAGCTGTACAACTCTTGGTGTCTCAGCTCTGCTAGGGACACGTGGACAGTGGCCTCTCTTGGAAATTAGGGTTACTCTGGCTGCAAATGCAAACATATGCCGAGCTTGTGGGGCTGGTCAATCCCCCTTTGATCCTTAGTTGACCGTGTGAACAATGTCTAAGGCCCATTACCCTCTTTTACCTGGGAAGGGATTAATGGCTGGTACCTCAGAACAAGGACCCAACTGGGTCCTATCCAGGGACAAGCAGTGTCCGCTGACTGGAGATGCTCAGGCAGCATTTGTTGGGAACCTGGGTACTTCCTCTAGACTTTCTGGAATCAAGGCAGGCCTGGATTATACCCACTGCATAGGCTGTCCTGGATGAGGCTGGAGATTCAGGGCTTACTCTTCTCTGCTTGTTTCTTAGGGAAAAAGAAATAGCCAGGAAGGAAAAAGCACAAGAGAGTGAGAACACTATTGCTGCTCGAGAAGTGCGGGGCCTCATGTCCAACATTGGTGAGCCTCCCTCCATTCAGCCCCAAGGGCAGGCCTGCCCTGGACAGCAGAACCCCTGAGCAGTAGAGTCTCCTCTGAAGCAGCCCTGACACTCAGATGGGGTCCTGTGCTCATTCTCCATGCTCTCCCTGAACATTTACTCTGGAAAGAGAGTCAGGAGAGCCAGAGGCTGTCTACAGAGTGGTCACTTTCTGGGATTAACATTTACTTGTTCTACATGATTTTAGGTGACATTTCTCATATCATGTTTTCTTCCTACTCCCTTTTTGAGTGTGACTTTATCCCAATATGGCGGCCCTTTTCCACTGTAGCAGAACAAAGGGAGATGATGCAGAAAGTTCAAGTACTCTTCTATAATAGCACCCACCTTCTCCCCAGAGAGCTTCCAAGCCTGCTGTCCCATGAGGTATCCAGCTTCCCAGGTGGATGCGGGGCTGAGCAGAGCCTAAGGGGCTAAGGGTGAAGGGTCTACATACCCTGCTCGACCACTGGCTTTGTTATTAAACCCTTGTTCCTGAGCCTCCTCCTTAGAACATTTGCCTTTTGGCATCAGCCTGAAAAGAAGTAGGGTGTGAATAGTGTGTGCTAGGTGCTTTCTAGTGTGGAGCTCTTATCTCCGCAACAGTCCCTTCCTGATTGATGATGGTTCTGATTACAGTATTTCAACTTCTCTATAGTACAAAAGCAGGCCCATCCAATCATCCTGTTTCTCGTTTTAAGTAGAGCTTTCCTCAGCTTGCATGGGATATTTAGCATTTTATCATAAAATAGTTTTTATGTTAGATGATTTTGCCCATGGTAGACTAAGGTAAGCATTCTGAGCATATTTATTATGTTAGCCTAAATTGTGGTGTTTGGTAGATCAAGTGTATTCAATGTATTTTTGCCTTATAATATCTCCAATTTACAATGGTTTTCTCAGGACATAATAACACTATTATAATTGGAAAAGCACATGTATATGTATTTGAGCCTTTAAACTATTTTAAAAAAATACTAATGGAACTGGGCACTGGTAGCCCCTGACTATAATCCTAGCTATTCAGGAGACAGATCTGAGGATCAAGGTTCAATGTCAGCCTAGACAAGAAAATCCGTGAGACTCTTAACTCCAGTTAATCTGCAAAAAGCTAAAGGTGGTAGAGTGGCTCAGGTGGTAGAGTGCTAGCCTTGAGTGAAAAAGCTAAAGGACAGTACCATGGCCCTGAGTTTAAGCCCCAGTACCGGCACAAAAAATATTATATATAATATATTAAATATAATACTTTTTAATATATTATACGTTACATATTATACTTAGGAGCTTTTCCCCATTTTAATTGATTGTTCTGCTATATAGAGGATCAAATCCAGGGTAAATGATCTACAACTGAGCAGCATGCCTAGTTCCTCAACAAGCACTGCATGCCTGCGGCCTTGCTCTCTACAGCACTCACAGATCATTTTCATCTTTTCTTTCCTTTCCTTAAGCCCCTACTCCTGTTGGCCCGGATTTGGGTCTAGTTTCTGTACCCAAGCCCAGTACGTAGTTGCTCCCTGTGTGCAAAATCCTTCCAGAGATTCTTTCTCCCTAAGCCTCATCACCTTTGTTGTTCTTCCACAGTTCCTGAAAGGGCAAACATTGCTGTCCTTCAAGAACAAGAAGAGGCCAAGAGGAGGAAGCATGAGAAAGCTCTGGCCGGATTTGAGGAAGAAGTTGCCAAGATAGGCATGGTGAGACTCCTCTTGGTTCTTCTTGCTTGGCTCCAGAGAAGAGGCAGTTTTCTCATTGCCCCTAGCCTCCTTCCTCCTCTCAGTGGCTCACCAAGACATAGATGTAGGTGGAATCATAATAGCCATGTTTGACTGGTTTGTTGGAAGCACATCTCCCCTAATTCTTGTAAAAGCCCCAAAGTCAAAAGTTGTTACTCCATTTTGCAGGGAGGCCTTAGAGTCTTGTCTAACTTGGAAGCCAAGTTGGAAGTATTCTGTAGGTGACACCAAAGCCCTGCCCTTGACTTCCGCTAGCCCTGCTGATGAAGAGTCCATGGATGTGCCTCAGTTTATGGCCCGTCACTACTGGGACCTGATGCTCTTCCTAATATTGTTCCTGTTCCACAACTCATCTGTATACTCACTACACATACCTAGAATGGAACTAGTCTTTGCCCTTCCAGCTCTCTCTGAGGTCCAGATTTCGACTTCTTTTTGTCTCCCTTGACTCCTGTTCTCTACTATGAACCTTACATCAAGAACATCCTCCCCAGTCATGCCCTTAGAACATCTCATCTAGATGCCAGCCTTACATCCACCCACATGCTCCTTGGCTTCAGTGCTACCTGAGCCTCCTTTTCCTTGTAGGAAGCAAATCTTGCATTCTTTTCATTTGGCCACTTCTTTGACTCCTAGTTGTTGAATGCCAACCTCGGGCCAAGCCTGATGTCAGGGCCTCTTCACCAGCTGGCAGAGCTCTCTAGATATGAGTTCATCAGCAGTCCTGATGATCATTTTTGAGACAGGACTGGGCCTGGTACCTTCCCATTACAAGAAGCCCTTTTCTACCTGAGGTGTTGATGCCACAGCCCTCATCCTCCTGGCCTATTATTGCAGGAAATGGAACCTCTCATCTTGGAGACAGGACGACTTTTATCAAAAAAAATCTCTGAGTCTGAGGAAGAAATTGACCAACTCTTCAACAAGATCGAAGGTGACGTCAATCTTGAGGACTATTCTATCGATGTAAGGTTTCCCTCATGTTGAGGCTTGCACATGATCCCCTACCCTGGTCCCAGCTTCCAGGTTGACCTGGTTCCTCTGCACAGACCCTGCTGGAGCTGTGGGATAAGGTGATTGAGACGTTTCTGCTCCAGAAGAAGGAGATTAAAGAGATGGATGAAACACTGCTCTCGCTGGAGGCCTCAAGAGCCAGTAAGGTAAATAGGCCCTACATGGAGCTCCTTGGTGGCTTTTGCTTGTGGGTTTGTTGAATATCCTTGTTCCCTTTGATTTCTCCAGGGAATGAAATCCTCTAACTGTGACACTTTGTCTTCTCCAGTTAAAGAACGTGTTGACAAAATATGTGGATATCATGCGGAAAACATCCTACCTGATGCAGCCTGATGTGTACAGGTTGATGGATAAAGAAGCCATGGTGAGTGGCTTTCCTGGGCAGGGACAACCTGCAGGAAAAGGAACAATACCCAAGGGTGCTGGAAGCCTGGTGTCTCAGAGATCGTGGAGAAGGGTAGTGGTTTATCTTTGCCATGTTTAAGTAATGCAGTTGGGGCTCTTAAGTTGGCAGTCAAGTCTTTGTGATTGTGTTTTGAATTGAAGTAGTTGTAAAGTCTACACAGCATACTTCCCTGTAGTCACATCTGATGTGGATCCATTGTGATTTTACTGAGCACTTACTCTATCCCACTCCCAGACTGCAGTATAGTAGACACTTAGGAGGGGACAGTATGATCTTGCATTTTTGCCTATGGCTGGCCTTGTACCTCCATCCTCCTATATATGGCTCCCCACATTGCTGGGATTGTAGATATTTTTCATGACTGTTTTCTTGCTAGTGTTTTCCCCAGGTTGGCCTCACATCCCAATCCTCTTGATCTCTTGGTCTCCTGAGTAGTTGGGATTTTTCTCCACCTTCTATATCAAATGACCTGATGCACTTTTGGAGTTGGGGTGGAGTTTATAGTTGGGAGTGGGGCTCAGTATACTTCAAACTCCATCACCACTCCACTCAGCCCTGGCCTTTCATTGCCTATCTATCTGAGCCTGGTTCTGACCAGAGAGAGCATGCCCCATCTACAGCTGTACTCTTCTGTGACCACAGATCATGAATCATGCCTTGCTGGGCAACCAGAGGGCCATCGCCCAGCTGTCTGTCAACTTGATGCAAGCTACACTGCAACAGGAGCTCAACAGCTGCTATCGCTGGCGGAGCCTGGTAGATGCCTGGAAGACTCTCAAGAAAGACTCTGTGCTACATAGCTTCAGGTCAGTGGTACTGCCTCACCCCCCAATTCCCACCCATAGCTCACCCACTGGGGCTAGCGGAGCCAAGGGTAGCTTCCTCCTACCCTTTGCATCATTACTTAACATTGTAGCTGTTTTTCTGTGCTTCTTTTCTTTTTTAACTTAATAAAGGTTTCTGGGAGGGGGAACTTAAAGATCACTATGACTTCCTCCTCACAGCAAGAAGCACAGCTAATACTTGATTATGTTCTCTCCCAGGCCTTTTCAGCCCCATATATCACACACATTGCATTTCACTTCTTATTTTCTCAATGAGCATTATTTCATGAGCATTCTCTGAGCTCAGTACAAATTGTCAGAAAACATATCTGTATGATTTCCACAGCCAAGTGTTGTTTTAAATGCGGAGAAAGAAAAAAAAAGTGGTGTAACCGTATCTGGCCTTTCCACCTGACCTCAATCAAGTGTTTGGACATTCACAACCTGTTTCTTCCTATAAAAACAGGCATCCTCATGGACTTGTGTAAGAGTTTTAGTGATGACCCTAAAATGTACTGTATAGAAGATGACCAGCTGCAGCTGACCTGGGAGGCTGCTGTGAATGTTGCTTTTCCTGGGCGTTTATTTTCCACGAGCTGGGCACGAGGTCAAGAGCTTAGCTTGTATCACCTCGTGGATGGAAGACTCCTCTCACAAGACTCCATTTTACAGAAGAGGAAACTGAGGCTCAGAGTGGGGAAAGACTTGCCCAAGGCCAAGGTCCCAGAGCAGGCAGCTCTCACTTGGGATCCCAGTGGAACTGAGCTTACTGATCCCGGGCTGTTCGTGGTGGTTCCTCTCTCCTTCCCTCCACTTCCTTCCTGCGCTCAGTGCCCTAGAGGGGGGACTCAGGTTGCATAGGAGCTTGTGTAATGTAAGGCAGGGGTGTGCCACTCTGATTTGTTCTTCATATGGGTCCCTTCCCCTCTTGACCAGCCCTCCTCTCCTTTCCTTTCTATGGTGCCAATGTGTCTGGCCATGCAGTGAGTTCATGGCCAGTGAGTGTGTCCAGAATCCCCCAGCAGTGCAAGAAGAACTACAGGCAATGCTGAAGACCCAACGTGAACTGAAGCAAAAGCGGCTGGAGCATCTCTACACCATATGGTATGGGCACAAAGGGATGCCAACTTGGATTAGTGCCTTTAGAGTTCCAGTGGGAAGGAGATATGGGATCTAGTCTTTCCTCTGAAGTATCATCCAGATGAGCCATCTCCCTATTGGGGCTCTGGTGCCGAGCCAGCTTCCTAGAACTGGCTCTGAGGCATCCCAGCCCTGATGGCTAGAAATAGCATCTATTGGGTATAGAAGGCAGCTCAGGGTAGCATTCTAAAGAGCTCAACAGGAGGCATTGGCCAGAGGGCCAAGATCCTCTCCTCCGAGATCACAAGGGCCTGGCACTGGACACCAGGAGATCATTGTCAGGGCAGCTGCCATCAAATGGGGACCTGTTAGCTTCTTTAGAAAATCACTTTTGTTTTCTAAGCAGCAAACTTGTTAAATATTAAGATCAAAAGGTCTTAATATGCTGGCCACTTGGTGGCTCACACCTGTCATCCTAGCTACTTAGGAGGCTGAGATCTGAGGATCAAGGTTCAAAGCCAGGCCTGGCAGAAAAGTCCATGAAACTGTTATCTGAAATTAACCACCAAAAAGCCAGAAGTTGAGTTGTGGCTCATGAGTTGTGGCTCAGGGACTCATGAGTGAGTGAGAAAGCTTAGGGACAGATGATGCCCAGGCCTGAGTTCAAGCCCCTACTATCTCCCTCCTGCATCTCCTTACCCCAAGACCTTTTTGAAAGATATGTTTCAGCTACCAGGAGATTCCCAAAAGCCTTTCCACTATTTAACTCAGAATATATTTCTTCCAGATACTGCCCAGTGAATGTTTTGTGCACATGTGTGGTAACTTGTCATGTTTTTTCCCTAGTGACCTCCTGCCCCCCAACTTTAACAAAGACCAGCTCACCGAGTGGCATTCGTCTCTCAACTCCATGAACAAGAAGCTAGGTAAGCCCAAATTGTGGTCTTCAATTAGATCTCTCTAAAATGTCAAGTAATAGCATGTCAGAGCTTAGGGGCTCGGCCATTTATCAGAGCAGAAGTGGGTGAAGGGGAGAGTGAACTCTGGGAAGACATGAAGCAACTTTCTCTCCTCTTAGAGCCCCCCTACTCACTGCCCAGCCCACAGCCAGGCCAACCACACAGAGATCCTTGACCCCAGCATGGAGACTGAGAGGTATCTCCTTTGAATACCTCCAAGGATGATGAGGATGGTGGCACTGGAGCCATATCTGAGAGCCCAAGGCCTTTTAGTCAGAAACATGGGTTTAACACCTAGCCTTGCTCCATCCCCACTCTGTCCTTGGGGAAGTCAGGGCATCTCTTGTCCTCTGTAGAATCAGGATGCAGGAATCACAATGACCCCTATCTCTGGGATTGGTGTCCAGTTGAAGGTCAAGGCCTAACATTGAGAATGATTAGTCACAAATTTAAAATGCTCTATAACAAGGATTATCGCACTATTGGACCATGGCCAGCTGCCTTGTTTGTAAGTTTTCCTAGGACACCACTATACATAGCAGTTCATATACTGTCTCTGACTGCTTTGTACTGCAGTGGAAGCCAGTGGTTAAGACTGAAACCAAAGTGGAAATGATGTATTCTAGCTCCCTATGGAAAAAGTTTGCCAAGCCTTGCTTTAGATCTGTGATAACCCATCCATTTCTTTTGAGGCTCACAGCAATGTAGTCAGGTCCTGCTATAGTGTGAGATGACTTAGAAGTACTCCCAAATCAGAACCATTCAGAACAGAAACAAATTCCTTCCATTAGTGTGTGTGTGTGTGTGTGTGTGTGTGTGTGTGTGTGTGTGTGTGTGTGTGTGTGTGTGTGTGTGTGTGTGTGTGTGTGTGTGTGTGTGTGTGTGTGTGTGTGTGTGTGTGTGTGTGTGGACTTTTCTGCCCAGGCTGGCTTTGAACCCTGATCCTCGGATCTCAGCTTCCTGAGTAGGTAGGATTACAGGTATAAACCACTATGAGGTCTTTATCTTGGGGTGCCTAGACCTCAGTGAGGAGGGAGATGCCAGCCCCTGATAAGAATCTGAACTGCCAATCCACCTGTCCGACCTTCACCATGAAGGCGCTGTGCTTAGGGGGACTCACCTCTTTCTCACTCTCCCCCTCCTCCTGGAAGGATAGCTAATCTGTTTTATTTTCTACCCTTGCAGACACCTATCACATAGAGTCCATGATGAGGCTCCGCTTTCTGTATGAGACGACATGGCAGGAGTGCCTGGCACATGTGCAGGAATGCAAGGTGAGCACTCCTCCCTACAGTCCAGGGAAGAGAAAATGAGGTGCTGGGGCCCTCTCCTGTGCCCTTCAGCTTATAAGCTTTTCTTCCTTATTTCCAGGCCCTGGAACTCACAGGGCTATGGGCATTCTGGATCCCTTTACCTGTCCTTTCTCAGCTCTCTTGTCACCTTCAGGGGTTTAGTACAGCATCACTTCCTCCAGGTAGCCTGTGGGAGATGGAGTTGTGTAATCTCTGGCTGCTATACTTCACCCTTGACTGTCCCATATAACACTGGTCTTTATTCACTAAGGGAGGTTATAGGACACCTTTTTCATATATAGTGCTGTCCCTTACATCTAGTACCACTGTTCTCTCTGCCTTACCTGCCAACTCTGTGGCAGGATGAGACAGTTCCCTCCCAGAACCTTCCAGGATAGGGACAGGTTTTCTAGAGCAGGGGGATAATATAGCCAATCTGTCCCTTGTCTGCCTTGTTAGTAAAAGTGTCTGGATGAAAATCTGGTCATTTTGAAGCATGCCTGAGCCCCAAGAGCCCTCTCATGTTCCTGGATCATCCATCAGCCAGCTTTGCACTGCCACTGGCTTTGAGGTGACTGATACTTAGGTGGTCGTGCTCCTAGCCCTAAGCCAGGCCTGGCCTTGCTCTCACCCAAGAAGCAGCTGCTGGACTGGAAGGCCTTCAGCGAGGAGGAAGCAGAGAACCTGGTGAACCCGACCTTCTTCCAGATGGTGGGGGTGCTGCAGAGGAAGGTGGAGAAGGAGCTGGAGCTTCTGGATGTGCGTGCATGTTTGGTGACACCCTGGAGGTGGAAAGCATTACTCTGGGGTGCTGGACTGGAGGGAAACTGGAGGGTTTCTTTCTGGGCTCCTCCAGCTTGCATGTCCCTCATATGTCCACTCTTTAGCCCCCACCAGCTCCTCTAAGAGCAGGCCTCCTATGTGGCCAATGCTCAAAAACACCAGATACAAGAGCTACCCAGACTCCAGGAAAGGGAACTCAGGCTCTGAGTGTACCTGAGTTTTCATTGGCCTGGTGCTGAGGGCATGGAGGAGCACGAAGCTCAGCCCAAGAGCTTTATAATCCTGAGTCTGAATCAGCCCTCATTATTCTGTAGCCAGAGAATGGCCATCTTCACTGTATTAGCCACCAGGCTTGTCAGTTCCATAGACCAAGACAGTGCAGAAATGAAGGGTGTGGCTATGTTCAGTAATTTTATTGAGGGAGACTGGAATTATTATTTTCATATGAAAAAGGTCCAAACAAAAACAGGTGGAGCCAGGTGCCAATGCCTCATACCGATAACCATAGCTAAATCAGAGGATGGTAGTTTGAAGCCAGCCCAGGCCAAAAAATCCATGAGACTGTGAGACTGTTTATCACTAATAATCACAGGAGTGGAACTGAGGCTCAAATTTTAGCGTGCTACCCTTGAGCAAAAAAAGCTCAGAGACAGTGTTCAGGCCCTAAGTTCAAGACCTAGGACCAGCACACACACACACAACAGGTGGAGGGCCAAATTTAGTCTGAAGTCTATAGTTTTACCAGTACCTGACCAAGCATCAGACAGTATGATTTTAAAAAGGTAGGGGGCACATGAAAATTTAACCGCAGGTGGGTTTGGGGCCCTGATGCACTCTCTAGTAAAAAGTGTCCTGATGTTCAGACCATGATGAGTATGATATGCAGTGTCGTGGAGGGAGGGCCAGAAGCCCAATGTGGGGCTGACTTGGAGGGATGGTGCCCAGGCAGTAACCTCTAACCTAGGGTTGGACCCTCCTGTTGGCTTAGGCTAGTCAGCCCTCAAAGCCCCTTTTCTGGGTTACAGAGCTCCTTCGAGACCCTGGCCAAGCAGACGGAGTGGCAGAGCTTTGAAGTTTTCAGGTACTTCAAGGAGGCCACAAAGCTGTGGGAGACACACCAGAGCATGCTGCAGGTGCAAGAGATGGAACTTGAGAAGAGGATAGAGAATCTGCGACAGAAAAATAGGCTGGAGAGCCAGGTGCCCCAGCCCCAGGCCAAGTCCAGGAGGGATGAGGGTGGATAACACTCCGGTTGCAGGCTTCCCAGCCCAGCCCAGCATTCAGGTGTCAACAAACCAAATTCCCCAAATCAATCCCATATCCAAATGTAAATTCTTTTAAGTTATAAAACCTGTACAGATGGAAAACTGAGACTTGCCTCCATCATGGGAGTAGCAGAAATCTTGAGCTAGGACACAACTGTAGGTTTTTTCTTATTTTTGTTTTTTGCTTTCAGATAAAACAGTACCCTGTAGCTCAGGCTACTAGACCAGGAACTTGCTTTATTACTCAGGCTGCCCTCAGCCTTCTAACAAGGCTCACGCCACTATACCCAGTCATGTACCTGTGTTTTGAAACCAAACCTGTCTGTGAGTACACATAGAAAGATAAATAAACAGACAGGCAGCACACAGACTAAATGGCAAGTATTCTAGGTGGTTAAAGTAAGGAGTTGAACAGATCAGTTTCATTAATCACAGTTTACTACTGTACATAGAGAATGGTTTTTGTTCCTAGTGTTCAAAGGAAAGGAGAGTTGTGTGACCAGCCTCACAGGAAATACGAATGTTTTGACGGGTGAGGTATATTGGCCATGTAAGGGAGTTAAGTTCCCATTGCTCAAGTAGGAAGCAGGCCTCTTTGGGAAGTAAGGACTAATTAAAGACTGAAATGTAACTTTTCAGGAGTGGTTTTTCAAGAGAAACTGGATTGACCCAAACACAGCAGGCAAGGCTCCTCCAAATTATAGGGTGCAGCCTGTGCTGGTGGGAGGCTTCAGTGCTGGTAGCTGGAGCTCCAGCATTGACAGTAATGCCCACCACAGTCTGAACGCTCAGAGAGTTAAAAGAGCCGGTGCCTCAGGAATGTGTAGCACAGGCCTGAACTGTAAAGTATGAGGAGGGCATGAGAGACATGTCCATGAAAAGTTCCAAATGAGCTCTGTTAATAAAATAGACAGGAAAGACTTTTACAGAAACAGAGAAGACCCAGAGCCTGTACTGCAGAGAGGTAGCAATGACAGATTTGGTGTGCAATTCAGGAAGTCCCAGGCCTGCCTCAGTGGCAGGGGCTCTGCATGTTGCTCATACTACAAGAGGTCTAGGAACTCATATCATCTTCTTCTTGTTTTCTGGGTGTGCATCAAGGGCCTGGAAGCCCAACTTGATAAGCTCTTGGATCAACTGAGGCAGCAAAGCCATGAAGAAGCACTGAGAATACACCTGGAAAAGGCCAAACATTTTCTGAAGAACATACAATGCAGGTAGGCTGATCAGATCTGAGCAAGAGATGGTCCGGATTCACATGCAAGGTTTACTCGCAGCCAAATCTGTATAGGGTCCCCAGGGTAATCCCAAGTAAGCTTAAGATAAAAACTATCCCTCCAATACTGGAGAATATAATGGTGCTGTGCAACTCTGCTTGAGCTGACACAAAACTTTCCAGGGAGAATTTTGGAAAGTTTGTGGAAAAACTTTCACAGCAATGTGGATTAAAAGGCTAAAAACTTGGGTTCCCCTTTTAACTATTTAAAAACATGTATGCTGTTTGCTAAAGGGGAGAAAATCACTACAAATACGGAGATTTTACCTTTTATTCCTCCCCAGTTAATCCTTTTTATAGATATATGTGTACATACTTGTATATACATACAAATAGCATACAATTTGTTCCAGAACTTACAGATATATTTCAATAAGTAACCATATAAAATTTATAAATATAGATTACATAATTTTTTAACCATTTCCCCATTAATTAGCTTCTTTTCAATTGGTTCCACTTTCTTAATACAGTAGTTCTCTGTGAACTTCTTTTTACTTGACTCTGTACAAGTAATTCTGTAAGGATCATTCACAGAAATGGAATTGCTCTACAATTGATTGCAATACTTAGAACCAGAAGTATAACTTTGGGCAAGTAAGTGACCCCTGAAACCTTGGTCTCCTTGTTGGAGAAGCAAATAAAAATCTTGGGCCTTGAGATATTTGAGGGTTTGATGGGATGATGGAGGTAAAGTTTAGAGACAAGCTTAGAAGGGTAGACAAAGAGGGAATTCAAATTCCAAGCCAAAAAAAATCTTGTGAGCTTTCTGGATTTTTCATAGAGAGCAGGTACTTCTCATATGATCACAAAAACCGTCAAATAAACCTAGGATTGTTTCTTTGAAAGGGACACCCTCCAAGTACCAGTTGTTGTCAAAGGGTAGCCTATTTCCTTGGGATCACGGGCAGAGTTCCTTGGATTCTTTTACACTCAGCTGAGCCCTCCCTTAAACAGTGGTCTCAACTCCCTCTCTCCCCCCCCCCTCCAAGATTTGAGAGTTTTCATGTCCTCCTGGCCAAGGAGGTAATGGAGTACCCAGTGATCCTTCTGAAAGAACTCAACAACTACAGCGCCAACCTCAGCCGACATTTCTTCGTTCGTGAAGTCTTTGAACAGGTAGGGAGAGGATGGGATACCTCCAGCTACTCATGAAGCAGCAAAGGGGAGAGGATGGCTTCCCATCTAATGTGTCTCAACTTTTGGAAACCACTCCTGACATTGCTGAGTACAAAATCCATGAAAGAGGCTGAAAAAAAAACTAGCTTTTCTCACTTCGAAAGAGTTAAATGGACTTATAATGAGAGACTATTCCTGTGATACTTTGAATTCTAGTTATCATACCTACCACTGTCGCCTAATTCTGACTGCTTAAACATTCTCTACTCCAATGTCCCTCACCAAATATGCAACCATAGCAAATCTAGATCACCCTTCTCTCTAGGTGACCACAGAAGCCACATGCACTCTGCTTCTCACCTTGCCTCTGCTTGGCTCAGAAAGCTCATCTCTCTTCCTGTTGATGTCCCCAGTCTGTCTCCATACATCCCCATACCCTTCCACACTCCTGACTACTAGCAGAAACAAGAATCATCCTTCCCATTCTACTTGAGCTTTCGTTTTACCTTCCCTGCCACCTCTAGTCTCTAAATTTACTTATTCTTGGTTGCTACCAAATATCAGAACACCCAGGAAGAACATGTTTCCTTATTAGTCCTATGCAATTTCAATGGCCTTTAAGCATAAAGTCGCTCATAGAATTCAGACACAGTAAATGCTCTCTGGGTAAGCATATGAATTCTTCCAATAGGGCTTTTTGCCTACAAATCCATCCTTCCTGACCCTGAACTTGGCCATTTGTTTCTTACACATAAGGATTACACAGCTCCATCCCTGAGAATATGTCCACTCAGAGGGGATCCCAGTTCAATTTGTAATGCATGCTCCCCAGGACACCTGCATTGAGATTAAGAATTAGACTATAGGAATACAGGAGGGCAAGCACCTTGGCTGCCCTCTGAGATCATTCTGGTTGAAAGCTGTGCACCGTGTTGTTATTCCCATTGCACAGAGGGAAGATGTTGTAGCTCATAGAGTTTAAGGGACTTAATGAAGGTCCCTCAACCTATATTTTTCTTCCTCTTTCTCTAAATCACTACCAAGAATGGCTCCAAATTAGTGTTTTTGTTTGTTTTTGTTGTTGTTGTTGGTTGTGAGTCTTGAACTCAGGATACAGGCACTGTCTTTGAGCTTTTGTGCTCAGGGCTAGTACTTCTACCACTTTGAGCCACAGTGCCATTTCTGGCTATTTCTGTGATTGATTGGATATAAGAGTCTCACAGTCTTTCCTGCCTGAGCTGGCTTTAAACCTCAATCCTCAGACCTCAGCCTCCTGAATAACTAGGATTACAAATGTGAGCCACCAGCCACAAATGAACTTTTAATCCATTACTGCCTAGTGGATGCTGTAATGGGGTTCCAAGTCTGCTTGGTATTTGGGGAAATTAGTTTCCTGGCATGATAACACTCTGATTGCCCCCAGTGAATGGAGCTGGCCATGGCCCAAATCAGATATTGGAGGGAATGGAGGGGAAAGGAGGGAAGGGTCTTATTTTACTTAAAAGACAAGTGAGAAGGGGCTGGGAAGGTGGCTCAGTGGTAGAGCGCTTGCCTTGCATGCTCGAGGCCCTCAGTTCGATTCCTCAGCACCACATAAGCAAAAAGAAAAAAGCCGGAAGTGGGGCTGTGGCTCAAGTGGTAGAGCGCTAGCCTTGAGCTGAAGAGCTGAGGGACAGTGCCCAGGCCCAGAGTTCAGGCCCCACTACCTGACCCCCCCCCCACAAAAAAAGACAAGTGAGAAAATCAATACTGCTCTTTCAGTAACTCATAATTTTTCTTTGTAGAACTTGGATGGAGAAGTCATTTTCACATTCAGGAGACCAGGTAACTCCTTGGCAATTGAAGTCAGAGTCTCTGGCTTTATTACTCTTGGATATCTGTGTTTAGGGCTCATTCCAGGCCATCCTGGCCATTGCCTTATTGTGCTTTGATATTGGTCACCAATAGATGAACAGGAAGATAACTTGCTGCAGAAATTAAGCAAAAAGAAGAAAAAACAAAAGGCAAAAATGGATTCGCGCATTGCTGAAGAGATCCTAGGTCGAGAGACAGGTTATGAAAAACCAGCAGAAGTAATCAAAGAAAAAGGTCAAAAGTCCTGGGCAAGGGAAGAGATACTAAACCAACACTACAAGTCTTCACAGAGTGACCAGGTGGATGAGCCCAGAAAAAGCTCTATGCATGAATTAGAAGAAACGAAGAGTGAAGGAGAGTTCTTTCCAGAGCTAATCTTGAACCAGGAATCTGTGAGGATCCAAGAAGAGGAGGAAGAGGAGGAAGAACAAAAGGAAGAGGAAAAGGAGGAGGAAGAGAAGGAAGTGGATGAAGAGAAAGAGGAGGAGGATGAGGAGGAAGAGAAGGAAGGAGAAGAGAAGGAGGAGGAAGAGAAGGAAGGAGAAGAGAAGGAGGAGGAAGAGAAGGAAGGAGAAGAGAAGGAGGAGGAAGAGAAGGAAGGAGAAGAGAAGGAGGAGGAAGAAGAGAAGAAAGAAGAGGAGGAAGAAAAAAAGGAGAAAGTAAAGGAAGAGGTGAAGGAAACAACTGTAGAGTTCGAGAGTTTATCTGTGGCTGAGGTAAGCCAGTAACTGGTTCATTCTCAAATACCAAGAAAGGTTGCAATGTTCCCACAGTGTAGATCCCTCATACTTAGGGCCTCTACTTTTTTGTTCAAGGCTAATGCTTTACTACAGCTGCACTTCTGTTTTCTGGTAGTTGGTTAATTGAAGATAACAGTCTCATGGACTTTCCTGTCCCCGGTTGGTTTCAAGCCATGATCCTCAGAGCTCAGCCTGCAAAGCTAGGGTTTCTTATAGCTCAATTTCTTTTTTTGGGGGGGGGTCTGGTCGTGGGGTCTGAACTCTGGGCCTGGGCACTGTCCCTCAGCTCTTTAGCTCAAGGCTAGCACTCTACCACTTGAGCCACAGCGCCACTTCCAGCATTTTTTTTCTTTTTGCTTATGTGGTGCTGAGGAATCGAACCCAGGGCCTCAGGCATGCAAGGCAAGCGCTCTACCACTCAGCCACTTTCCCAGCCCCTTATAGCTCAATTTCTATTGAAGTCCATATAAAGTACTTATTCCTTTTCATTTTTTTGTCAACAGATATCTAATGTGTCCTTTACAACAATAGTTTTTAAATTCACTTTTCTTTCCTCAAATAGCATACTCTGGAGTCACCCCTCATAGACATGACTTTCTGCATTTGTCTCTGTCTGTCTCTCTTTCTCGGGTTCTCTTTCTTGGACAGTCAACTCAGCCTCTCTTGCTTCAGCCTAGCCTGTTCACTTCACTCTTCCTGCTCACTATGTCTGTAACACAAAAGATGAAGACAAAACTCTGATTGAATGCTTGCTGGGCAATGACTCCTATGATTAGATCTTGTCCTCAAAATACATTCAAATCCACAAAACCATAGCTTCAAGTCCATAATGGCAGAATGGCAAAAGACTCATTTTCCTCTATCACTGTGAGAGAGTTGGAATATGAAACCTCTTTTTGAACAGGAATTCCAAACTCAGATGTCCACAGATATGTTTGAGAAAAGGACTGGAAGCCCAATGAAAAATGACAAATGCTGGCTCAAAACTGGCATGTGTTTTGATTTTTTAAAACAAATTGGGTGCTGGATGCCAGTGATCCATGCCTGTAATTCTAACTACTCAGGAGGCTGAGATCTGAGGATTGCGGTTCAAAGCCAGCTCAGGCAGAAAAGTCTGTGAGACTCTTATGTCCAATAAAATACGTAGGAAAAGCCAGAAGAGGCACTATGGCTCAAGTGGTAGAGTGTTAGCCTTGAGCACAAAAGAGATTCAGGGATAGAGCCCAAGCCCTGAGTTTCAAGCCCCAGGACTGGAGGAAGGGGAAAGAGGGAAAGGGAGGTGGGGGAAGAAAGGGGAATGACAGAAAGGGGGATAGAGAGAGGGAGAAGGGGAGGAGGGAGGGAGAGAGAGGGAGAAGGAGAGGGAGGAAGGAAAAATTGGGAACCCAAATCTTTATGTAGAACATCTCAATTTAAAAAGCACTATGGGGAAGTGGCGCTGTAGCTCAAGTGGTAGAGCGCTCGCCTTGAGCTGAAGAGCTGAGGGACAGCGCCCAGGCCCAGAGTTCAAGCCCACGGCCAACAAAAAAAAAATAAAAAAAATAAAAAAAAATAAAAAAATAAAATAAAAAGCACTATGGGGCTGATGATATAGCTCAGTGGCAGAGCAGTTGCCTAGCAGGCAAAAGGCCCTGGGTTTAATTCCCAGCATCACAAACAAAAATAAAAACTCTGTGTGTGTGTGTGTGTGTGTGTGTGTGTGTGTGTGTGTGTGTGTGTAACAGTTATGGGAAATTTGACTCAAAGATTTATAATCTGTGCTACCAAATGATGACATCCTCAAATATATGAGATGATGTTGATTCTTAAGCCTTGTTACCTTCATAGGCTGAAATCAAGGAAAAGAAACAGGATGAGAAAGTCAAGGAAGACTTGCAGTCCTTCACAACCTCCAGTGGGAACACTTATTTTGTCTACGTATCCCTGGAAGAAGAAGAGAAGAAATCCAAGACTCTCCATTCCACCTTCCCAGTCACATACTTCAGCACGCCTTTCACCACCAAGTTCACAGAGCATGTGATACTTCCATCTGAACTTATTTTAAAAATTAAGAAACAGTAAGTAGAAAACCTTTGTATCCTCATTCTCTTGCTCTGAGTTTTATTCACACCGAGATTCAACCAAACATTAGTTTAAGCTGGAGAGGTTTAAAAGGTAGGTAACTGAGGGAGAGAAACACAATAAAAAACTGATATTAAAAAATTACTTGCAGACGCAGATACCTTCAGTGGGACTGACTTTACCATCCATCCCAGACTGCTCTGTTGGTGTAGGCATTGTACATAAAAACCCTTTATTTTTCTGCCACATAATCTTTGGTTCTATTTCCTAATAAATCTGTTATTTTAGGGTTTTTTTTCTTTATTGAAAGTGCTATAGATACAAAACTAGGAATGAATATTTCATGTATGGTATTTTACACATTCATCATAGAAAATAGAAAAGGAAAGAAAAGAAAGAAAAATAAAGCTGTTTCCCATATTTTTTGTTAGTGTGCTTTTGTTACTGTTTTAAGACAGGGTCTTGCAATGTCACTCAGCTGGCCTGTGTATCCCAGGCAAGTCTAGAACTCCTGGGACATTTAGTGAGAAACTTTCCTCACCCCCTTGACACTGGCTTTTTGCTGTATTGTTTCCTCTGTGTGTCTGTTCCTGCATGACTATCCCACACTTTATGATTGCTACAGCTTTATGCCATCTTCATATTTGGTTCTCTTTTTTTTTGTTTTATTAAGATGAGCGAGCCTCACAATAGAGAAACAGGCAAAAGACATCAGTGGATACTGTGCAGGAATAAAAAGTTAAGTAGAATTATACACATGAAAATATGCTTAGTCTTGGTAAAATGAAAACATTTGACTACACATTCTGATGCTATGGGGAAATGAGAATGCAAGTTGCTCTCCAATGGAAATAGTTTGTCTCTATCTGTGAAACCTACAAGTGTATTTTAACTGATCCATCAGCTCTAGTTCAGGGAATTCATCCTATAGAAATGCCTCTACCCTAGGCATATGTACAAGTTTATTCATCTCAGCCAGTGTGGCCCTGGCAGTGGTCCAAAAAACTGTATGATGGTCTAGCTACACAATGAAATAAAATAAGGAGGAAGGTACAAAATATGAAAAGCTCTCTTACTGGTCATCATTGTGGGCAGGAGGCCCTGACTGTTACTTATCTCTCCCCAGACTTCGAGTTGGTTTCTTTGATCACCTTGAGAAATGGTTTGACGAATGTACACTCAGTGTCCGGATCATTGTGGCCACCAAAATTCATGAATTGGATTCTGAGCTAGAGCTGCGTCTGCACCTGCATGAACCAAGATTACAGCATATTGAACAGGACATCCATAATGTCAGGGCAGGTGTGACTCCGCCTGGGAAAGCCTACCCTGTCTCTAGAACCCCCTTCAGAACCTGCTGTCCTGTGCCCTTAGTTTTGTTAGCTGATTCAGTTTGCTTCACGCAACACTTAACATACGATTACCTCATCTGGAAATGTGCTTGAGTGCATGAGATGTTCTACTTCTCTGACTTGCAGAGAGAAAGTACTAAGAATCTGCATTCAAGATTTAAAAAAAATTGAAGGGGTGTTAAGTGGCTGAAATGAAGAGTGTTATTCTGTTACAACTCTTGGGTTTCAGAAACACACCTGCATTATGGTTGCTCTGGAGGCAAGCCTCTAGCTCAGAAATCAGAGCTCTCAGGCTCAGCTTCTCTGGCTGTGTGACTCAAGCCAGTTACCTGACCCCTCTAACTCTTCTGTCACCTACAGAAGGAGTTTAGAGGTGCTATCATGGAATCATGAACACCAGGTACAAGACATGACACCCAAGAGTGGAGGCCAATATTCCTAATCTTTTGCCATACTTAAAAAGACATGTCATTTCTCCTTTAGGTGGTAAGCTCCATTATTGGGAGGGTACAATTTTAGTAAGTTCCTTCCATGACTCACTGGGTTTTTTTTCCCTGATCATACTCTATACTTCAGCATAGCCCACCTAATGGAGAACCCCTCCAGGTGATCCATCCACACTCTGGTCTGAAGGTCTTGAGGATGCGCAAGCAGATATCAGGCTTCCAGTCCCAAGGCTCACAGCCTGGGGTAATTTGACTGACATCTGAAAAATGTCTGTCCTCACCTAGAGAATGTGTTTCTTCAATGCACTGAGGAGTAGTTTCTGGGGAGGGGCAGGGGCTGATGTCCTTTGCTGCTCCAGTTCCCTGGCTTGTACAGCATAGAAATGTAGGCCAGAGAAATGGAGCTGAATTTTGGCAAAGCTGAGGCCACAGCACTGCCACCACTCAAGAATCCTTCGGGTGATCTGGGGACTCGCTGCTTCCCCTCAAGGCCTGTGGGAGGGCTCTTATTCTTCCTATTCAGCTGGAATTCAGACTCTCTGCATGAGTATCCATAGATGAGGAATAAATCCAGATGCCCAGCTTTACACAAGTTGTTCTCCCCTAGCCCAAGTCCTCTCCACTAGGTTCCCACACACTCCAACACCCTATACCTATACTCCCTTTTCTCAGGTTGCCCCTGGGAGACTGTTTCCTTTGTCTTGCTCCCTGTGCAGTAGGCACATATCTCTCAGGTCAGCAGAGCTTCCTGACCATGGAGAAACCCTGAGTTAGACTCTTATTGACCTCTCTGAGGCCAGAGCTCATTCCTAGCCCTAGCCCTGGTGAGAGCAGCAGGGGCAGGGCAAGGCACCTTGACTCTCTGGAGCTGGCCTGGGAAAGGCAATGGGTGGGCACTGATCTAGGAAAGGATCTTCCAGAAGACCGCAGCTCTGCTCACTCTCTTACAGCTGAACTCTTGCTTCACCAAGAGCAGCTGGACAGCCACTGCATGGGAATCACCGAGACATTAAAGAAGGAGAGGCAGATGTTCTGCCAGTTCCAAGAAGAACAAACAATGAGGAGCAAGTACTTCCGCCGTAAGATCTATGACATGGAACATATCTTCTTGAATGCCACCAAGAGCCAAAAGTAAGGGGCTAGGGAGTCTCCCTCCACCAGGCAGATGGCTCTAGAAATCCAGCCAGGCTGCTGCTTGCAAAGGAAAATTGAATCTCTTTTCAAGCATTAGAGAGCCAAACTCTGTGGACAGCATCCAGTTTGGAGGGTGAGCAGCCAAGGAGAGAAGAGGGTTCAGACACAGTCAGTGAGGGAGGGTGCAGATGATGCACCCTGAAATGTCCATGGGATTAAAGCCACTTCCCTTCAATTCGAATCAGGAAGGACTTCCTACAGGAGGGTGCATTTGCCATCAACACAGACACCCATTTGGGGATGGAAGAAGGCAGGACAGGTCACGTTTTCTAATGAGAGAAACTTGGGGTGGGGTTTCAGAGTGTGGAATGGGGCCTTGGCAGCCTCCAGGCACGTGGGGACAAGTTGGGTTCAGATGGGCTTTGTTGTGAAGAGGACATCTTCAAGGCTTTCTTTGGGGAAGAGCATGGGGAGGGGGATCCATGTTGATGGGTCAGAGGGAGAATGAGGATCCAGCAGGACCTGAGGTTCTTGGGCCAAATTGGTGCCCCAGGTCATGCTTCTGATCCAGAATGACACATTGTAGCAGACACATTAGCACTTGAAACATCCATTCTAGTATTCCTGTGCCACACAGAGAAGCTGGGCAGTGATTCTGGTGGCCCCACAGCAAAGCTCAGGACATCACTCAGTGCTCTCATGTCACTGCTGCATCACCATCTCTCCTGTCCCCACAGGCTGGTCATTCTCACCAACACATTACACCGGGAGCTGCTGAGCCACGTGGATGTTATTCAGGTGTCCCTGCGCAGTTTCCGGCAGTACTTGGAGGAGAGTCTAGGCAAGCTGCGTTACACCAACATTGACTACCTCAAGTGCTGCAGGTAGGCGCAAGCATCCAGGCATCTGTGGGAGGTGACCCTGGTTTTTCCCTTAACTTTTTTATCCCTCCCCCCCCATGTTTAAATCTGTTCATTTAGCTTTGAATTTTCACGACTGCAGTTCGATTAGATTGTTTCTCAAAATTAGCAGCTCCCTGCTCATATTGTCAAGCTTCTCTTTTAGTTCTTCAGACATCTGACCCTTTGTTATGTTTATAGTTTATGTTGGGTAATTCTAACGTCTGGGATCTGTGTATGTGTTGGGGAGTTGTTTCTGTTTTCTGTTGATGTTCTGGTTCTCATTCTCATTATCCTGTTTCCTAGTGATTTTTTCCCTCTACTATGAGACATTTATGTTTCTTAGGATTTCATCTTGACAGTCTTTGAGGCTTGGGTTGATGAGGGAGTCCTTGCAGAGAGAATTAGAATTAGTATTTGTTTCTGCTAGACAGCTGGGGCATTACATACACAAGACTAATTAAAATTCTTTGCTTGAAGTTTGTTGAGGTTACTCAGGAGAACAAGAATTCAATTGGAGAATGTGTATGAAGTCTGATTTGTGGTTGAAAATTCTCAGGGGAAAAGAGTTCTTTCCTTTCTTCCTTTCTACATTTCTTTTTATCTTTTTTTTGTCATGGGGCTTGAACTGGGCACTGTTCCTGAGCTTTTTTGTTCAAGGTTAGCAGCTCTACAACTTTGAGCCACAGCTCTACTTCCAATTTTTAGGTTGTTAATTGGAGATAAGAGTCTCATGGACTTTCCTGCCTGGGCTGGCTTCAAACTGTAATCCTCAGATTGCAGCATCCTGAGTAGCTAAGATTACAGGCATGAGTCACTAATGCCTGGCAAGTTCTTTCTTTTTTCCTTCAGCCTCTGATCTAGATAAAGTAGGGTCCTAGTACCTGGTGAGCTTCATTTCTCACTCACTCTGAACTGGAAGTGTCATCTTCATCAGTCAGCTCCATGCTTTTCCCTGTCCATCTACAGTCACTTTGCCTCAGACTCAAAGTCTCCAGGGCAAAGCCTTGGTACCTCCCCACATCCCAAGGGACTCTCTGCTTTCACTTTTTTATCTGAGACTGCTGTTTTTTTTTTTTCCAGTCCTGGGCTTGAACTCCGGGGCCTGAGCATTGTCCCTGACCTTTTGTGTACAAGGCTAGCACTCTACCACTTGAGCCACAGCACCATTCTAGCTTTTTCTGAGTAGCTTATTGGAGACAAGAGTCTCATGGACTTTCCTGCTTAGGATGACTTCAAACCACAATCCTTACATCTCAGCCTCCTGAATAGCTAGGATTTGAGGCATGAGCCACTGGTACCCAGACAGAATTCTTTTTTTTAATGTATTTTGTTACAAAAGTGATGTACAGAGAGGTTAGTTACGTAAGTCAGGTAATGAGTACATTTCTTTTTGAACAATGTCACCCTTTTCCTAGCTCTTTTCCAGTCCCTCCCCACCCTCCACCCCCAAGTCCTTATGTGACTCCAGAAAACTTCCTATTTTGAATTTTGCCTGGAATTTGTCATGGTTGGAACTGCCAGCCACTCTGACATGCATGCAAATCCCACCGTTTGTTTCTTATACTGGTACTCCCTGCATTTGTTTTTCTATCTTCTTGCTCTTTGGGTCTAATTCAGTAAGATTTGGGATGGGTAGGAACGTTCCACATCTGATTGGTAGCTTTTATTTTTCCTCAATGATTATCAGGTTGTTTTCTGAAGGAGGTGACTTTTCCCCTGAAGAAATTGAGTCTATGTGTCATCGTCTGGAGAAAGAAGCTTCCCGGATAGAGTTTGTTGAAAGTTTGATCATGGTCCACATGGAGAAGATGGAAAATGAGTACCTGGACCAGGTGGGGACCCCAAAGCTACCCTCCAGGTGGTCCCTGAGAGAGTGCATTGCAGGCTGTCACTTCTTAGGGAAGGGCTATGCTCCTCCTCCAAGCAGTGATTGAACTGGTTCCTTTCATGAGGTCTGACATTTCAGATTTTTATTTCAGCACGGGGGTTTGAATTCAGCCTTTCATTTGCAAGGCAGATTACTTGTTGAGCTATGCCTCTAGCTTTTATAGCTTTATTTTTCTGACAAGGTTTCACTTTTTGCTCAAGCTGGCCTGGACTTTGATCCTCCTACTTATGCTTCCTATGCAGCTAGAATGATTGGTGTACACATGGTGTTCAGGTTTTTTTTATTAATTGCAATAGAAGTCCCTCAAATTTTTTTTTGCTTTTTCCTAAGTCCGAAGTCTTAAACTTTGATCCTCGCTCCTGCTCTCTGCCTGCCTAACTGCCTGCTACTTTACTTTTTAATCTTTCTTCACAGGCCAACGAAGTCATCAACAAATTTGAGAGTAAATTCCATAACTTGTCTGTGGACCTTATTTTCATAGAGAAAATCCAGAGGTTGATGACAAATTTGCAAGTAAACATCAAGTGTCAGGTATGACAGAGCCATCTTCCATCTAGCAGATATCTATCACACAGATCAGTTGCTGGGACACAAACATGCTGTCTGGGACTTGCTTTTCTTCTCAGAACACAAATAAGACCTTGTGTGTGTGTGCCAGTCCTGGGGCTAGAACTCAGGGCTTGGGGTGCTGTTCCTGGGCTTTTTTTATTCAAGAGTAGTGCCCTACCACTTGAGCCACAGCTCCATTTCCAGCTTTTTGGTGGTTACCTGGAGGTGAGAATCTCAGACTTTCCTGTTTGGGCTGCCTTCAAACCACAATCCTTAGATCTAAGCCTCCTGAATAGCTGGGATTATAGGCATGAGCCACTGGTGCCCAGCAGACAAATGAAACTCCCACAAGTCACAGATTCATTGCACACCATGTGCCATGCTGACTAAACTACTTTAACTAGCTCTGTTAGTCTTCACAAGAGCTATACCAGGGAAATGTTGTTTTACTCTTATTTTAGAGATAAACTCAGGACTGGATGTGTGACTCAGTGGTAGAATTCAAGCCCCGGTGTGACCAAACAAAAAAATTCCTAGAGATAAACTGAGGCAGAGAGTAACTAATCAGTGACTTAGTGATGGTCACAGACCTCTTCAATGATGGAGCCAGAATGCAAATTCATGTTGGGCAAGCCATCTCTTTCTAGAAGGGGAGCAAGTGTGTGGGGTCTGTGGGAGTGTAGAGGAGAAGGTTTAATCTGGATGGGAAAGTGAGGCCTCCTGAGGCTTGAGGGAGAAATAAGAGCCAGGAGAAGTGGGAGCAGAGTGTCCTGGAGGGATGATGTGAACACCCTGCCCACATAGTGCTAGCGCCAACCATATGTAAGGGTTGTATTTTCACTAGCAAGTATTAGCAAGTGCATTTCCATTATGAAAAATATAGAACTAATACATGAAGGAAAAATTAGCCACTATTCTACCTCAGAATTGTAATTCCTGTTTAAGATTTATTGTTAATATCTTTTCCTATTCATGAGGAGATGGAGATATATTTGAACTAGCCTCTTTCTATTTCCACAGCTTTGTAAACTCTAGTCTTCTTTTTGCCAGTCCTGGAGCTTGAACTCTGGGCCTAGGGTCTGTCCCAGAGCTTCTTTTGCTCAAGCCTAGTGCTCTACCACTTCCAGCTTTTTCTGAGTAATTTTTTGGAGATAAGAATCTCACAGTCAGGCTGGGAAGGTAGCTCAGTGGTAGAGTGCTTGCCTTGCATGCAAGAGGCCCTGGGTTCGATTCCTCAGCACCACATAAGCAAAAAGAAAAAAGCTGGAAGTAGCGCTGTGGCTCAAGTGGTAGAGCGCTAGCCTTGAGCTGAAGAGCTGATGGACAGCGCCCAGGCCCAGAGTTCAGGCCCCACGACCGGACCAAAAAAAAAAAAAAAGAATCTCACAGGCATCCTGGCCCAGGCTGGCTTCCAACTGTGATCTTTAGATCTTAGTCTCCTGAGTAGCTGGGATTATGGGCGTGAGCCACCTGTACCGAGCTTATAAACTCTACCCTTCCAAGATTTTCAAAAGTACCCATTTGAATGGCTTTCCTCTCACACAAGTGCTATGATTTTTGGGTTTTGTTTTTTCTTGTGCCTCCCCATTTCATTTTTTTCATACTTAATTTCTCAGCTGTTTTGCTGAACTTCTTTATCATTTTATATTCTAGAAACAAAATCTTGGCTCTTTCGATTTTCTAGGTGGCAAAATCCAATTCACAAACAGAAGGATTAAATTCTTCCCTGAAGCAGCTTCAAGACAAGATCGAAATGTGTCGAAACCCCAAGGGAGATAAGACAGTGAGTTCTTCGTTGGTTCTTCTTGGGTGTAGTCAAAATGTCTTGAGACAAACTTACACTGAGGTATCTACAGCACAAGCAGGGTGTGGCACATGCAGAGGGTTCTGAGCCTTCTTTAACCCATTTTGCTCAATGGAAGGAAAAGAAAAATCAGCCATGGTGTCCTTCCTCAACCAACCCAGGCACACATCTAGAGTTCAGTGAGGTAAGGGCCTGAATCCCCCAGTTCTTGAGCATTTCACTCGCTGGTGTATTTACACTTGTGTTTGCTTTTCTGCCATGAGCTCATGCTCTGCCCCCATACCACATGTGCCCTTGGCCATGCCAGGAGCTTTCCTTGGTGGCCCACCCAGAGTCTTCCAGAACCAGAGGCCCCTGCCCCAGGGTCCTAAGCAAGGAATATGCTCCTCCCCTTTTCTACCCTTTTTTGGAGTCGAATTATGATTCCATTGTTGTGAGCACCAAGAAAATGGTTATCTTTACTGCCTACTCTATAGAAATGCATGAGCACAGAGTGCAGAATGAATGACCTGCTATCCTCAGTCTCTACCAACACTCCCAGCCCAGTCACGTATCTTCATGCACATTTCTTCATATTGGCTGAGTTCACTGACGTGTTTGCCCAAGACTTCCCTGTTTTCCCTTATGAGCCCAGCTCTTGGGAGCCAGGGACAAACTGGTTAACCTGCTATGATTCTGTGGGCCCTTTAGGGCAAGCTCTGTCTCTCTAGATTTGAAATGTTTAGTGGCTCCTATTTCCTCCCCTCCAACACCCACTTCAGTTCTCTCTAGTCAGGTCATTGCCAGGTGGGCTTGCTCAGCCTCCTGGCCAACTGGAAGGAGGGTAAGCTTGAGTTTACACAGTTCTATTTTGATGGAGGAGACTGGCTTACTGTCTGTGGAGCAATGGTAAAGAGACAGTGGTTATACACTAGATATGTAATGAGGGTGCATCCCTGTGCACCTATGGAGTGTTGGTCCAGGAAGGATGCCTGTTTGGTGTTGCTATGGAGATGCCCAATTGGCCTTCCTATTCACTCTCTCACACCCTTTCTACCAGGACTACATCTCCTTTGTTTTTTTATTAGCTCATATTAATTGCACAAAAGGATGTCATTATTCTTATATTTTTATGATGTACTTTAAACAAAATCACTCTGTTACTTTATCTTTGCAAAACAATTTTAATGGGTTTTGTTAGTCTAATTTCATACATGAAGTATGTGAGGTATATTCATCTCCTGGATATTCTCTTTCTTTGCCCTACTCTTTCCTGCTGCTTCCTGCTTCCAAGTAGTCCTCCTTTAACACCTGTGTCCATCATTTTTTTAAAGACAGATTGTGCCTATCAGAGAAAACATTGGTTATTTGTTGTGCTGAGTCTGGCTTATTTCAATTGTGATCTCCTTTCCATCCATTTCCTGCCGTGACATGATTATGTCATTAAGGCAGCTCTAGGGAACATCCAGGTCCCCATCTTAGAGATGAGGAGAATGAGTCAAGCAAGTTTGTCCAGAATTGAACCGATAGAATCAGGAGCCGACCCCTTCCCCAAGCCCTTGTTAGTGAAGGATCTACTTCCACAGGGCAGATGCCTGAGAAAGCCAACCAGTGTTTCCCACTCCCCAGGGCCTTTCCTACAAGTGAAGGAACTTTGAGGAACCAGAGTTGTCCTCACTGGACATTCCCCCTTCCCACACCCACCCCCATGCCGTGTTCCTTCATTTCCCATGAACCTGATAGCTTCCTTGGGGCATCCTTCCTCCATGTTTCCTCCAGGAGGTGACCACAGATGACCTCCTTGGGTTTGTCCGAACTTGGAAAGAAAAACTGAACCAGAGGATTAAGTACCTTAACTGCAGTCTGGATGTGGTGTCTGTGACTCAAGATGTCTTTATGGTAATGAATAGAATGGGCCAGTACAGAAGGGTGGGTGAGTTGTTGTCTGGGTTCCCAGGTAGGTCACAAGCTGTGGGGTGAGATCTAAGCTGGAATCCCACATTGGGGTTGTCTCTTAGGAGACCCCTTACCTTCTGACATTCCCTCTTCTGACATTCCCTTCTCAACCTCTCTCAGCCTCCTGCTTCTTATCTGCAGTCCACCATTTTGTCCAAACCCCTAGTGCCTTCTGCTTCTGACTGCCACGCCCTCTCACAGGCCCTGTGGCCAAACACCGGGCAAAAAGACTACAAATAACTGTCACTCATCCTTTCTTTCATTCATTATCTCATCAGTTTGATTAAAAACTCCACACAGGCACCTCTGCAACCAAACCTGTGGATCTCACATCAGATCTCTCATCGGATTTCTCAGAGATACTAGAACTTTTCCTTCAAAACACTGCTCCCGATTGTGGCCAAACATTTATTTGTGCATTGAGGTCTATCTCTCCTGCTTAAACTATGTCATGTGGCCTCTCTCTAACTGTGGACACACAGGAAGCATTTCTAAGGGCATGAATGAGTAGAGGAAAGGACAAATGAACAGCTCTGTGAGGAAGATAGGACCTCTACCATTTTCTAGGAGAGACAAGAGAGGTTGCAGAAGGCCAGGCAGCTTGCCTGTGGCTGTGGAGGATGAGCCAGCTGGCTGCCTCCCCAGGACTTGACCTGGGTCCTACACACTCAACCCTTCTCTGTGGACCACAGGACAACTTCATGAATGATTTGGAGGTAGAGAGTGATATTATGGTATCCTCAGAGGCCCTTGAGGAAGAGGCCAAGATAGGCCTGGTCAGTCCTGAGTCTTTTGCACAGCCAAGTCGCATGGGGAAGTCCCTGCTTGACGACCCTGCTGTGGAGGTGATCAAGAAGATTCTGCAGTGAGTATCCTATACTGTGATCCCGCGTCTTTGGAGGTTGGCTTTGGGGACCTGAACAGTGGGTTCCTGGAACCCTATGACTTCAGGCCAGGAACTTTCCCTCTCAGAGCTTCGGTTCCTCACATGAACTCCTGAGCCCATGTTGACATCTACGTACAAGAATGCTGCTACAAACCTGTCCCAAGTTGTTCCTGTGATCACTGAGGAAAAGCTTATTTTCTTTCCTTTGGTTTTTTCAGAATTCCTAAGATAAAATCAGGGTACCTGTGTGACAAAGACCAGACAACTAGCAGCACCAGGCGGGCCTGTGAGTCTTGGGGTACCTGGTGATAGGGAAGCTGGTGCTAATGGTTGCCCATCCTTATCTGCTGTTCTCCGTTCTTGCCCTGGTACTTGTCACCCAAAGACTCAAAGCGATTTCCTTGCCGGGGAGAAAATGCTATGAAGAAGTCTTTGCATAGTGCCAGTGGCACCTCAGAAGGGAGGTAGGTATGCAAGTCTTACACAGGATCTCCGTCTTCTCACACAAAGCCTGTACCTCTAAGGGCCAGAGATGACTCACTCTCCCCGACTCTGACCACAGTATATTCCCATGTTCACACCTTAGTCTTAGCCAGAACCCATCTTGTAGAGGGAGGCAGCTCCCATATCCCTCCCACTTGAGGAAGTGTCTGGAAATTGGAAGTGTGTCCATGGCTTCTGATATGACAGCACAGGCATAGGGATCATTACACCTGAAGCTCTGGCCACCAGCTTCCATTCATATATTTTATTGAAGGTAGATGACAGCCACATGGCTGAGCCAGTTTTCTGGATCTTTCATAAACCCTGGGTGACATGGCTTGATTTATGATTTTGAGAATGAGAGAAGGAAAAAAAAAGAATAAGAGAATAGGCTTTGCTTTTAACTTTACTCAAAGAAAGTCTCTCTAAACACTGTGTCATTTGTGATGTAGAGAGAAACAAAGGCCAACAAAGTGAGAAAAGCAAAGACTATAGCAAAGAGATGCTATAGTAAGGAGTTTGCCAATTAAGTGCATTTGATGGATTCAGGGCAGTCAGGGCAGTGGGAAGCCACTTGGCAGTAAGCAGAAAAGACCTCACTCAGCAGGTATGGATGGATGGAGGGTGTGGGTCTGGGAAAACTGGAGGCTAGCCCACTGGAAGCCATACATGCAGCATGGTTGGTTAAGGTGCATTATTTGACTTTCTCTAGTGGGTACTAGGTTAGAAATGGAGTCAATACTTAAGAGAATTTGGCCCTTTTACAGTAACAGATATTGTTTACTTTCTTGAACTATTACTAGAGATAGAAATCTGTCCTCCAGCAACCTGGCCCACAGAAGGTTGGTTGGTGCTCCAGGCAACTAGGGGTTGTAGGTGATCTCGCCATCATCGGTTTTGATGTTCAGTCTCTCAGAACTTATAAAAGCTTATAAATAAAGCTCATGTCATTAGAGCTGCCAAATAAGAAAAGGTCCAGGGTTTCTTGTTGTTGGGTTTTTTTTTTTTGTGATTGGTGTGTGTACACGTGCACATGCTCATCAGTAGGCTTGAACTCAAGTCCTTGTGCTTTAGCCACTCAGGGCAAGCATTCTACCACTTAATCCACAGCTCCAGTTTTTGGCTTTTTGCTGGTTAATTGGAAACAAGAGTCTCATGGACCTTCCTGCCCATGCTGGCTTCAAACCACCATATTTAGATCTCAGTCTTCTGAGTAGCTAAGGTCATATATGTAAGCCACCAACACCCGGCCCAGTTCAATTTTAACTTCAGACCAGTAACAGCTATTTTTTGCATGAGTTTGTTCTAAATATTTCATCAGGCATACTTAACCTTCAAAATTGTTTATTGTGTATGTGAAATTCTTGTTGAACTGGGCGTATCTTATTTTTACTTACCTTGGTTATCTGTGGGTCACCATGATTTTCTTTGGGCTCTTACCATGGCAAGGGAAGATGAAAATGTCTGGGCCTGAGTACCTGTGCTCCTTAACCTCTCCCTGTGGCCTTGGCTGGGCTTTAGCAGTAAAGTCTTCCCTCCAAGGTAAGCAGGTTTTCAGAACCATGGAGGAATGTTGAAGTATCTCCTAGGGCTCACCTCCACAGCTGTATCATAGGAGGCCTGGCATACCCCCAGGCAGGGCTCCCACAGGTCTGACCCCAAACTGAAGATTACTGATGCACCTTCATCCTACAGCATATCACGGCATTCCAAGCCGAGCAGAATGGACAGAAAGTACCAGGTGCTTGGGGACAGGCACTCTCCTTCAGTTGAGTAAGTGGCCATACCATGCCCATTAACTCCTCCAAACCAGTTCCAGTCAGGAGGCCACCAACACTGAATCCATTGAGGGGCTGTGGAGGCTGATCAGAAGAGGAGGGGTGGGGTGGGAACAGTTAAAGGACAGCCCATTTCATCTATGTGTGGGAAGAGATGTTTTCACCAGAATTGTATTTTTTCAAGATAAGCATTCCATGGTGGCAGGCAGCAAGATTGCTTTTGAGATAGGGGAGATGTTGGGGAAGGGGGAATACTTATCAATGTTGCCCCATCCTTTTTTTTCTGTTTTCTTTATCATTTCAGGGATCAACGGGATCAACGAACTGCTCTATTCAGCACAACTTCATTTCAAGGAAGTGCCAGGTTCAGAAGATTCAAAAGTGGAGAAAATCAAGCTCCACAGTGAGAATTCGTCCCGTTAGTGGGAGGTTTCCCCCATACCCAGCACTACTTCTTGGCAGGGTCTTAGTTCTGCAGACACACACACACACACACACACACACATACACACACACACACACACACACACACACGCACACGCACACACACGCACGCACACACACACACACACCAGGCCCCGTGTTTGAGGATGAACTTGGGCACATGGCAATGTTAATGGGTTTACTTGAGAAAATAGGGATTCATGAACTGGCAGTGCTAGTCACTTATGGTTCATGGCTCTACCAAGGGTGTACCAGGAGAAAGGAGAAAACTTGTATAAGGTATTTGCAGAGTCAAGATGAAGAAAATATTAGATTAGCTGGTATGAAAAGTTCCCGCTTAGAAGTAAATTGGCTGTTTCTCCTTGGTTAAGCTCGTTTTGTTTTCCTAAACTATGACCATTCATTCTGAATTGGGTTCTGCTTTACTCATATAGTTAACCCCAGGCAGCACAGCTGTTTCAGCCCAATGATTCTCAGTATTTTAAACACCTGGTGTAGTTTAGAGTCTGTTGCAAAATATGGAGAAATATGTAGATTAATCAGCCAGTCAAATCAATCCACCTGATTAGATCTCTGTAGGAGGCGAGGGATACTCTGGAGTTGTAGAATTAGGCAGTCTGAGTAAGAACAGGAATCAATGTGACCGAGAAGGAAGTTGGCAACTGTTTTGGAGGTGAATTGGGGTGTGCAAAGGTCCTGTCAATAGCGAGCAGCTAGCAGCTATTAGAAGTGACGTGACAGGGCTAGGGCTGGGAAGGTGGCTCAGTGGTAGAGCGCTTGTCTTGCATGCATGAGGCCCTGGGTTGGATTCCTCAGCACCACATAAGCAAAAAGAAAAAAGCCAGAAGTGGCACTGTGGCTCAAGTGGTAGAGCGCTAGCCTTGAGCTGAAGAGCTGAGGGACAGCGCCCAGGCCCAGAGTTCAGGCCCCACGACCAGACCCACAAAAAAGAAGTGACAGGGCTAAAATAATGCACTTGGAATGTTCTGGTTTTGTCCCTGTTGGTGTATCTAGAGGAGGCCCCTCACGGATCTGCTTGTGCATATTGCAGAGATTTTAAAGGGATCATCATAAGCCACCTCTGGGAGAGCAACGACAACCTGCTGACTGTTGTGGAGGTAAGGACCATTGCCCACGAGCCTGCACCCACCCTGGAAACACACCCCCAGCTGTCTCTACCTTCTGCAGTCTGCTGATCATGAGCACTCAGGAGCAGCGGCTGGAGACCCCTCACAGTCTCCTCAAATCTTGTCTTCTTGTGGCCTTGGCCTTCCTAGAAATCATCCCTAGGTCCTTAAGCATTTGTTCAGTTACTTAAATCAGTCACTGAATGTTTCTTGGATACCAACTGCATGCCAGATATTAGTGTGCCAAGAGGAACAAACTCAGCCTCTGTCCCCAAAGTACCCAGTACCCAGCAGAAGGTCAACAGGCATGGTATAGGGCACAGGGGACCAGGCAGGGGTCTGGGAATGGGCCATTGCTTCAGCTCATCTAGCTTTATGGCCTATAGGCTACATCCAGCTTGGTGCTTCCTAGTCAGCACTCGGCCTAGTTACAATTTGAGGTCTAGAAGGAGAAATAGGATTTTGTTCACCCATTCAAGGAGTAAGGAAGGCCAGCTATGGTCTTGAGCCAGGCTAGATAGGTTCTGCATGTTGCAGAAGCAACACAGGCAAAAGCTTAAGGGTGTGGTGTTGAGGGAACCGGAATCCAGGGCCCCAGTCCTGGGATGAAAGCCCTCACCTACACATGATTGAACTCTTCTGGCAGGAGTTTTACCGCAAAGAGAAGCGTCCAGTCTGCAAGCCTGACTGTATGCATGAAAACTTTGACCAGTGTGTTGAGCACATCACCAGGAAGATCTTGGAGTACCAGAGCCAAACAGATGAATACCACAACTCCTGCGTCATGGGTGAGTAGGCAACAGACTGGAAAATAAGTGTGGCACAAACCAGTGATGGAACTCAGCCTCAGTCTCTCCTCATGTGGAGTCACTGGGGAGGCAAAGTAACCTCCCTGTGAAAAGCTGATCTTTAGAATTGGGTAAAAGCAATGAACAGATTTAATTGGGAGAAATATGTGGGTGTGTGCGCACACACGCACGCACGCGCGCGCGCACACACACACACACACACACACACACACACACACACACACACTCACTTTTCTTGAAAATTTTAGATGTTTTTGTTTTTATATTTAGCCCAGGCTGGCCTTGATCTCCTACCTCAGCTTCCAGAGTGCTGGGATTATAAACATGCACTACCATGCCCATTGAAATCAGACTTTTACCACTAAAAAGACTTGGTTTCTTCACGTTAGTTTGTTTTTTTTTTTTGTTTTTGCCAGTTCTGGGCTTGAACTTGGGGCCTGGATGCTGTCCCTGAGCCTCTGAGTGCTCAAGGCTAGCACTCTATCACTTGAGCCACAGTATCACTTCTGGCTTTTTCTAAGTAGTTTATTGGAGATAAGAGTCTCATGAACTTACCTGCCTGAGCTGGCTGTGAATTGTGATCCTCAGATCTCAGCCTCCTGAATAGCTAGGAATACAGGCATGAGCCACCAGTGCCCAGCTCTTCCAGTTATTTTTGACAGATTTACAGGCCTATTTTCTTACCTTTCAATGGTTTTAAATTCATTGCAGAACTGTGCAATCATCACTTCCCATAATCTCCTGGCCCTAAGTAAGCAACATCCCACTTTCTGTCTCTGTGGAGTTCCTCCTTCTATAGCGACAATCAGCATTTTGCTTCTCCGGGTCACACTTGCCCCAAGGTCCTGTGGTCAAATGGGCTTGGGAAGTGCTATAGATTAGGTAACACTGTGGCAGACTCAACTTTCCCTCAGGAGAGACCTCTATTTCTTCTGGAAGTCCAGTATTGTTGCCAACTCTCCATTTGTAAACTTGTAAACTGCTAGGTTACAATATTTGGGGAATAGAGTCTTTTAAATGTCTTGATGAGGTAGCTATTAAAATAGAGTCTTTTAAATGTCTTGATGAGGTAGCTATTTAAAAAAAAGAAAAAAAGAAACACACAAAGCCATGATTAAGTGCAAATAGGAAATCTAAAGGGTAACTTCAGAGCAAACGTTGGTCACTTCCCTACATACATTTACTGAACACCCCCCCCAAGTGAATTTGAGCCTCTATTTCCATGGCCTCTAGAGTACTAGAAACTAGAGAAAAATCTGGAAGTTGCACATAAAGGTGAACCCCGCAAAGGAATCTACCTACAGAGTAAGGGAATGAACTAGAAGAAAACTATCCTATCAGAAACCTTGCTATTGGGAGAACAAAACAAAACAAACTCTAGTGAGAATCCAGAACTGTAAATTGCCTCTAAATGATTTTTAAACCTGAATTCAATTTTGTTTTTGTGGATCAGCCAAAAAAAAATCTTAAATTGATTGAGACTGTTCAGAACTTGCTTAACAGAAGCACCACAAACCTCTCTAGAAAACTTACCTTCAACTCAGGCCTCCGACTATACCCACAAAAAAAAATCCCAGAATAATCAACAACTAACAACAAGCCCCCATACAGAACATAAGAAACAAAGTACCATAAACAAGAGGTACAGACAAGAACAGCAAAGACTTCAGATATTGAAAGTATAATATAAAACAATGTAAATATAAATATAAAAGAAGGCATCTGGAACCCAGAGTAAAGAACAGGAGAGTAAGACATTATTAAAATGATCAAGTAGGTAGAAAAAAGAAAAAATGGAACTTCTAAAAAGTGAATGTGAAGTATTGAACATTTAAAAACATGACTGAGTTTACTACCAAGTGATACACTTCTGAAAGTGGGAATCAGTGTACTGACAAATACTCATAATGCAGCACAGAAAGAAATGAAAACATGGGAGACAGGTGGAAATGCATACAGAGGAGTAGTTGGTTATTTGGAGGCAGAGAGGAGTGAGGAGACTAGAGTCAAGGCAATATTTGAAGAAGTAATGGGGGAGATCTTGGCAGAGCTGCTCAATGACACAACACAATTTAAAGGAGCTGAGAAATCAGCAGAGTGGGAAGGAGGAGCCCCTTCAACTTGTTAGGTTTAGCTAAGGGGTCCCTTTTGATGGAATGGCAATTACTACATGGGAGACTAGAGATTTCCCTTTGGGAAACTACTTTGGGCCTTTGTTAGAGATCACCTCAGCAATTTGGTTCTACTCTGTCCCCTCCTCTAGTTCTCTACCTTCAATTCTTACAGAATTACGAGCCCAGGTGAGAAGATTTGAGGAGCTCCTACCCCAGGTATGTTGGCTGGTGATGGAGAATTTCAAGGAGCAGCACTGGAAAAAGCTTTGCGCTGCCATGAATGATATCCAGGAAGACTTTAAGAGACAGCAGAAGGTGCTAGAGAAAAAGAAGGTAAAGGTTGTAGGACCAGCCAACACCACTCCAGGATGAGTGCTGGGACTTCAGAATGGAGGCAGGAGCTCTTGGGTAGGCTAAGTTCAAGGTAAGAAGATGAGCCAGTTTGGGGAAAGTTAGATAGGAACTGAGGGACAGGAGGAACTGTGAAATCAAAACAGAGTCACCATTTCTTCACAAATGCATTCATTCATTCATTAAGTTCTGTTGTATTTAATGGGAGAATCGGCTGGATTTGATAGGGCCATGGTCATTGGCTTCCCACACTGGTTCTTAAAGCCATGAGACATGATTAGTGCTGATTATATTGAACTAATGCCCTGATTGCACTAGAGCAGATGCTCAGCTCACCCTCTCTCCAATTCCCGAAGCTGGCTTCAGCCATGCCCCATCTTATCTTTTCTGCCACTCACTCCTCTGCCCATCCATAGCCTCTTACACACCCAGGTTATAATTCAGGTCAAAGAACACATCTGTCTGACCATGATTTAGTTGACAGAGGCATAGGCTGGTGACTTTTTAGTCCTGATCTCAAGTTTAAACCATGTTGAAATATGGGTTGTTTGATCAAAGGATAAAAATTCTCAAGGACTCCATCCGAACATTGGACATCCCACATATTCCCAACAAATGGAGACTCTAAACCAAGCAGAAATAAGAAGACAGCAAGATATGGAGTACGCAATTGAGACCAACGAAGAGAAACTGGAGGTCAGTGAGCAATGGTCATTGATTCTCCAATCCAACAGTGAGAGCAGCATGGAGGATGGCCTTCATGGGTGGCCAGTAGCAGCACAGGGTGTGGCTTTTGGTTGGAACCTATGCCAAAGCAGGCAACACAGTGGGTGGGTTTTGGAGGTGAAGCAGTTATGATTGGGTGTTTTTCTCTTGACTTCTAAATTCATTATTTACAAGATCAGTAATGACATTTCTCCCCAGATCCTTGTCTAGTTTTTTTTTCACCTTGTCTAGTTTTATTCTCACCTGTGTGTCCTTGACCATCTTTGAATCTTAAGCCAAATCAACACTTGCAAGGGCCCCTTGACTCTAATGACCAGAGGCCAGTTAATTCAGATAAAACTGGCACAATGCTTTTGGCTCTGGCTCACCAATGGGTTCCCCAAATCCTTGCTGCTGAGTTGACCTGGTCCTCCTTTGGCCAGCCTCGCTTCTTCTGTTTCCCCTCTAGGAATTCGCCTGGAAATATGGCCGCTTTTTCATAGTCAGTTTGGCCAACTTCACCGAGAGGTTTCTGCAGCAGTTGGATGAAGTTATCACTGTGGATGACATCCAAACTGCAAGTATGCTATGTGCCAGTCCCATGCTCTGGCCGCAGTGAGCTTGCTGGGTGGAGTGGTGGGGGAGAGGAGAAAGGATGTCTACTGTCCCCCCTGCCCAGCCCCACCTCGACCAGGGTACAAACAGTTTCTCATTGAGGGACTGACTGGCTTTGATTGTTTAATTTAAATTAATTTTTTATTAAAAAGGCAAATGTTAGGAGGTTGTAAAGAATGGCCCCCTAGTCACAAATATTTTCATATTCCTTGGGTTAGACCTGTTTTTCTCTAAATATGGCTTGAGAACCAGAGGCTATGAAGGCAGTAGTGGCATTGTGTTTAGGCCCAAACAACAGAAAAATGTCAAGTATGGAACCATAACTAGAACACTTTTTTAACAATCTGTAGATCAGCAGGCCACCTTTTTTAAAGGAGAGAAAAAAATTGGAAATGATCATAGTAAGTGAAATAAGTCAGTTCCTCAAAGATGAGTATGGACTGTTTCCTCTCATTTGTAGAAACTAGGGGAAAATTAAACAGACAACACCAAGGTCATGAAAGTAAATGAAGCACTACTAGGGAGGGGGAAGGGGAAGAGGAAGAGAGAGAAAAGTGAGGAGGTTGAGGAGGAGTAACAGGAGGACTATGATATATATTCAAAGTACATTATATGTGATCATATATATGATCAAAGTATATTCCACATGTGGCAATGGCACGTGATGAAACCCTTTACTCTGTGCATTTGAATATATACCAATAGAAGTTCTTTTTTTTTTTTTTTTTTTTTTTTTTTGTCGGTCGTGGGGCCTGAACTCTGGGCCTGGGTGCTGTCCCTCTGCTTTTCAGCTCAAGACTAGCACTCTACCATTTGGGCCACAGCACCACTTCCAGCTTTTTCTGCTTATGTTGTGCTGAGGAATCGAACCCAGGGTCTCATGCATGCACGGCAACTACTCTACCATTGAGACACCTTCCCAGCCCTAAAAATTCATTTTTAAAAAAGCAAAACCACACAGATAGCTGGGTGTGGTAGCCTGTAATCCTAGCTATATGAGAACCTACTTACTTGGGAGACAAAGATCAGTAATCACAATTGATCAGTAATCACAATTGAGGCATACTCTGTCAGCTACATTGGAGACATAGTTAGGAGGATCAGAGTCTGGGGCTAAGAAAAGTAAGGTACCCCATCCAAAAAAAAATCTAAAATAAAGGACTGAGGATATGGTTCGAGTGATGGAGGTCCTGGGTTCAAACTCCAGTACCACTAGTCAGCTAGACAGACAGAAAGCACTGGAAAAGTTGGGTGAGCAAGCCAGGCTTGTGATGGGCTAGGGCACCTGTCACTAAATGTTACCCAAGGGAGAAGTCCATTTGTCTCAGGCTATCAGCCTGAGTTAGCCACTGGCAGTAACCAGTCTCTTTCCTGTCAGGGATGGATCCCCCCAAGCAGAAAACATCACTCCTCATACGGAAGAAACTGGCCAGGCTCTCCTTGGAGGAAGAGAGTGAGAAGCCCCTGATTGAACGTGGGAGCAGGTAAGAGTCTAGAGAAGCAAAGGACAGACACCATGAATGGCTCAGACTGGGTAACCTTGGAAAGGCACTGAGCTCAAGCCTCAGTTTCCTCACCTTTGGCAGTCTGCTGATATGAAGAAGGGGAGGTTGTTCATGGAGAGCACCCCTGGAGGGTTATTCATGGAGCACTACTGGCTAAAGGTTTCACAAAGAAAGAGTGGTCTGTCCCAGGAGGAGGTGCATTTCTCAGGTTGCTGCTGTTAGAACAGAATTCTCCACAAGTGGGAAAAGCAGTGACTCTTCCAGCTATGTTCTTGGCTGGGTCCTCTACAGAATTTTAAGAATATGAGCCAGGATTCAGAGACTCCCTACCTTGGCTGCTGAGGAAACTGAGGCTGAGGAAAGGGAATCAAGGGACAGCAGAGTCAAGTAACAGAGCAGACAGGCACAGAAACAATGGTAGCAATAGATTCCCACTGAGGCATGGTAGGTACATCAGTGATTGGTCCATACTTTGGTAGCAGTATGGAAATAGATTCAGAGAACTGAAAAGCTACATTAAATATATAGGGCACACACACACACACACACACACACACACACACACACACACACACACACACACACACACACACACACACACACACACACACACACACACACACACACACACACACACACACACACACACACACACACACACACACACACACACACACACACACACACACACACACACACCCAGTTTAAAGCCATAATAAAAAGCTTTCCCAATGGGGATAGTGGGGGGATTAGGAATGAGGAAGCCATGCATATTGTAGGAAGTGGCCAGGAATCAAGCCCACCGAGGTCACCATCCAAACCAAGATTCTTCTTCGGAAGACACCTTCAATTGTCACCACGAAGACCACCCTGGGCCACCTGGCAGCCGTGGAAGCCCGAGATGCTGTGTACCTGGTGAGGCAGGGTGGGATGGTGTGTCCCAGGGAACACAGGGCAGTTTCACTGCCTTGAGGAGGAAAGAGCTCCTCATTACTAGGTACCCCAATATTTGGCCCAAAGAACAAACAACCATGTCAGTGTGCCCCTGAGCTGCTGGTCTCAAGACTCATAGATAAGTCCAAGAATGTGAGCCAAAGGTCATGACCAGCCCAGTGCTACAGGGTTTTGAGGTGGGAGCTCTGGTGCTATAGGTGCCCAGCAGAGAGGTCCATCACTCACACTGGCCATGGAGAAAAGCTTTGCAAGAAGGACAGCAGAGTCAGGGAACAGAGCAGACAGGCACAGAGACAATGGTAGCAGTAGATTCCACTGAGGCATGGTAGCTAGAACATTAACAGCCCCAAGTACTAACAGCCTCAAACCCCCTTCTATTTTTTTTTTTTAATTTTGGGCAGTAGGAGTGGGGGTTGAACTCATGGCCTTGTACTAACTAGGCAGATACTCTATTTCTGAGTCACACCTACAGATCTTTTGTGCTCTGGTTATTTTTGAGATGAGTTTGCTTGACAATAGTGTCTTCTATTTTTCATTTCCCACCTTAGCTGTCAAGGCAGATAATGCCACACTGAGCTTCTTCTGTTGAAAAAGTCTCTGTCTTTTCTGCTCAGACTGACCAGGAACAGTGATCTTTCAGATCTCAGCCTCCTATGTAGCTATGGCACACACCACTATGCCCAACTATTAGTTAAGAAGAGGTTTCATGAACTTTTGTGCCTAGGCTGGCCTCCAACTGAATCTTCCTTTCTCAGATTCCCACATAGCTATGATTACATGTATGAGTCACCAGCACATGGTTTACCTTCTTTTGGGGGGGGGGGGGCAGTCATGGGGCTTGAACTCGGCCTGGGCGCTGTCCTTCAGCTCTTCAGCTCAAGGCTAGCGCTCTACCACTTAAGCCACAGCGCCACTTCCAGCTTTTTTCTTTTTGCTTATGTGGTGCTGAGGAATGGAACCCAGGGCCTCAGGCATGCAAGGCAAGCGCTCTACCACTGAGCCACCTTCCCAGCCCCTACCTTCTATTTTTGACATGTGACATCTCATCAAATCTTCCTCGCAACTTCTGGGGGAATGTAATTATTTCCCCCATTTCACTGAGAGGGACACTAACACCAAAAGACATTTGCCCTCTTTGCCACTAAGGAGTGGCAGAGTTAGGAACTAACTGGTCACAGTTCCGTGGGACTGGCTTGAGAAGGCTGCACCAAGTATCACTTGAAGGCCCTCTCACTGCTATGAAGACCCATGGACCTTGGGTCTTGGTGCCCAGAGAGAAAACTTGTCCTGTCCAGAAGTTCCTTGGTTAGGTATTGTGAGAAACTGAAGTGTACTGCTGATTCCCTAGGGCTAGTCCCTACCCCCAGGCCAGGAAACAGAATTATATTCCTTCTGAGTTCAATGAGGGCTGAAGGCCCAGGCACCACCTCCTGTAGAGGTGAGGACCACTGAACTTTAGGAGGGCTCCACTGCAGGACAGGTCAGGAAGACACAGGGCCCAGAGCCCCAGAAACATGGGTCCTAGTCAGCCTCAGAAGCTGGGTGACTCTAGTCAAAACTCTGAGCCTCAGTCTTTGCATCTGTAAAAGAAGGAAAAGAGGACTGTCTCTCCGGACTGTTGAGTGACTTGATGAGGAATGACCTGTGGAACTTGTGCTGATGCTCACAGGGTTGAAAGCTCTTTGCCCCAGACACCAGTGCTTATTCAGGGCTCCCTCCCCATGGACATTCTTGCTTTCTCCAGAAATTCTTAGCATCGTATGCAGAGATGCTGAAGAAGATCCAGGATGAAAGCACGGCACAGATAAAGGATGCTCAACGCTGGAAGGACAGCTGGAAGCGCTCCATTGACACCCTCCAGGGCCTGTACTTGCCCCAACCTTCCCCTGACACCAAATAAAGCTTTGTTTTGTGCCATCACAAAATGGACTGTAATCTATCCCTGAACTGTGCCAAGTACTATAGCTTTATCACTGACAGGGACAATGTCTTCAGTTGTGGAAAAGACGCTCACTCTGAATTTTCCGGAGGCCAGATCTTTGAAAACTGGGGAAACAACTTGCTCCCTGGAAAGTCTATGGTCAAGAGATGTATGGGGAGCTGTTTCTAGAACATGGGTCCTAGTTATGAGAGTTCTAAGTTCTGCTGGGATCTATCACCAGTTTTCATCATCTGGGCCCCTTCCTTCAAAAAGAATTACACAAAGGCTTCTCCTGCCTGGTGACTCTTCCCCTTCCTCCATGTCATCTCCTGAAATGCACAATGTTACCATCATCACCAAGATCTGAATGCATCTAAGCCCAGAGGGTAGATGAGATCAGAGCTGTGCTCAGAACCTCCTTTTCCCATCAGTTAATTCACTGTGCCTCTCAGGACCTGTCCATCATCCCTACCTCCAATGCCAACCAGCAGCCTATACAGTGTGGACCATCCAAGTGTGCTTTCTAGGTCATCATCAGGTGACTTAAAAACAATGTGCTAGCATCACAGGTAATTTGTTAATGTGCAGACTTAGGGCTGGAAGAATGAGAATGGGAGGGATGCTGAGCAGCATACAACTTGAAATCTGCCTGGTTCCACAAGTGCAGACTACCAGGCCCCAAGAGCTGGTCCTGCCTCCTGCCAATTGCCTGCAGAGTCCTTTGGTTACACTGGTTGTCTTTTTAACCTCTGTCAAACTATGTGTCTGTTCAGTGTCACCGTTACCTGACGTAGTTCAGAGCTGTTCCCACTTGTGCCTCTGGTCACATCATGTTACTTCCCACCCTCCTGGCTCCCCAGCCCTATCTCAATGTTATCTTGCTTTGTTTTCACTCTACTCTCCACATATACTTGCATTCATACTTTGTCTCCCCCCATACTGAGCTCTGAGGATTCAGGGACTCAGCAGTTTTCAGTACCCCACGCTGAGTCCACCAGTTACTTTGTACATACTCAGTGATCAGGGTAGAGTTGCTGAGTGAATAAAAGGGAAGATCATGGAGCCCTTTTCCCCTCCTCCCCACATTTCCTACTGACTCTACATTTCCTCTGATTCTAGAGGTAATCATAGGAGGCACAAGGTGGGCCTGCAGTGGGAGGACAGAATGACTGCTATGTGACTCTTCCCTGGCTGCAAAGCCCAAGGCGCCACTGACACAAGAGGCTGCCCATACCTGGGGGGCCAGAGCCATCACTGCAGCCCCCAGGCAGGAACACCAACATACAAATCAGGTTCAGGAGGCCTTTTGGAAGTGCTTCTCCAAGGCATGAGGGCAAGAAGGCATGGAATCCCGCCCTAGCAGGAGGGTGGGTAACTTTGGAAGCCTCCCTTTATCACTTTGCCTACACTTCCTGACCTGTTCAGTTCACTCAGGGCACATCCTTCCCTCCGTTAGGACAAATAAAGACTCAAAGGATCCAGTATTCTGGCACCTTGTACCCTATAGCAAGTCATTATCCACCAAGCCCCCAAACTTCTCTGTTCTGAAGGACCTCCACAGAGATAAAAGCATTTTCTCAGGGCACCAGAACACAACAGGCCATTGATGGACAATTGGGCTAATGGACACATGTTTAGCATCTTTGAAGCCATTTACTCTAAGACCCCCTAGTGTATACTGGAGGAAAGTGAGACTTTATCTGCTATAGCCCCTGTCTATAGTCATGGAGAGGGCTTGCTCATAGCTCTAGGTACCTAGAGAGGTGAATTAGGCCCAGTTTCTGTATTCTCAAGGCTGTCCAGGATCTTAGGAAAGATCCTAGCTTTTTTCCTGCCCATGCTCTGGGCCTCTGGACATGTTGCTCAGAAACCAGATTCCATTGACTTATGGTAGAACTTACTCCAACGTATTTTTTCCCCAGAGTGAGGGGGATGAACACTGGTTTAAGACACAGAACTGTCTAGACTGTGTCCACTTCTGGTTGCCTAGACCTGTCTGTCTCCTAGGATTCAGTTTTCTTCTTACTTGGAACAATGAGCATATAAACATACACTTCATGAAGATGTCATGTCAGGTTCCCTCAACACAGGAAGGGGTAGTACAGTGTGGTGGCTCAGGAACACCTCCCTAACTCAGGAAGATGCTGGGGAAACCACTAATAAAGGCCAGGGAAAGTATCTTTGACCCCATCCCCTATGAACACACATCACACACAACACAGGGCTCTATATCTAGACTGAGAGAACAGGATTCTTGCCTCATTGCCTGCAACTCAGTATGGCAAGATGTTCAATACAGCTGCTGGACCTGGGCCACATGTTCACTATGGGACCAGGAAGTACTACCATCTCACTTAAGCACTAGGACTGAGGATGGGAAAGAAGGGAGTAGTTCCCCAAAGATAAAACTAGATGCTGATCCCAATAAAAATGGACTGATGTTGGTAAGACAAAAGCACGTGATCTCAGAATCATATACAAGATTCAATGTCTAATTGGGCATGATGCATGAGGGAATGTCACAATGAAGGGACATGTCTTGTTCAAGGCCATACAGAAGCAAAATTCACATTAGATAGAGCTACATATACAGTCATGTATATGTCACTTAACAATGGGAACATATTCTGAGAATTGTGTTATTAGGTGATGTCATATGTGATCATCATAGATCACTACATACTTAACACAAACCTAGATTGTACAGGTCAATCACTAATCAAGGAACAAATCACACTAGATGTATAAGGTTTTTGCCTGTGTAACACAGGTTTCTGCTGTGTAAACACAGCGGAGTGTTTTACAGTCATTTTTTATAAGTAGTATGTCCTAAAATAAGGATGTAATAATATAGTAAATACATACAGTAATACAGTAAATACCAGTACCATAGTCTTTTATTATGAATTTCAAATATTACATGCTGTACTTAATTATACATGCTTTATGGAACTAACAATGCAGGTTTGTTTACACCACTAAATGCATGTGAGCGATGTGGTATACTAGGTCACTAATTACAACTGCTATGACATCATGAGGTAATAGGAATTTTTCAGCTCCTTTTTTTTTTTTTCTGGTCATGGGGCTTAAACTCTGGGCCTGGGCACTCTCCCTCAGCTCTTCAGCTCAAGGTTAACACTCTACCACTTGAGCCACAGCACCACTTCCGGCTTTTTCTGCTTATGTGGTGCTGAGGAATTGAACCCAGAGCCTCATGCATGCAAGGTAAGCACTCTACCACTGAGCTACCTTTCCAACCCTAAGCTCCTTGATCTTATGGAACCACCATCATATGATCATATACATAGTCCATTGTTGACCAAAAGATCTTTATGCAGTGCATGACTTTACTAGAACGTTTCCAAACAACAGTGACACAAATAGGAGAGCCATTTATTTCTTCCTGATATAACAGAAGTCTAGAGACTGCAGACAGGCAGTACAAACTGACCTGTTATGGAAGCTCACATGCTCAGAGCATCTCTTTCCTCCTGTTGTTTCATGTAAGGCTGCCATCATCAGGGTCAAGGATGGCGCTATTTCCTTTTCCATAAAGGCTGCTTTTGGAGCTCTAGACAGAAAGATCAATACCACATGTGCACTGCAGAAGAAAGGCAGGATAAATAAAGGCAGGGTGGAGGCGACTTCCCAATGTCCCATGCCACAATTCTGGTCACATCACGGTGGCCTGCACCTATCTGTGAGAGAGGTAAAGAACTTATTCCTTCAGTTTGGTCAATTTGTGCCTTAACTACAAGTGAGTCTCACAATTACAAACTAGGGAAAAATGAAAACTGAAATTTACCAGTGTTCTTTCCCTACAAAAACTCCAAGAGGAAGAAGAGAAGAGGCTGCTTTTAGAGGAACAGGTTATTTGCTTACACAGCACACGCCTTTGTTTCTTGGTGGTTATTTATTCACAGAGATGGGGAAAACTTGATTTCAAATCAGGGTTATGACTGGAATCCCTGCTTCAAACTCCCGAGCAGGATGAACCACAATGCTATCTTTCCTCTCCTCATACCTTGTAAACAAACCTAAGAAAATCCTTTTCTATTTTATAAAGTGGGAAGGATGGGGATAGGAGCTATGAATCCTCTTAAACAAGTAGCATGTTCCTAAAAAGCTGGATTAAAAATTAGTATCTGGGGCTGGGAAGTTGGCTCAGTGGTAGAGCGTTTGCCTTGCATGCCTGAGGCCCTGGGTTCGATTCCTCAGCACCACATAAGCAAAAAGAAAAAAGCCGGAAGTGGCTCTGTGGCTCAAGTGGTAGAGCGCTAGCCTTGAGCTGAAGAGCTGAGGGACAGCGCCCAGGCCCAGAGTTCAGGCCCCACGACCGGACCCAAAAAAAAAAAAAAAATTAGTATCTGGGGGCTGGGAAGTTAGCTCAGTGGTAGAGTGCTTGCCTTGCATGCATGAGGCTCTGGGTTTGATTCCTCAGTACCACATAAGCAGAAAAAAGCCAGAAGTGGCTCTATGGCTCACGTGGTAGGGTGCTAGCCTTGAGCTGAAGAGCTGAGGGACAGCGCCTAGGCCCAGAGTTCAGCCCCCACGACCAAAAAAAAAATTAGTATCTATAATCAAAGAAGCACAATACATTAGTCCTGCCATTTTGATCCTCATAGTAAATGGGGAAAATTTTTTGAGGGTCAGGGGTGGGTGCTGGTCCTAAGCCTTGAACTCAAGGTCTAGGCCCTGTCTCTTGAGCTTTTTGTCCCCTCAAGGCTACTGTTCTACCATTTGAGCCACAGATCCACTAGCAGCTTTTTTGGTGGTTAACTGGAGATACAGAATCTCACAGATTTTCCTGCATGGGCTGGCTTCAAACTACAAATCTGGCATCAAACTTCAAATGTTAGCCCCCTAGGCATGAGTCACCAGCACCCAGAAAAATGAGGTGATATTTAATTAAAATTAATCTAGTCCCTCCCAAAGAAAACCAGTGTACTATTGGTGGGGATGTAAACTAGTACAAGCACTCTGGAAGGCAGTTTCAAGGTTCCTCAGAAAAGTAAACATAGAACTTCCCTATGACTCAGCCATGGGGCGCATCCTGGGTTGACCCATCTACTCAAAATACTGCAAGTCAGGATGTGGGAAACACTTGTGTATCCATGTTCATTGCTACACTATTCACAATAGTCAAATTGTGGGACATCTCAGATGCCCTATAACAGATGAGTAGATTTAAAAAATGGTGGTGCATATATCCAATAGAATTTTACTCATCTATTAGAAAGAATAAGATTATGTCATTTGCAGGAAAATGGGTGGACCAAGAACAATCATGTTAAGTGAGGTAAGCAAAGCTCAAAGAGACACACAGTGTATGTTTTCTCTCATATGTAAAAGCTAGACTTAAAATACAACTGGACATGTGAACTTATACAGGACTCTAGGCATTCACATATAAACAGACCAAAGGAGGGTACTCTTAGGGGAGGAACCTAAAGGTGTAATTTTGCTGACCATTTAAAATATTGAAATGAATTCCAGAAAATAGGAGCTTTTGTTTTTGTTGGTAGTGGTATTTTTTTTTCTTTTGTCTTTTTAGGAGGGACAACAAAGGTCGGATGCAGAAAGGGAAGGAGGAAGGGTGAACAAATATGGTCATGGTATTCAATATGCACTACATAGAAAATGAACTATGTAACTTGTGGGCAGGGGACGAGAAGGGGGAAACTGGGGAAAAGTGAAGGAAAGGGTGACATCCAAAAACGATGTTTACTCATTACCTGACTTATGAAATGGCAACCCTGCTGTATAACACCTTAATAATAACAATAAAATATTTTAAAAATTAATCTACACCAAATAAAAACTGTCTAGATTGCTAAAACAAAATACCATAAGCTAGATGGCTTATAAACAACTGAAATTTATTTCCCACTGTTCTGGAATCAAGGAAGTCTTAATGACAATGCCACAGTTGACGAGGGCCAACTCCCTAGTGAAGGCCCACTTCCTGGTTCATAGACAGCTATCTTTTTGCTGTGTCTTCAGATGGCAGAGGGCAGAGAGGAAGCTTTCTGAAGCCTATTTAGAAGAGCACTATGCTATTCATGAGGGATCCCTCCCACTAACCATTTTCCAGAAATTCCCATCTCCAAATACTGTAGCACACAGCAGATGAATTTGGAGACAAAAACTGATAACACATCTAAGAAAAACTGATAACTGTGAAAACTAAGCATAGTAAATATATTATTTACTAAATGTCAGGGAAGAAAAATATATCTGCCAGGTGATGGTGGCTTATGCCTATAATCCTAGCTATTCAAGAGGCTGAGGATCGTGGTTAGAAATCACCTAGGCAGTAAAATCAGTAAGACCCTTATCAGAAATAAACTACAAAAAAGCCAGAAGTGGAGCTGTGGCTCAAGTGGTAGAACACTAGCTTTGAAGAAAAAAAACTTAGGGACAGTGCCCAGCCCCAAGTTTAAGACCTCAGACAGCAAACACACATACACAAATATCATGGATGTTTCCACCTTGCTAGCTTCAAACCATGATCCTTAAACCTCAGCCTCCTGGGTAGCTAGGTTTACAGGCTTGAGCCACCAACTCCCAGCTAATAATAACATTCTTAATAAAAAGAAAATGTCTGTAAATCAAAAACAAAGAGAATATTATGGTTTGAGTGTGCCCCTTAAAGATTCATGTCAGAAGCTTGGTCCTCAGTGGTACCTTTAACAAGGGGTGGAGCCTAGTGTTAGGTTCTTAGGAACTGGCATATGCCCTCAGAAGAGATTAATGTATTTCTCACAGGACTGGAGTCTGTTCCTAGGCCCTCTCTGGCGTCCTATCTTGCTATGAGATCCTCTACTTACATCTGATCAGTTACCATGATGTTATCTGTCATGAGGCAATACTAGTAGAAGGTTTCATTAGAGCCAGAGCCAAGCTGACTGGACTTTTCATCCTCCAACACTGGGAGCCAAATCTTTTTATAAGTTACCCAGCCTCAGGTTTTGATTATAGTAGTGGAAAAATGGACTAATACACTATACTATATGTTCTTCCTCTAAGATTATTTACTTTTAGAAAATACTGAATGCACTTCATTATTTAGAGCAGTTTTAGGTATACTAAAAAACAGTAGTTCCCATATGCTCTCTCACAAGTTGCTCTATTGTTAACCTCTTGCAGGTGGCTTAATATTAGTACATTAAGAACAAATGAAGTCTACAGTTTAGAGTTCACTCCTTGTAGAATTCTGTAAGATTTGATGAATTCATATCACATATTTACCATTATAGTATCACATACTTTCAGTTGTGCTCCACCTATTCTTTGAGACTCTACAGCCTTTTCTACAATGTCATATACCTGGAATCTATAGTATGCAACCTTCTTAAACTAACCTCTTCCACTTAAAAATGCTTTTATGTTTCCTCACTTTGTAACTAGATATCTCATTTCTAAAATATTCCTATACTCAATTTTGCATTATGATTACAAATACCTGATATAACTACCACTTTAAAATTTTAGCCTATAGTGTTAGGGGTTCTAATCAGTTAACCCACTGCTTTTAGGTGAAGCTGCATATTAAGGCAAGAGTATGGTAAAATAAAACAGCCCACCTTTTGGCTTGAAAGTGAAGAGTAAGTAGGCAGAGGCGTGGGGGGGGGGAGGCAGAGGCGGGGGCAGGGGAGACGGAGGAGAAGGCTGCCCTTAAGGACATAGCCTCATTGACCTGAACTTCTCCTACTAGGCTTCTTTCTCTTAAAGATTTTGCCACTTTCCAATAGCAAACCTGTAACATACAGGTCTTTGGGGGACAGGGAACATGTAAGATTCAAAGTATATTCCATTACCTAGAAGGATAACTTTGTTGCTTGCAGTATTTGGCACTTGTGAAGAAAGCAGCCATCAGTTGATATGTCTTACTAGGTGGAAAAGTGCAGAATCATATGGGAAGATTGTTTAAAATAGCTTTATAAGACATTGTCTTCCAAAGTGACTATGTCATTTTGCATTCCCACCAGTGGTGTTGTTTCACAACATTGCCAGCATTTGCTACTGATAGCCTTCTGCTTTAGCCTTTCTAATAGTAGATGGTAGTATCTCCTTTTCATTAAAATTCCCTAATGACATATAGTGGTGAACATCTCTTTATGTGCTTATTTGCCACTCATATATCTTCTCTGGTGAGCTGTCTATTCAGATTGAATGATTACTTTAATATGGCTTTGGCTTTGCTGTTGAATTTGTGAAAGTCTGTTTTATGTGTGAGACTTTGTTGAGATATTGTTGAGTTTTAAGTTCTTTGCATATTTTTATGCCAAAAACATGTTTATTTTCCATCTGTATATAGTCTTTGCAGAGGTCAGTTCTATAGTTGTTTTGGTGAAGCTGGAGCTTCCCCCTCTGCCTTCTTCCATGTCATTCTCACTACTTTTTATAGTTGATAAGAGTCCATTGTACAGACACAAAACATGCTTACAGACTCATCAGTTAGTAGACATTTAGATTCTTTTCATTTAGGGCTATATAAATCATGCTATTAGGAGTATTTACATATAAGCTTCAGTGTGAAAATTTCAAACTTGCTTTTACTATAACATGCCTCAAGTGTGTAACAATACTCGACAAGAAATTTCCTCATTGCCTTACTCATGTAACTATAACCCCTCTGTACAACACCTTTACAATAAAATAAATTTTAAAAATCCTATGATAATAGTTACCATATATGACTTAAAATAAGTTTTCAAATGAAATGTACTATTCCATTAAACAAATACTTACTATTTGCTCTGTATTCCAGAGATTCAGCATTGGCTTGCCTTTGGTGAAGGGGGTTCATTTTCAGACAGGCAGGAAGTGAACAAGCAGATAGCTTAAAAAAAAAAAAAAAAAAGATCAGGAAGGATGGGACAGCATTTTCCCAACATGAGTTAAGTCCCCACAGAGAGAATGCTCCCACTAAGACTGCCTGGTTGTTTGCCTACGGATGACAAAGGCATCTGGAAGCATCACATCCCCCCAGTCTATTTTTCACCTCACCATCCTGATCTACCAGATGTGGAAGTGGACAGAGGGAAAGTATTCAAATTAGCAGCAGGAAGGATGGATTGAAATTTGAGAGATCTATGGAAAAAAAGAAACTCTGTTATTGTCACAGAATGTGACAAGGTAAAGATCAAGGCTCTGAAAAACTGTCAGTTATTATGGACTTTGTGATTATATCTCTTCTCCCAAATTCACATGTAGAGAAATCTCAACCACATGTGACAAAGGAGGGGGTGGGGCCTTTGGAAGATGATCTAGGCCATGAGGGTGGAGTCCTCATGAGTGGGACTAGTGCCTTTATAAGTGAAACCTCAGGGAGTTTTCTGCCCTCTGGTCACTATGTGAGGCTCCAAGGAAAAGGCAATATAAGGACACAATGAGGAGTCAACAGTCTGTAACCCAGAAGAGGGGCGCCACCAGAACTGGACCAAGCTGGCACCCAGATTTTGGACTTCCAGCCTCCAGAACTGTAAGAAATAAAATTCTTGTTATTTGTAAGCCACCAAGTCTATGGTGCTTAAAGAAGCCCCAAAGGACTAAGGTTGTTGGTAACCCATATGTGTTACATTGGCCAACCAATATTATAGGTACATGGATGTTCATTGAGGTTTGATAGTGGAAAAAATTATTCAGTTCTTAGGCTTTTTTATATTTTTCTTTGTTTTAAAGAGTACTTTATTTCATTCTTTAGATAAAGAGGAGTAGCATAGCTAAACAGGAGTAGCATGGCAGAATAGAAAGTGAATAGGCTTGATTTCTTTACTCATTTATTCATTGATTGAAAATATTTATTGTAAACTATGTCAAGCACCGGAGTTCTGCAGTCATGATTAGGGAGATATTGCAAACATACATATGCTTTGTATAGAGTGCCCATAATTGCAATGATGTTTATAAACAAACTCAAGTTTATATAGTTCAGCCTATAAACTTGTTCAGGAATGTACACTGCACAGGAAGCACAAAGCCCTGTGGGTGCTGATCATTGCAGAGTCACCTTTGATGACTCTTAAGATTAACAGCTGCCTTCCCCAGCAATCTCCTTTCCTGGTTTACCCTGACTGGTAGCTGGCTATCGCTTATTAGCCAATAACACTCTTTTACCTCATTCCCAGTGTTCTGGGTTCTAAGTGCAAATACAAAATGTCCTGTATAAAGTGGACAAAATCAAAGATGTCTGTTTTAAATGAAAAAGACTAGTGAGTTGTTAGTGCTAGCAATTTATGCCTATAATTCAGGTGGCTAAGATCCAGAGGATCATGGTTCAAAGCCAGCCCGGAAGAAAAGTCTACAAGACTCCATCTTCCAAAATAACTACCAAAAAGCCAGGCTGCTGGTGGGGTTAAAAAGAAAGTGTGAGGGAATAAGAGGAAAATTGGAAAAATTAGGTTAAGAGAACTCCAAGGAGACTGCTAGAAAGAATGATTTTTAACTTCCTTAACTGGTATGCTAGGGAAAATAAGGTAATTTTGTAGTGAGGTGGAGTGGGGTCACAAAATTCTACCAAAGACAAATGCATGTATCTCTACCTCTTGGTATAAACTGTAATTTCCTGCTTAGCTTTGTCTCTGGGTGGCATTAACTGTGAGCTGTTGGAGTATTTCAGCAGGAGCATCCAAACCTATGTGAACCAGTACCCCATCTTTCATGAGAGGTACTTTGTACCCTTGCATTTATTCTCATGAAATGAAATTCACAGAGAAAATCTACCTATAAGACTTACTGTGTAGTAAAATGATATAAAAAGTTATTTGTGTTGATACACAAAATAGGTTTGTCATCTACATAAATTATTAGCAAGACATTCACATGTTGACTGGGGCAAGAGAAATTCCTCTGGTAAGAGGAAAGGACACTAAGCATCCAAATTGGCCCATTAACACCTAACAGGTGGCCCTGATCACCATGGCAACTAAAATACCCTCTTCTATGGCCAAGATACCCCTGTGGGGAGATATTGGCCAGCCCCTGGAGGCCTTCTGAAGGCTCTTTTGCTACTTACTAGATTCCCTTTACTATTGAGGGGAAGAACCAAACAGAAATACTAGAACCAAATAGTATAAACACTATTATTGAGGCTAGAACCAAAGCCAAAGCCTTTTGGCTTTGGAGTTAAAGCAACCTCTGAATTTAACAAAAGATCAATGTGCTTTTGCTTCTGGGTTAGTGAATCCATACTACACATCTCCTATGCACTGCGTGGCTTCTTTTCATTGCCTCCTTCCTTCCTTGTTCCCAGACAGCACTGTAGTATAATTCTTCTACTAGTAGGTTTACTATTATAGAACTAGTAGCACTGTGGTTGAATGTCTTGATTAAAGTGACAGTCCCTATCTGAAGGCCCACCTAACAATTGGGTCTCCAAGAAACCTGACAATTCTTAATACCCTTTGAATCATTCTTATTTTGGAGTCTTATCTAAGGCAGAGCTGTGTGAATGCCCACAACTCTTAAGAGGGCCAAGAGGATCTCTTAGACAGCATAGCCCCTATACTGATAGTTCTGTGACCCTTCTCTACACAGCATCGCAGTAAGCTTTCATTATCCTGTTTCCCACCGTTGCATGGCAGTGTGGCCTCTAAAGCTTCGGTGATCAGTCCTGCTGGGGATTAGGCTCTTTTAGCTGACTCACCTTGGAGGCCTTTGTGGGCAGCTTAAGGGGTTTTGCTTGATCAGCACATCCATAGTTTGACAAGGGCCTGGATTTAAGCAGGGCTCTGGCAATCCCTCCCTTTTGTTTTATGTTTTTTCCCCTTACTCAGTTAAAACAAATGCAGTTGCTAGAAATTTCTCTGCATTCATCTAATAGGCAATAGCTGATAGAAGAGGGAGTGATTATGTTTATTATAAATCACAAGTAGATCTATCTAAAGATTCCTTTTTTCCAGGAATCTATTCTTCCTGACCTTATGTAAGCAAAACGTTTATGAGGCTGGTTTTCATCTTATATGCACAACAACTTTGAATATGTAAGAGCATCAGAAAGGGATGCTTCTAAAACTCTTTGCAATGAAATAATGTAGAAGATGAAGATGAATAAAATGAGATCTCTTCTCAAGTTGTTCAGCGAGAAACACTAAAATGTATCTGCAAGACAAACAGAGTGGTCTGGAAGCTCAACTAAAGGAGCAATCATCTGAGGTGAAGGTTTCCAGAAAGGTGTCCTGAGAGGGGAATTACCCAAGACACTGAATAATGACAAAGCTAAGACCTTGTGGTTCATTTGATAGCATAGGAAGTGATGGAAATGAGTGGGTTTTGGTTTGTGTTTTAAGAGACAATATAAAAAAATAATAGACAAATTTGGATGGGAAGTGAGATGCCCACAATAGAGATCTCTCAAATGGCCACTCTAGATTTTGGAAGGGATGTTTGCAACACTTCCTGATAGCTGTTAAGGTCTGAGGCTCTGACAGAGAGGAAGAAGAACAGAGCTTTCTTAGGCTATTGCGAATCCCAAAATGAGATGAGAAAAAAAAAGCTTGCTTCAGATATGCTCCTGAAATACAGTTGATGTCTTCCCTTCACACTAAATGGGGCTTGCTGAGGTGGTGCTAGAAAAGAGGAGAGGAGGCAGACTCAAGCCCGCCACTAGCTTTGGGCCTGGTTGTCTTGGACAGATGTCTTGGTGTCTGTATGTAATATGGTTCTCCCCAAACAAGCAGGTTCCCATGTATACAAAAAAAATGCATGAAGGGCTTTCAGTGAAGGGTTTACAATGGAAATACTTCCATCTTTCTACACTCAGGATAAGCTGGAAGCAGAGTCCTCTTCCTTCTTTATACATGGTCTTGATTTTCACTTCCTCCCACACAATAAACACCTTCCGTTGAAGTCTCCAGACAGGCACAGGCGACCTGCCACACTATTGCCTAATGCCTATCCACCAGAGCAGAACTCCAAAAACGTCCCCACAGCATTGGGGATGGCAAATGTTTACATTCCTTTCCTAAAAGAGACCCTGGGGCTACAGACTCCTTCCCCATGATCTAAGAACAAGTTTGGCCTTTTGTTGGGGTATAATGTCCTGCACTAGAGTTTGGTCCATTTTGAAACTCTACTCTTTGTCCCCAAGACATATATTGTCCCCGGAGGCAGTTTATAATGTGGGTTCACAGTGGGGCTGTAAGGACTCCTAACACTCGGTGAAATCACACCCCAGATTTCTCTCTGTATGCTTCTTTCACTATTCTGATCTCCTTTCCCAGAAAAGATTAAGAACCATTGGGTCTAAGGAATAACCAACTTTTCTAAGGAATAATCAATCTATGTCATCTCTAATACCCCTAAATTCTCCTGAAATCCAATTACATCTAGGACATGGATAAATTCTTAAACCATCTGGGCCTTGGGTCATTTTGGAAAAAAAGAAAAGCTAAACACAACTTCCTATAGGTCAGTGACCCATGGACTTCTAAGAACCTTCTGACATGACTCAGATGAAAACTGACCCATAGAATGAACATTTTACTTAATAACATATATAAAAAGCCAATATACACATGAAAACAGATCTCAATATCATTAGCAATAGAGAAATGCAAATCAAAGCCCCAATGGTATATTCCTATTCATCCACTGGAATGCTAAAACTAAAAAGATCAACAATTCCAAGTAGTTGGAGTAACCAGAACTCCTAATTTAGAGAAGTGGTAGTGGACAGGAATGGGGTCCTAAATGGTATAGCTACTTGAGAAAAGTCTGACCGGTTTCTGCACAGTTCACTTACCCTACAACCTGCAAGCTCTATTCCCCAGGGTATATACGAGGAAATTATCTGACCATACAAGGCCCCGGAAATGGTTAAGCACTCATACCTAACATCCCCAAATTGGAAACAACACAAATGCACATTAAATGGTAATACATAAACAATGCCATATCCAGCCATACACTACACTTCATAAAAACGAACTGACTGATAGTACAACAGGGATGATTCTCAAGTGCATTCTGCCAACTGAAAGAAACAGACACAAAAGGTTATACATTGCAGAATCCATTTATATGACATTCAAGAAAAGCAAAGCTGTGGGACAAGAAATCCCACCAGGAGCTACCAGGAAGTAGAGATAAGAGGGCAAAGGGGAACTTTTTGGAGTGATGAATTCATTCTGTATCTTGCATGTGGTACAGGTACATGGTGAACTACATTTGTTGAAACTCAAAGAACGGTACAGTTAAAATACCTGCTTTATGGAAACTGTTCATTAATAAAGTTAGTCATAAAAAACTAGCTGCATAGCATTTTTTCTTTGTATATAGCCAAGTCCAGATATGGAACACCTTTGGAAGAACGATGGATCTCAGGCTTGAGGTCACTTCAAATCCTTTTATAATATATTTACATACTAAACTCTGGAGGTTTTTACTGATTTCTCATTCTCTCTGTTCCTCAGCTACTTTTTTTCATCTTTCTCATCTTAATGTAGAACCAAGGATATAATGAACACTGCAAAGTCCAAATTGCAGGATGGCTGCATTTTTTGTTCTATTATAGCCACTGAAAAGTTTAGAGTGGATTGTAAGGTACAGAAAGGAGGAAAAGGTTTGAAATAACTCTGAAACAGAACAGAGGAGATGCAGTTTCAGACTCAGGCATTTAGGCATATTTAGTCAGGGACCAGATGTGAGAGTATGAAAGGAAACAGTGTTCAAAGAAAGCTCTGTTCAAACAGTTCCTCATTGCCTTTAGTAGAAAGCCCAAATCCTGAGCATGGGAGAGCAAGCGAATTTTCATGATCTACTTCCAATCTATTCATTGCCTACTGCATCTTTTCACGGAACTGAAAGCTCTTTAAGCATGGTCTTATCAGCATCCCAGAGTTTTGTTATTTAACAGCATATGTTCAAAATACTGGCTTAATTATCCTGCTGAAGAGTTGCAGCATCTCCTTTTGGGGATATGGCAAACAAAGCTTCTATGACTATTCTTGCATGGGTCTTTCATATTTTCATTTTTCTTGGATAAAAACCTGGGTGTGAAACTGCAGGGTCATATGGTAGGTTGGTATGTGAATGTAATGGAATACTACTCAGCAATGAAAAGACATAATCTACTGGTGTATGCAGTGATATAGATGAATCTCAATCAGCATCAAATTATGCTGAGTGTAAGAAGTCAGACCTTCCCTCCAAATTTACATTTATAGTAAGTTTCTAGAAACTGCAATCAAACCCATAGAAACAGCAGAAGAGCAGTTGGGGGCTAAGAAACAGGGGAGCTCAGGAGGTAAGGATTCCAACAGGGACATGAGAAAACTTTTGGGTGTGATGAATATATTATTTTTTTATTGCAGTGATGGTGTGTTTCACAGTTGTGTACATGTCAGACTCACTCAATTTTGTATATCTTAAACCTATGTGGCTTGTGGTGTGTGAGTCACACTGTTTGGAGTTAAGCAGCAAGCTCTCTTAAGAGAATGACACGGAGAGGGGTGGACATTGGTTGAAGCAAAGCGCGTGTTTAAAGGAATTACTATGCAGAAGTGAATAAAAATTGGGCACCCAATACTTTTAGAACAACTTTGACAAATGCTTATTTAATAGGTTGTCATGTTCTGAGCATTATCTGAGAATAGAATCCCCAAATACCTTGCACGGTGTGGAAAATAGGTGTTGAGGAGCCCTAACAGGCAGAGGAGGGGATGGGGAAAGTCAGGCTGACATTATAGCCCACCTGGGGGTGGGGGGTGGGGGGAGGTAAGAATGACACCAGACCAAAGGGCCTGCGGACACCTGGGGTTCCGAGGGGGCCAGGTTGGGGGTGGGAGGGAATGTCTAGAATAATGAAGTTACAGTCCCGGATGTGGAAGATAAGAAGGGGCGAGAGCGGAATGAACTGTGGGCCAGGGTGAACACCGAGCCGCCACGCCCCCCTGCCCCCCAGCCTCGTCCCAGCCGAGCCCCACGCGTTACCTGGCGCTGTCCCCGAGGAGGCGCGCCCTCATCCACCCCGCAAGCCCGCGTCCACCGCGACCCCGGCGTGGGCACGCGCAGAAACCGCTAGGCGGTGTCGGTTTTCCTTCCCACGCGAGGACGCCGGCGTGGGGTCCGACGCGCCCGCGCGTGCGCAGAGGGCTGAGCCGAGCCGGCGGGGGGCGGGGCCGGAGCGGAGCGGGGCGGGGCCGAGCCGGGCGGGGCGCGGGGGGCCAGAGGTGTTTCCCGAGCCGGCCGGCCGCGGGGCGGCTCCGGCGGTGCGAGGGAAACCGAAAGTGGGCGGTGGCTGAGGCGGGGGCCCCGGCGGAGACGGCGGCGGGAGCGGGATCCAGAGGCGAGGGGGACGGGCCGGGGGCCCCCCCAAGGACGAGGTGAGCGCAGGTCCTGAGGGGGCCCGCACGACAGGTGCGGAGCCCCGGCGGGCGGGAGGCGGCGTCTGGAGGTGCGGTGCACCTGGGTGGCCGGCGGGACGGGCGGGGGTTCCCCCAGGCCCCAGGGCCTCTTTCCTGCAGTCGCCCGGGACGTCCGGGTCCGACGCCCGGAGACCGGGCGGGGACGCCGGGGGAGTTGGGATTCCAGAGCGTTGTGATTTAAATCGCTGGAGAGAACCGGACGGCCCTGAGGCCGCCGGGGCAGCCCGGGGGCCGCCCGGGTGGGAAGACACCGCAGCGAGGGCGTGGACGGGGCGGGAGAGGCTGACCAGGAAGTGGTTCCTGACGGACGCGGCGGCGGTCGTCCGCCGGGGGCCGCGGGCCCCCGCGGCCGACCCCGGGGAGCTCACCGCTCCGAGCCGCCGCACACGAGCCCGTGCAGGCCGCTCAAGAAATGCCGGAGCCTTGCATCCGTTCCTCCCCACGGGGAGCGCCGGCCGGGAAACGTGGATCCGACTTCCCTCCCACCCCTCCAGCCAGGTCGGGTCTTCAGCTTCAACTTGTCCGGAGGGAATTTGCAGCTGGCGTCGGTTCTCAGCTCCCATCCACTTGAGGGGTGTAAAGCTTTCCGTCCATACTCAAGGGCCCCGCTCACAAGTAATTTCAAAGAACCAGGGAGGGAAATATCTGACTGTGTTGGCAAAGTTCGGGTTCCAGAGGATTCTGATAACCGTCCAACCAAACCTAGCGCAAACAACGACGGCAACAAAAAACCACCACCACCACCAATAACGAAACGACACCCAATCTGGTTCATTTCCTGTCACCTCACTCCACCCGTGGTCGTGCAGATGAGAAGTGCTCTGCCTGGACACTGGGAACAATATACTGTGGAAGGGAAACTTAGACCCTGGTTCTAGTCTGTCCCCGGGCTGCTTTAAGGTGTATGAAAGTGTGTGCGCACGCATGTGTGCGCTTTCCAGGCCTGGAATCTGGGTCTCTCAATTTAATAATTTTGTGATTATGAATCAGTTGCTCACTTTGAGCTGGGTTTTCCTATGTGGCAAGTGGAAATACTTAATTTACTCTGCAAAGGCTTTTTCAAGATAAACCCTCTAAAGATCCTTTGGCTCATTGAGGCAAACTACATTTAACTCTTTTCAATCAAATTATTTTACATAATTGGATCTCTCTCACTCTCGTGTAAAGACCTTTAATTTTTAAATATAAGAGAAGTTGGCACGTAGTGGAGACCTTTTTTCCTGCAATTCTACACAACTGATACTCATTTAGTGTCAGTTACATGCAAAAGTACTTTGTAGGTTATGGGAATTGTTCCTAAGGCAAGATAAATTAGAACTCACATCTCCTACTCCAGGGCCATTGGGTGACACAGTCTTCCTTTTTGCTAGTTAAACATAATGGACAGTGAAACAGCAATTGGCAGTGCCTTTGGATTTTAGTCCCTGTAGACTGGAAGTGAAATGTAATCCTCACTAATGCCCTTTTAAGTATACTACTTGAAAGTAGCTGAAAGGACTATTGTGTGTTGCATCAAGAGATTTAAACTCCTTGGAGGATCTCTCTCTCTTAAATTGTCTGTATGATATAATCTAGTTAGATATTTAATACCAACTCTGTTCCCTTTGCAAGAACTGATAAATGCTTTGTCTCAGGACACTTTTCATGCAGCAGAAGTTGCATCTAATTTTTCCAATTGATTTTGGGATTTAGTGTTATACTACAACTTACATATGAGACAAGAAAAATGTAATGAGCTAAATGGTACAGTTAAAAATATTTGAAAAAATGCATACATGAGAGTCAGACTAGTTTGCTAAAATCTTTTGGGCACCCATGGCTATAGAAAATGCAAATGACTGAACCAGCTCATTGGTTCAATGCATCTGTCTAGGATGATGCATCAAAGCCAGATTCTTCAGAAAATTAACTATGACTCACAAAATACAATTTGAACTATAGTGAGGATTGTTTAAATTTTGCTTCCCTCAAGGTTATCATTACCTGCCCAACTTCTGGTATGTTAATTAGCATCTTAGGGTGCCTACATGAATTGTGTAGCAAAAAGAGGAAGGACTAAAGTAGCTGTAAAGTTGTCTCTGAAATTTTGTTACAGTTGGCAGTTCTGTTGATTTGGATGTCATCCTTAAATTTAAATATTGCAAGTGTCTTGTTGCTTGGTTGAAGGACTAGTCACTAAACATGCCTCCAGGTTCCCATTTGAATTCCCTAACTCAAAATGAACTTTCAGAAGCCTACTGTACATATTAGAAGCAACTGTGTAAAGGGAAGCCCTAGTCTGGGAGCCTAAAGTTGGAGTTCTGCTGATTCTGACTACAAATATATGTGAGAGCTGGAATGTTCATGTCAAATCTCAGTTTTCCTAATATGATAACAGCAGAGTTTGGAAAAGATGCCCACTAGCATTCTGTGCTCCTCCCACCTCCCCATATTTGAGGTTGAGTGCATGTCTTATTCTGCTTTCCTGGGCTGGCCTGGATCTTAGGTATTGGGAAATTGTGGTTTGAAGGAACTCTGCTCCAAAACCCTTTGTCAAAGTAGTAAGTGACTTTTTGCCTATTGGGCTAGAAATCTTGGAGACCTTCTGACTTTCTTACCAACTGGTAAGTGTTTGTGAGGCAAGTAAGAGTATCTGGGAAGTTCTGATATTTCAAATTTAACACTATACTAAACATTTCTCCAGTATACCCAAGGATTATTATCATTACAGTCTTAGCCATTTAATGCATCCATTTTCAAACCATTTCTTACCTTCACCATGCTTCTACATCATTTTTTATTAAATAACTATTGATATTGAACTAAAAATAATAAACTCAATTTTTATAGTTAAATTATTCCTATATACTTTAATTTGCCACCTTCAAGAAGATCTCAAAAAAAATCATGATATCAAGGTTTAATAAAACTCAAAGCATTTTAAAGCATCATATATTAGATAATATTTAAGCTTTAACTTCCTTTTTGTTCGGTGCATAAAGAGATACAGCTAATGGAGGAATTGCAAGTGAGCTTGGAAGTGACATCCATGAGACCAAGACACACACCTGTTTATTCCTCTGAGTTGTGCTGAATTTATATGCTTCTTACCAGTGTTGAGGTCTTCAACTTGCAGTCTAAGCTTAGGACTGCCCTTCACTCCAGAAAGTTGCTTTTAGGGTTAGAGTGTTCCATGTAGCATACTTTAGAAAAAGTCTTACAGACTGCAACCATGTGGACAAGCATTGCTTCCTACTCTTCTCAAACAGGAGATCTTTTCTGTAGCTTAAAAAAATTTTTTGTGAGATCTCATCTCTAGTAATTCTAGTATTCATTGTTTGATTAAATACAAAATTATTAAATGCTATTGTAACTTTGGTAACAAGCTTGTGTTTGTGAATTCCAGCAGCATCTGCCTACTCCTAAAAACAGAAATGTGTATAAGTGTGCAGCATTCACCAGTGTTTGAGCAGCACTTACCGCTTGCTGGGATGTGTGCATTTCCTGGATGTGTGCACTCCTTGCAGGAATGTTGTTACCCTGACTCAGGCCTGCTTATTTGCCAGCTGGTTTTCCAATACAATTTGGTGACAGTAACAGTTGTTTCATTCAGTTTATAATAATCATTACATTTTAACTTTTTTTTTCTGGTATCGGAGATTGAACCCAGACAGAGCCTCGTGTATGCTAGACAAGCATTTGTACTAGTAATCTATATCCCAAGCCCCTTCAGTCAATCATTGAAACTTGAAAATACTTTTCATAACAAATTGGAGTCAAGGCTATTTGTTCGAGAGCTAATATGCATTGTGCGGAGTTTTTGTAAGTAGGAGATCAAAATACTGATGGTAGCTAGAATAGAATTTCTTGCTAATCCAGCATCTATTTATTGAGTTCTCATTGACACTAGGGATTCCGTAGTGAAGAGATACACATTCCTGCTTTCATGAATCTATGTTCAAGTGAAGGAGATAGACTGCAAAATTAAATTAAGAAGATTATTTGACCATGCAACATGTTAAGGAGAAGAATAATGCAGCGTAGGTGGAAAGAAAGTCCTTATTCCAGGGGTCCATGTGGCTTACCACTTCACCTTCCTCAGGTATTTGTTCATACACCACCTTCTCAGCAACACCTTCCCTGGATACCCAGTACAAAAGTCATAACCAGGATCCCAGCTGCCCAATGTTCTCTATTCCTTCAGTATGTATGGGACAGCTTCACCTCAGATGCTTTGCATCTGCATATTTGGATATGGACTCTAGTGGAAATCACATTCTTTGTATCTACAAGAAACATAATCAAGTCTTGAAGAGGACACTACTATTCCTACTAATGACTTCCGCAGTGACTTAGGGTCTGAGTGTGGCCTTCACCTTGTTCCTAGATTAATTGCCCTACTTGGGAAAATTCCTTCTGATAGCTGTTTGAGAAATAAGGAAGGTTAGATGAGGACATTTTAGGAATGGGACAGAAGATTGTTCTCTTGATGGAGGAGGAAGGTGAAGGCTTTCATGTTGGGCAGCCCTCAAATACCTGTTAAATACCAGTTGATATTTGGATTATGCATTCTAGGAAATAATATATTTATTGAATATATGTTCTCTTCTACTGACAGTATCACACTTTTGGTTTACTGCAGTTTTGTAGCAGGTCTTGAACCTTATGGTATCGGTGAGGACCTTCAGTGTGACAATGGGTAGGAGTTTGAGCATGAACATTTTTTCCTCTGTTCCCAATCTCAAGGAAAGAGCATTTATTCTCTGTTACATATAATGTTAGCTATGGGTTTACATAGATTACCTTTATTAGGCTAAGGATGTTTCCTTTTGTTCCTATTTTCTGAAAGTTTTTAATGATAAAGGGACTTTGAATTTTGTTCTGTTTTTTCACTGATATGAGCATATGGTTTTACCTCCTTTTGTTGAGTTAGCCTTGCATTCTAGAATAGATTTTTTTTCTTTTGGCCAGTGCTGGGATTTGAACTCTGGGCCTGGGTACTGCCCCTGAGTTTCTTTTGCTCAAGGCCAGTGCCCTACAACTTGAGCCACGGTGCCACTTCTGGCTTTTTTAAGTAGTTTATTGGAGATAAGAGCTTCATGGAGTTTTCTGCCCGCAATCCTTAGTTCTTAGCTCCTGAGTAGCTAGGATTACAGGCATGAGCTACTGGTGCCCGGCTAGAATAAATCTTAATGTGTAACTTTCCTGTTTATTGTTTAGTTTGATTTTCTAGGGTTAGACATTTTTGTAGTCACATAGGAGATAATTGGTCTATTTTAAAGTGTTTTTTCTGATTTTTAGTATAAGTATCATGCTGGCCTCATAGAATGAGTTTAGAAGTGTTTCCTTCATTCTGTCTTATGAAAGAGTAACACGGATTTCTTTTATAAAGTTTGGTGGAATTTGCTAATAAAGCAGTCTGGGCTTTGAGCTTTCCTTTTGTGAAGCCCAGGTAAGAAAAATAAATTAATTCTTTTAGAAAATGTAAGAATATTCAGGTTATCCATTTCTTCTTGAGTAAGCTTTGAAATTGGTGTCTGTAAATGAATCTATCCATTTATTTCATTTATCAAATTTATTGGCCTAACTTGTTTTCCTTTATTATTTTTGTTTTATTATTTCTTTTTATTTTAATATTGTTGTCAAGGTGAATACAGTGGAATTATAGTTATATAAGTAATGTAGTGATTACATTTCTTGTCTAACTTGTTACCCCCTCCCTCACATTTCTCCCTTTTTCCCTCCCCCAATTCTGTACAAGTTGTACAGATCATCTCCAACATGGTGTCTTGTGAGTATCGCTGTGACATAGGTTCCCCCTTTGTCCTTTGCTTCACCACTTTGTTGTTCCCCTTCTCTTCCCTAGTTCAGATAAACGCATATACCCAGGGTACCAAAATTGAATACAGTGACAACAGGGGATAAACCATAGGGGGGAAAGCAAAAAGAAACATAGCACATTGAGAAAAATATTTAAAAAAATATATCTGTAGGATCTGTACTAATAGTCCCTCTTTCAATCCTATTGTGGTAATTTGTCTTACCCATTTTATTGATGTTTTCAAAGAATTAGCTTCAAAATTAGGATATTGTTGTTTTTAACTCTGTTGTTGTTTCATCATTCCCATATTGATTTCTGCTTACCTCTTTAGTTCCTTCCACTTGCTTTGATATAATTTACTTTTCTTTTTTGAAGGTAGGAGATTAGATCATTGATTTAATATCTTTCTTTGTAACATAGCATGACATAAAATACAATGCTATAAATATTCCCCTAATACTCTTAATGCACTCAGAAAGTTTTTATGTATTATATATTCACTTTGTAAGTTTTTTTCAGATGTTTTTGATTATTGAGAATTTAGCAAATACCTGGGAAACATTGGAATCTCTTTCTGTTACTGGTACCTAATGACTTTTTCCAGGTCACGGAATATTACTTTTATAGCTTCAGTTATTTTGAAATTGGTTGAATGTTGGCTTTTAATATGATTATATTGTTGTTATTAAGGTGTACAGAGAGTTTACCATTTCGTAAGTCAGGCAAATTAACACATTTCATTTTTTATTAATGTCACCCCTTCCTTTGCTTCCCCCACCCATATGTTTTTAGTCCAAAAATAAATTGTTTTGGTAAAATTTTCATGTGTTCTTAAAAAGCATCTTTATTCTACTCTTCTTGGAGTAAGACATTCCAGTGAGACCAATTGGGTCAGTCTGGTTGAACATAGCTGTTCAGCTATTCTATAACCTTAGTGATTTTTCTGCCTACTGGTTTTTATCAATTATTAGGAAGGGAGTTTGGAATCCTATATCCTTTGTACTTCCAGCTCTCAGGTTTGAGTGTGTTTTTTTTTTTTCTTTTTTAGCTCTCTCACCTAAATCTTGCCACACTTAGGGAGGTTAACTCCATGTACATTATAGAATGTCCCTTTTATCCCTGGTAATAGCCTTTGTTCTGATATTAATATGGTCATAGTATTTGCACAGCATATCTTTTTCTGTAGTTTTACTTTTAACCTATGATGATAATGCTTACTTTTATGTCTGGTCTACCAATCTCTACCTTTTTATTGGGATATTTCAGTTATTTACATTTAATGTATTAGTATGGTTGGCTTTAAATCTACTATTTTGCTAGCTTTTTTCTACTTTCCCTATATTTTTGTTTTTATTTTCTCTTTTTTCTCCCTGCTTTTTCAGCTTATATTCTATTTGTATTATATTCTATTTTATCCAATTTTATCTTTACCACTGGCTTATTAGTTACCTCTTAATAATTTTGTGAGTTTATTTATTTATTTATTGCCAGTCCTTTAGCTTGAACTCAGGGCCTGGCATTAGCTCTAGGCTTCTTTTGCTCAAGACTAGTACTCTACCACTTGAGCCACAGTGCCACTTCTGGCTTTTTCTGTGTAAGGAATTGAACCTAGGGCTTCATGCATGCTAGGCAAGCATTCTGCCACTGAGCCACATTCCTAGCCCCTAGATACATTTTTATAACATTCAAATAATATTTACTTATTATATTTATTATAAATAGTATAATTACCTTCCAGTGGTAGTTCTCCTCTCATGATTTTTGATGTTATATGTTCTACTTTTACATATATTAGGGAACAATTTGGTTCCTGATGGAAAAACCTTAATAATGGTAATGATTATATTTGAATATTTTTCAAACCTTAGACATAACTCATTTTATATGTCTAAGATTTGAACATCTTTTTTTGGGGGGGGGTCCAGTTGTGGGGCTTGAATTCTGGGTCTGGGTGCTGTCCCTCAGCTCTTCAGCTCAAGGCTAGCGCTCTACCACTTGAGCCACAGCGCCACTTCCAGATTTTTTCTTTTTGCTTATGTGGTGCTGGGGAATCGAACCCAGGGCCTCATGCATGCAAGGCAAGCGCTCTACCACTGAACCACCTTCCCAGCCCACAGATTTGAACATCTTGTAGGTATTTTTTTTTTCTGTGTCCATCTTCCAAATGACAACCTTCCACATATGTCCACTGTTTACCCTATCTTGTCTCCCTCAGTAAATCTATCGCCTCTAACCTAAGTTCCTACTGCACATATGTACATGGCTATCCTATGAGCCTTTACATGTCTAAAATGAATCTGCTCTCTTCCTCTCTTGTAAATCTGCATCCACTCCACATGCATTATTATGGTCCACCATGTTTCTTAGTAGGAAACTTGGGAGCCCACCTCAGCCTCCATGCCAATTAATTCCTAAGGATTCTACCTCTTAATTATCCTCCAACTTAACTTTTTGTTTATTCCTAAAACCATTTTCAAATCTTCCTCATTTCCAAGAAGTTTTGCAGCCTAAGAAGTTCTTCTAACTTACCTTCCCCAGTGCTGAATACTGGTCTTTCAAAATCAGAGCTAATCATTCTCTTTCATAATTGGAACTTTTTTAAAACCCTATATTACTTTTGAAAAAAATACAAACTATTAGCATAATGTGTCTGTTTCCAAGTCTGCCCCCTTCCCAGTTCTCTAGTTCCTCTCGTAGCCCTCAGCTTAAGAGTCTCAACCAGTTATGTCCAACTACATAACTGCCTGGAATTATCTGAATCCATGTCCTTCTCTCCTACATCCATGCCTCTGCACTTTGTGTTCTCTCTAGACCCACAGCCTACCCTCTTCCTCCAGGCTTGCCTGATTCCATCTTGCTATCAAGACTCCTAGGCTTCCTGTCGTCTGGGAACAGTCCCTAAAGTCTTCCATCTCAGTCCATCTCAATGCCTTTCCAAGTTTCTCTATACATTCTCATGGTTCACTATGTTTCCTACCATCATAGTTTCCCCAGCTTTGTCAGTAACACAGGAAATATTCACTATTTATTTTTTTAAATTTAATTTTATTTTATTTGTGAACATACTGTACAGAGGAGTTACAATTACATGGGCAGGATAATGCGTACATTTCTTTCCAAGCATTGCAGCCTCCTCCTGTGTTTACCCTTCACATCCCTTCCCAGCCTCCCCCCTCCCCCCAATATTCACTATTTATAATCTAACAAGCTTAAACTCTGAAAGTCTGTTTGCATTCAGAGTAATGAGCCATCATATAGTAACCAACCAATGTTCTTACAGGGGAAGATGCTGGAAGCAGACCTGGTTTCAAAGATGCTGCGGGCTGTTCTGCAGTCTCATAAGAATGGGATAGCATTACCCCGGCTGCAAGGAGAATACCGATCCTTGACTGGAGACTGGATCCCCTTCAAGCAGCTGGGTTACCCTACTCTAGAAGCCTATTTGAGAAGTGTGCCAGCAGTTGTCAGAATAGAGACTAGTAGATCTGGAGAGGTAAGTAGGCAATTGTGCAGGTACAAAGAATCAAACTGATTTAGAAACATCTACTTGGGACTTTCATACCAGTGGTAGAAAAGTACCAGCTAGGTACTTTGAGATCAGCAATGCTATGGCGAGGATAAAAGTTAATTAAAAAAATTAGTAGGAAAACATGCTTTACCATCACTTATCCCCCCAGACAGGTTTAATCCTCCTTTTTATGTGCACCTTGTAACACATCTGTGGGACACTTGACATGATATTTTCTATTTAGTTCCCTTTCCTTCTTTTTTCCTTCCTAAGTTTCTTGAGGATGAAAGACACTTTTTACCCATCATAGTTGACTTAATAAATCTATGTTGAATGCATGAAGACCCAATGTCCAAATGAATAAGTTAATAATGCATCAAGTACTTCTGTACCATGAAGTACTTAAATTTTGCTTACCAATTTGGGACATTTTAAATGTTCTGAGTTTTAGCTATTAATATAATCCCTTACTGAACATACTGACCAGGTAACACTCTTCCTTTGAATTATATTCTCAAGAACAAAAGCCTGGGCCAAAGAAGACAATAGTATAAAACTGCATTGTTTTCCTGTTCTCCATTTCTGTTTAAAGTCCTGAAAAACATCTAATTCCTGTAATCTACACACTATACATATTTTTCTCTTATACCCTATGTACTGTCATAACAATTTTTCAGTCAAGAGTAATAAATCAGGCCCCTGTGTTTTAAGCAGGGTACTTTTTTTAGGGGTGTGTGTGTGTCATGCCTTGTTCTCATACCTTTGCCTGTGGGACCTTTTGAGATCCCTTTGGAATTCTGTGGCTCTAATGAACCCAGTTGAAACTCCAGGTCTAAAGGAAGCCTGTTAAGCTGAAAATTCCCAAGGCTAGCTTTACTGTGTGACTTGGAAGTTTATCCAGTTTTCCTGAGCCTCTGCTGCTCCATGTGTGAAATGGGGATCAAATATATCTCATGGATTCTGTGAGATAACACATGCAGATCACAGTTTTATTTTAGTTCCTTTGATAATTGCGTTCTAACTAGTACACTGTAGATGTTTGGTAAATATGTGTTTGTGATAAATTTCAGTTTGCAAGGTGATCGATCATTTGGTATACTACATTTTGCAGTAAATCTGATTTTGCATTCACATTGTCAAGGAGTGAGGTAAATGAATATTTTTATATAGTTCGATTTGGCATGTGTGGGCTCACTTAAGACTCACTTTCAGAAACTGATCTCTTGGTAACCCTGGGCCTAAGAAATACCTTCCTCTCACTTTGTCCGTCTTGAACAGATTACCTGTTACGCTGTGGCCTGCACAGAAACTGCAAGGATTGCTCAGCTAGTGGCTCGGCAGAGGAGCTCTAAAAGGAAAACCGGGCGGCAAGTTAATTGTCAGATGAGAGTGAAGAAAACCATGCCATTTTTTCTAGAAGGTAGATCTTTTCGTATGTTAAAATTTTAAGCCCCTGAATATAATATCACAGGAATTATGGAAACGCTGCTTATATCCACAATAAGGAGAAAATTCCTGAAGCTAAGATTTACATTTGAAATGTTAGTGAACATGAAGAGTGTGACTTACCCAAAGCAAAACAGTTACACAGTTGGAAATAGCAGATTTTAACTGTTTATGATGGCAAAGTGCTTTTACTCTTTCAGGTTATTTGATAAGCCACACCCAGAATTTTGAGTGAACCAAGAACCTGTGATTTAATGTCTTGCTTAGCAAATTGTGTCTTTTGGTATAAGACCCTCTGTTTTTAGAAAAATATTAATTACATAGTATGAAAAATTGTTACAGACAACTCAGCCTTTCTTTACTGGATGCTTATCTTGAGAAGCAGTCATTTCTAAAATGAAATTCTCAAGAAATAGTTCATTGATAAAACAGCTCAGTGCCAGGGTGAGCATTTTTAGACAGCCAGGAAACTGGGAGCAAGAGCAGAAATGGAAGGCTTCATGGCAGAGGGGAAATCTATCCTGTCAGGGATAGATTGATCCTCCTGCCAGGAGGATCATGCTGTCCTTTATAATAGTGGCTGCCACAGAAGTGTAGGTTCCGAGTAGGTAAGAACTGGTTAGCCTGCCAGTCGTAGAACTTCATCTGCGAATATAGTCCAGTCTCTCCTTCCCCTACTCTTCCACCCTTCAGGGGCTCTGTTATTCTTGCAGGCTATTCATAGAATAGAGTCCCACAGAAAACACTGGGAATGGCACAATGAAACCAGGGCTTGGAGAGGCCAATTGATTCTATTATATATGCCTAACTTCATAGGAAAACCAAAGGCAACACTCAGACAACCAGGATTTGCTTCGGAGTTTTCTATTGGCAAAAAACCTAATCCAGCACTGTTAAGAGACAGAGGAAATGCTTTTGGAGTTAAGTCTGATGCTGAAATGCCACCTTACCCAGTACATACGACTCTTGGAAATGAAGTATTCAGAGACATTCCAATGCAGAGGCATGTGAGCATGCCTACCAATAACAGGTATCTTGGCTTTATCTGACTAAAAGGAGAAGCGTGGTGAACCTAGGATAATAAGTGCTAAAAAAAAATGTATATTTCAATCAAGACTTTCTACTGTATTTAATGTAAGTTTACATGTTCTAGGAAATGTGTCATTGGCAGTAGATCTACTTTTCCTGGCTTCCCAAGTGCCACTGTCAGAACAGATGGGTGTCCGTTTTGGGTTTTCTCTACAATATTGATCATCTCTCCTTGTAAAATTCACTCTAAAAATTCTTGCAGTTTATTCTAAGATGCTGTTTCATTGTGAAATATAACCCTTTATTTAAAAAAAAAAACATCATTTGTAAATTTTGTAATAAGATCTGACCCAGTTATCCATTCCCTCTTTCTTTAGTACTCATGCCCATAAGTATGCAGTAGCATCAGACATCCGTGTACAGGAGTCTTGGGCTAGTAACCAGTCAATTTTATGTCTTAGTTTGGGTACCGCCATTTACTAGCCAGGTGAAACAAAATATTTCATATTTTGGATGATAATTTCCTTATTTGGTCCAATAAAATTGTAAAAGTAAACATGTCAAAATTCCTTTCTGTCTCTAAAGTTTAGGGCTTTATGAGCTGTTTAGGAGTCGGCAAACTACCATTTATGAGCAAATCAAGCTTCCTGCTGTTTTGTAGATGTAGTTTTATAGGAATGTAGCCATATCCTGTTCACATGCTGTCCATGGCTACTGTGTACCCACCCAATGACTGGCTAAATGGTAGTATAGGGTCTTGGTGATCTGCAAAACCTGAAAGGCACCTATTGTCCCTTCCCAGAAAAAGTATTTTCAATACTAATGTAGATGAGTCAATATCTCATTGTTCTTCCTTACACTATTTTTTTTATTACAGCACCAAATTCCTTTAGGTCAGTGTTGACAAAGTCCATTTCATGCAAACATACATTTTTTTACTCCAAATACTATAATTTTAGGAATAATTATTTTTTAATTTTATTTATCTTTTGTGAATGTGATACCAAGGAATTGAACTAGGGCCTTATGCATGGTAGACAAGCACTCTACCACTAAGCCACATAACCAGTGCAAAAATTATTTTTTTTAAAAGTTTGGTAGAAAAGTTTGATGTATTTTCACATCTTCTGTTATTTATTCATGAACAAATATACAAATATGCTTTTGTAATTGCATGCACTAGATAAGCCCTATTGATAGCCCACATCAGTAATTTTTTACTATTAAAATATAAGAAATGCCAAACAACTGGCTCACTCCTGTAATTCTGGCTACTCAGGAGGCTGAGATCTAAGGATTGAGGTTCAGAGCCAGCCCAGGCAGGAAAGCCCAGTAAACCACCACAAAACCAGAAGCAATGTTGTGGCTCAAGTGGTAGGATGCTAGCCTTGAGCTGAAGAGCTCAGGGACAGTGCCCAGGCCCAGAGTTCAAGCCCCACAACCAACCAAAAAAAAAAGATAAGAAATGTGCTTCATTTTAAAGAATTGATCTAATGAAATTTTAGTGTTCCAAACTATTCAGAAATTGGAAATACATATTTTGCATGGTAAAAATGTACTCATTGATTCATCAAAGCATGATTCATTTGATCATTCTTACATGATTCTTCTCCCTTGAAGTACCAAGTACTACCTAGGCCAAAGGAACACGAATAATGAAGAGTATCTAGTAAGGGAAAGACTTTGTACATAAATGGTATATGTGTGTATATGTACACATACACATGTATTTCTTTGTCCTCATATTTAGAGACATCTACCTATGTAGTCCCCATCATAAATCTTACATGATTATTGTAGTAATGGTGTGGAGATCGGTTTCTTCTTTTCAAAATAAGTACTTGAGCACCATCTGTGTTACTGCTTTGAAATATTGATCTGGACTTGTGCTATGCCAAGATAAAATATAAACATATTGTTTGTAAGTTTTCTGTTTTACTTACACACTCAGCTATTTTAAATGTAACTTTATGATGTATTTCAACATCAAGTCCTTTGTTTTTTGTTATATTCTTTATATATTATATATTTTTATTTACAACTGCTTATTTACCAGGACTTCAACTTAGGGCCTTGCACTCTTGCTGGGTTTTCTTTTTCATAGTTGCCCCTCTGCCACTTCAACCACCTCCAAGCCAGCATTTTTGCTGGTTAATTGGAGTTGGAATCTTGCAGAATTTTCTGCTGGGGCTAGCTTCAAGCCTTGATCCTCTAGGTCTTAGCTTCAGAGAGACTAGGATGATAGTCATGAGCCACTAGCTCCTGGCCTAGCTATTTATTCCTTGCATATGTTTATTCTATTTTGCTAACACTGTAAAGGTAATTAGTTATAAGTCTGACTTGCAGGCTCTGAAAGGGGCTTTCAAATACTCAGCTTAAGTTGAAGCTATCTTTAACATACTTTCCTCTGGGTAGATATGGAAGATAATACTAGATTTCATTTCCATTTTTCTGATTTTTGAATACTTTCATGACTTCTTTCATTGTTCAATACCACAGAGGCTTTAAGTGGCAAGTACAGTATTTAAAACTTGGTATTCTTTTATACCCTAGGTTTAGCCCGAAGGCATCCCTTCCGCAACCTTTCCAGATGCATCTCTCAGCCTGTAATAAGGAAGTGAGTGGTATGTTTTCCAAACATCTTCTTGATACATACTCGCTTCTGAAGCCTCAGGGCCCCCAGTAAAGTATCTATCTAGTGGTAGGCTTTGGCAGTCCTACTTCTCATCTCCTACTACTTTTTTTCTTTTATTTTTAATTTTTTTATTTTTTTTGTCAGTTGTGGAGCTTGAACTCTGGGCATGGGTGCTGTCCCTGCGCTCTTCAGCTCTACCACTTGAGCCACTGCACCGCTTCTGGTTTTGTGGTGGTTTATTGTATATAAGGGGTGAATTCTCATGGACTTTTCCTGCCTGGGCTGGCTTTGAACCTCAATCCTCATATCTCAGCCTCCTGAGTAGCTAGGATTACAGGCGTGAGCCACCAGTGCCCAGCTTCTTCTCCTACTTCTAATTCCTTTAAATCATGAGTTCAAGTGTTCTTTAGAGGAAATATTTCCAAGGATATTATGGCTATTCTGACGAGGCCTTCCTCATAGTAGACCTATTGTTTCACCTCCATGTGGCCTCCTCACAAATCCTAAGGAGGTTGAGCCCTCAAAACTTGCAGCCTCAGGCCCTACTTGAAGAAACTCCCTACTGTAGATTTGAAGCACATTAAGTTTATAAAAGAGTTTCATGTGTCCCACTGCTGAAAAATTGGTCCCTAAAATGTGTGTAGTGATACTGTATTATCTGAATAGTAGGAGTATACCTAACTCTTCAGGTTATAAAATTTGAAAGGGCTGTTAAACAATAAGACACATAATGAAGTCAAAGAATGTACAGCTCAGAAACTGACCCACTCATCATCTTGTTTTCTCTGACCAGTGTGCACATCTCCTGCTATGGACACAGCCAGAGGGCGCGTGCAGAGTGAGTGCTTGTGGTGTGTGAGGTGCACACACGACTTTCTATTCTTTGTGGCTTTCATTATGATTCTGGCTGAGTTGAAGTTCTTTTTTTTTTTTTTTTATAAAAAAATCACTTCCAGTATTTCTTATTTAAAAAACTAAATGATGCTGGTAGCTCATACCTGTAATCCTAGCTACTCAGAAGACTGAGAGCTGAGGATCACGGTTCAAAGCCAGCCTGGGAAGAAAAGTCCCTGAGACTCTTAACCTCCAATAAATAACCAAAAAGCCAAAAGTGGAGCTTTGGCTCAAGCAGTATCCTTGAGCAATAAAGAAGTTCTAGGACCCAAGTGCCCAGGCCTCAAGTTCAACCCCAGGACCAGCAAAACAATAAGAATAAGAATAACTGAACAAAAGGATTTTTACTTATGTGAATTATCTTTACATATGCACTTTCTGAACTGTGACTACACAGTTCTAGAGGCTTAAATTAGCATAAGCTTTTTCTTCAGAAACAAGAGAATGTATTTCAGGAGAATATGCAGTACCCCCACCACAGCTGAAATACCCGCACATATATACAATTTTTCTACATGCTGGCAGTCTAGACTTCCTTCCTCCATTGGTTCATCGAAAGGTATAAGAGCTTAGGTGACTCCAGATGCTAAACTGTGTTTGCAGACTCCAAATTGAGTCAACTGGTAGGTAACACACTGTCATTAAGGAGAGTCTGGCTAGATGTGAGAGGCTTATCATTTCCTCCTTCCTAGTCCTTTTATCCCCAGTAAACCACTTGAGCCCTTAGTAGGAAATGCAAATGGATGTTTGAAAACTTTCTGTTCCCCTTGTTAGTCCAGGTCTGCCCAGGCCATATCTTTATACCCTCTGGTGGGAAGATAAGAGTCAGTATCCCAGCTTCTGTGAGAGAAACTCTTCTTTGGCTACTGGCATCCTGAGAGACCAGTGTTCCCCAAGTAGACACTATGTCTCTGCCAACCAATTTAAAACAAGATAAAAATGATGGAGTCCTAGCAGAGATAGTGTGAGATTAAATTATAAATATATTTTTACATACATAGCAATTTTTAATATACCCTGATCTGTATCCCAGTAGAATTTTGAAGGAGTTTAGAATTAATTTTATAGTTATTAAAATACCAGAACCAGAAATACCAGAATACCAGCTTTAGTGAATACTCAAATTGTTTGTCTTAGGATATGAATTCAGATACTCCAGGTTTTAAATTTTTTTTAATGCAAGGAAGGTAGCCAAAACTTTATAAATGTACACTGATGAGAGATCAATACTGGGGAAATCAAAATATAAAATATATCAGCATTACTTGTTTGTGGTTTCTAAACCTTTTTATTCTGGCTTATAAACCTTATTTTTGTGACTGAATCATTTTTTGAACTACTGCATGTTGCTGTTATTTTCATAAGTAAAATGATCATAATCTGAAGACCTGGACAACTTTCTATCTTCTGTAAAATGTTCTTTGGCCTTACTATTAAGGCATTCTTATACTTTGTGGAATATAGCATTAACATTGCAAGCATATCAACATTATCTAAAGTTTCCCTTATTTGTAGGTGAAAATTATTAAATGATTAAATTACTAAATGATTAACTTATTCTTTACCTATAAGGTCCTGCTGATGTGTAGACTATAAAGCATCTTTGCAAAATGAACACTCTTTGGAGGTCTCTTGGCCAGGATGGTTAGGTGAGGGATAATAGAACAAAGTTGTCCTTTTGCTGTTTTGTTGAATCCTGCCAACTTCTAAAACCTTTGGCCCCATAGAGTAGTAAAGACACAAATGCTAGGTCATGGGGACAATCTAAAATGTTAAACATTTTGGTTAATTCTATCATTTTTTTATTTAAAGATAATATAAATCAGACGGTTGAAAAACCAAATGTCACACCTCCTGCCTCTTATAAAATGGATGAGGTTCAAAATCGTATAAAGGAAATATTAAACAAGCATAACAATGGCGTTTGGATATCTAAGCTTCCACATTTTTACAAAGAGTTATATAAAGAAGACCTTAATCAAGGAATTTTACAACAGTTTGAACATTGGCCTCATATTTGCACGGTACGTGTTTCCTTCTGCTTCTCTTCTGATGCCTCTGTCCACTGTTCAGACCCCTATTTATTAGACATAATACCTTTTATTAGGGGTATGAGGTGCTTTATACCTGATACTTTACTTATCTTTATCTCTAAGATTAACACAAATCGTTCCTTACTTGTATAACAAGTATGCCAAGGTTGATGGCTCTGTGTGTTGTAATTGCTTTATGTGTTTTTGCTATAAGTTACTTTTAAGTTACACTTTCTGTTTGGTAATACATATTCTGTATCAGTTTGTTTTGGCTGACCTGCTATAGTAAGCACTGATAGCTTTGCTGTTTTAGTACTCCCTAATAATCATTTTTAGTAGACGTGACTTTTATATGCTTGTTCACTTTACCTGCACAATTTCAGTTACTTGGGCCAGTTATTGGCATATTATCTTATTAATATATTAGAATTCATACTCAAAATTTTCACAAGCAGCTTTCACATAAGAACTTTGAGAGTACTTTATTTTTTTATAATTATTCCCACTTGGCTTTTTATCATTATAAAGTGATAGATCACTTATTAGAAATCTTAGCTCATCCATAGATAAATACAGGGAAACTCTTAAATCTAATTAACTTTTAAGACATCTCTTGATGTTTTTCTATACACAAAATATATTCAAAATTTAACTACCTTAAACAACATTTGTTACTACTTGATACATTGGTGTTTATAGTTAATATCATGAGGAATGAATGTGTTTTAAAAGAGGGCTTTTTGTCTTTAATATGTACTTTGATCCCTATGCCTATTTGGCAAAGTATAGACTACCCTCTTCATAAGCCTAAAGAGAGCATACACTTTCATGACCACTTCTTGTACAGGCTGTTGTCACCCACTTGGGTTGCATAGCTACTTTTGGGGCAGAAATCATTGAGTCTCTCAACCAATAAATATTACAGTTGTCCTTCACTATATCACAGTTCATTTATTGCAGCTTCACTATATCATGGGTTTTTAAAAAATACATATACATAGTGATCCCTCACCTACCACGGGAGTTACATTCCAGATAGGGAAAAATCTGTAAAGTAGCAACAAGTAAGCCACAATATAGTAAGGGATGGCTGTATGACATTACTGCTTCACAGATCCAATTATCATGGGGGGTCTCTGGAATGTAATTCCTGGGATAAGTGAGGCATCACTGTATTTTATATGATCAGATGCACCTAAACATCTCACCTTTGTGTTCCACTCCTAAGAATATCCTTTTTATCTCACTGCATGTGACTATCTAGAGAGCACCTGGCTATTTTTACACATCTTTGCACACCTACAGCATGGCCATTTTTTATTTCTTCCAAATGTTTGTTTTCATCTTGCTGGAATCATAAATCTAGAGCATGTGCCTGGTTGGTATTACTACAAGGTAGGGAGGTAGCCTCAATGGCAGTGCAGAGTATAGGGTAAAAAAATGGGCATCTCTCTATATGGCTTGTCTTATAACCAAAGAAAAAAATCCAATTGTAATCATTTTTTCTTTTTAAAAAATATTTTTCCTCCAACTTTACAAAGCATTCAATGTAAAAAAAGTTTTTAAATAATGTTGTAAAAGAAATACAAATCTTCCATAAGCTTATACCCCACAATATCTGCCATAGGCATTTCCATTTGATTATCAGAAATATCTGATGGACCATTGTTAAATTTAACTTGGGTGAATGTATGAATAAGAGAAAAGTGAATTGTACTGTGACAGAGTCATAGACGCTTGGACGGGGGGGGCGGGGGGGGGGACGAGGCATGGGGAGGAGAGAAGGAGGAGTCACACCTCCACTTCTGGCTTTTTTGGTGGTTCATTGGAGATCAGACTCTCATGGACTTTCCTACCCCCAGCTTGCTTCAAACTGTGATCCTCATATTTCAGCCTCCTAAGTAGTTAGGACTACAGGCATGCCCCTACTGGGCACCTGGCAGGCTGCTGTCATTTTAGAGAAGCAGCACAGAATTAAAGCTGACTAAAACCTCTTGCTGAGGCCGAGCTTCAGTGAGCTGAAGTGAGGCAGTTACCTCTGATAGGCAAAGTTAAAGAGAGGAAGGGCAGTGTTTTAAGTTAAAAGGAAGAAGCAGTGGGTGAGGTCAAAAAGCTGAACCTCCAGGATAAGCATTGTGCCATTATCAAGGAATGGTTCTTACCCTGCCCCACCCTGCCATGTAGTAAGAGCCACAGCTCCAAGCCAGGAGCTGTTTCCCCTGAAACCTTGTTATGTGTGGGTAGGGAAAAATCCATCATCTCCTGTAGGAACATTTGAGAAAGCAGCCAAGCCCTAGGCCACCCTGAAGGAAAATGACTTGAAAGTTTATCCTGATGAAGCTAGGTGCAATGGGGGTCTAAAGACAGTGTCTGCAAGCAGTCATAGGTAAGAGAGGAGGTGAGAGCAGGTTGGTCCTGAAATGAATTGAGTCTATAAAGCCATTTAGGAGAAAGGGCCTCTGGGTAGATGGTTTCTGAACAATTGAAGGTTACAACAAGGAGTTTTTAACCTTCCCCTTGTCTGTGGAACATTCTACAAACCATTGTACTCTCTTAAAGAGAATGTACTAAAAATTACAGCTCCTGTGTTTCTTGAGCTTATAATGGTTATGAGTGTTAGAAACTGTAGGACAGATGAGTGGAAATAGGTGGTTTGGGACAGTGAATTGGTTGGGTCTCTGTCTTTTTCTGAACCTTTGCATGCTTCAAATCTTCCCTGATTCAGTTTCTTTATTGTGACTCAGTGATGGCATTGGGACCATTTCATCATCTCTCAGTCCTGTCACTTCCAGCTCTACTCGGCTTTAGCCCATAGATAGGCTGCCTCTTAGCATGGTCATCAGCCAGCCTTCCTCTGAACTGGTTATTCCTAGGACACAAGCTTCTCTTCTGTAATCTAAGGTTGACATTGTTCGTTGGCACACAAGAATCTTCAGTCTGCTGCCAAAGTCAATTTTTCACTTGTTTTGGGTCAGTAAACATTGCTTGCATGCAAGATGTTCTAGAAAGCATATCTCCAGGTAAATGAGATTTTATTGTACTGTTTCCGGTTTTGTTTATGCTGGTCTTGGGGCTTAAACTCAAGGCCTGAGTACTGTCCCTAAACTTTTTTGCTCAAGGCTAGCTAGCACTTTTATCATGTGAGCCACAGCTTCACTTTCTGGCTTTTTTGGTAGTTAATTGGAGTTAAGAGTCTCATGGGTTTTTCTACAGGGTCTAATTTCAAACTGTGATCCTCAGGCTTCAGCCTCCTAAGTAGCTAGGATTACAAGCATGAGCTACTAGCAATTGGCTCTGTCTCAGGTTTTTATTAAGTGATGGCCATGTTAAATGAAGTTTACAGTTAAAGTTTTAACACGAAGAACAACTACCTGGAAATGAAAAGTGTGCTTTGAAAAGCCTCTAGACTTAATTGGATGATACTGAATTCTGTTATAGAATCCCAATGAAAATTCTATTTCCATAGCGACAGTAAACTCACTTCAAGAGGCCTATGGTACGGAATTAGCAGGTGAGTCTTCAGGGACTCTCAGAAGAGTTTGCCTTCATGAACTTTTTAAGTTTACAGCACAGGTAAAACTAGAAAGCAAGAAACCCATTTTAGAGTTAAAAAGAAGAAATGTTACAGATAGGATGAAAACTTAGTTGTATGAACAAACATTTTCTTGAAGAAACGAATGGTTTAAGTCTTTGGCCCTCACATCTACCAAATCTAATCCATTGATTGAATCTTACAGAAATGCAGAGAGATGTGAGATTCCAAATGAGGCAGAAAGAACTCAAGCTGGGTATAACAAGCTTAAGGCATATTGATGTAGTTTTCTGATGGTCATCAGAAGAAACTCTCATGATGGAGAGTTCTGTATCACTTGTCATTACTTTTAGAAGTGGGGATGAGGGTCCTTGTAGAGTATGTAGAGTTATGGTTCACTCCAGTTTCTGTCATTGGTCTGGTGATTTGTAGGTTAGACCTCCAAAGCCAAAGGGGGAAAAAATATGCAGACATAAAGTGAAGAATACCATGAAGGTTACGAACCTTGAGTATCTTCCAGGGAGGGAGGCTTTGGACCTCTCCTCAGGTATATCTGTGAATCAGGTGGACTAAAAGAACTAGAAGTTCCTCTCTAGAAATTCACCTGAAGTGCTTAGCAGTCAGTTATGACCCAGAAAATTACAAAATTATAATTATAAAGTATCTTGAGTAGATATTGACTTCCCATGTCCATGCTGTGGCTGTTTGGAAGACCAGGGTCAGATATTCTGTTTTGGGGGCTGAAGCAGGAGATAGGTGTATAAGTTCTGTCAGACGTGCCACAGCCAAGTGAAGGACAGACATCATGCAATATAGCGATTCCTTGGCTTTGGGGACACCGCTTGTCCTATTTGCTTTGGGAACTCTGTAACCATTTTGCAAAAAATAAAAAATTAGAATATGCTTCATGGAAGATAGGTGGCAATCACAATTTTCATATGAATAAAAACCAATGAGTTTAAGCTGAAAAAAACACATTTGTTTTAAACTATATATTTAACTCCAATTTAGTTTCATGTATTTTTCCCTTTGAATTGAGGAACTCCTCAATGGTCTCAAAAGATTGGTTAATAAAGTATGTAGACTAACATGTGTTCCACATCACCATATCCATGAGTAACTTTGTCTTTGAAGAGTGGAAGGCTAGCTGGGCATGCCTGTAACACTGGCTACTGAGGAGGCTGACATTGTTCAAAGCCAGCCCAGACAGGAAAAAGAAAAAGAAGAAAAACCCTGGAAGTGAATACTTGTCTCAAGTGTTAGAGGGCTAACCTTGAGCTAAAAGGCTCAGGGATAGTACCCAGGCTTTGAGTTCAACACCCCCCACCCACCCACACACACACATACACAAGAGAAGGCTATCTGAATCAACTCTATTTCATGTCAAGTTCAATTCCTAAAGTCAGGTGTAGATTCTATTTTAAATACAAAATACCCTTTTGTATTTAAACATTAAGCTAATTGAAGAAAGATGGCTTTAGGCACATAAAGATGAGGAAGAAGCCACTGAAGATTGCAGAGAGCTACAATTCAAAGTCATGGAGGTGTGGTGGGAGGCCCAATTACCTGAAATGGGGGAAAACGTGATATGAAAAAAATTGTCTTCTAGTTTATGTAGTTCATTTGGTTTTTGTTCGGACTCTAAAGACAACTGTCAGTTTGATTTAAATGCTGCAGATAGATTTGGAGACACACTATTTCCAGAAACTCTGTAAGATTGTTCTGGAATAAAGGACCCTCAAACTGGAATTGTGAGGTTGCCTTGAACCAGCTCTCATTAAGTATAATGGTCATAGCTTCTGTTAAGACAATAAGTAATTCCAGCTGGGTGTTAATGGCTGCCTGTACTTACTCAGGAGGCTGAGACCTAAGGATTAAGGTTTGAAGCTGTCCTGGACAAATTCTGAGACACCTATCTTCAATTAACTAGCAAAAAGCCAGAAGTAAGAAGTGTAGCTTGTGGTGGGGAATCAGCCTTGAGTGGAAAAGCTAAGGAAGAGCACAATGTGGTCCTGAGTTCAAGCCCCAGTAATGACATAAAAAATAAATATAAATAAATATAACTAGATAAAATTAAAAAAAATAAAATACAGTAATTCCTACTTGAAAGATCCCATTATGTTGCTTTGCTCAGAGATCATCTTCAGAGGCTTGCTACTAAAGTTAAGTATATTGTTAGGTCATGCGTTCTGATCACATGAGGCTAGATGGAAATGGAAACTTTGATGCTGGAGGAGAGGACCAAATAAACATGGGCATATTCCATATTCTCAGGCAACCCACTGGAGTGGAAAGGATCATAAAGCTGAAGAACCTTCCTATCCTTTTATGGGTTAGACAGAGCCATGTGTTCATTTGGGTGATAAGATTTATGGCTTAAGCTTCACTGAAATTTGCCTCCTCCAGCCACTCAGCAGGGCTGGAGAAGAGGTTGGTAGATAAAAATTGAGGAAAAATTTTCTAGTAGTCTCTGCAGACTCATCTGGCTTTGGATACCAACAATTGCCATGTCTAAATCTAAAATTACAGTAATTAGAATAAATGAGTCACTCAGAATTCTGCTTTTCCATTTTTGTCACAAGTATCTTTTCTAAACTTCCTTTGCCTACCCAGTCTAAATACTTACACCTTATCAGGTATCTGAAAGCACAGGGTAGACTAGCATTTAAAGATTCTAAGGAATAGTTGAGTAAGCCTGATAACATAGGAACAGCCCATAGCCAGCCACTGGTGGCTTTACCTGTAATCTCCACTATTCATGACACTGAGATATGAAAGATGGATGTTTGTGACCAGCCCAAGCAGAAGAGTCTCCACAATAGCAGCAAAAAGCTATGCTATTGGTATGGCTCCACTGGTAGAGTACCACTTGAACAAGCAAGCTGAGGCTGAGTAAGCCTCAGGCCCTGAGTTCAAACTGAAAAATTAATGTTAATTAAACTTGCACACATATATACATACAGACACATAAACATATATATGAGCATTTTAGAAGGTAGTGAATATTAACTTCAGTCTTACAGCCTAGTACAGGATTTCAGAAACTGTTATTGTAAAGACCAAATAGTATGTGTTTAAGGTTTTACAGGATCTAATGTTTTTTTAGAGCTGTGTGACAGTCACATACTGTCTGTCACAACTGTCTTACCATTGTAGTGTAAAAGCAGCCCCAAATAATTCATAAGCAGTGAGCATGCTGTTCCAAAAATATTTGTGTGTTGAATTTCAGTCATCTTTGCATGAAGTAAATTTGCTTTTGACTCTTTTCAGCCATCTAAAAATGTAAAACTCAGCCTGACACTGGTGGCTTATGCCTGTAATCCTAGCTATTCAGGAGGATGAGAAGGGAGGATCACAGTTCAAAGCCAGCCTTGTCAGGAAAGCCTGTGAGACACTCCAATTAACCACCAGCAAACCAGAAGTAGCACTATGGCTCAAAGTAGTGGAATGCTAGTCTTGAGCAAAAGACTTAGGGATAACACTGAGACCAAGTTCAAGCCCCACAACCAACAAAACAAAACAACAACAACAAAAAAAAAACAGTTTTAGCTCATGAGCAGCACTAGGCCACCAGCTGGCCTTTACCTGGTCTAGCAGAGGAAAGAAAGGCTTAGAACTTGAACACATCACCACACCGCTTCTCAGGCTGCATCCCTCAGGCATTCTGTGAGTACAGAATTAGAGATCGGATGACAAACAGTTGCCTGGTGTCGTATTTTAGGTTTTTTGGTTTGCTTTTGTGACTGTCCTGGGGCTTGCACTCAGGACCTGGGCACTATTCCTGAGCTGCTTTTGCTCAAGGTTAGAGCTCTACTCCAGTAGCACTTCTAGCTTTTTCTGAGTAGTTTATTGGAGATAGGAGTCTCACAGACTTTCCTGCCCAGGCTGGCTTCAAATGATTGTCAGATTTCAGCCTCCTGAGGAACTAGGATTACAGGTGTGAGCTACAAGCACCCAGCTTGTGTTTTTTTAATAGTTGGTCACTGGAGTGACAATACATCCAACTAGCATTCTGTTGATTGTTGTAAAAAACTGTGCCTTACCCCGAGGCCATTTTTCCCCTAAATAATGGAGAACTGAGGGCTTTCTTGAAAGAAGTGAAATTGTATTATTTTGTCCAAATATTCCTACTGTGCTTTTTCAGTGGCTGCTTCCTGACAGTTGTGATACTTTTTTGTAGCTTCATTTCACCTTGAATCTGGTGTATTTTGTAAGCTATAGCTCTGGATTCTTCACAGAGGAGAGAGTACACAGCACACTTTAGACAGAGCAAAGCATTATTGTTTCCTAGTCTGAATGCCTCACAAGTGAAATGAACACCTTTTCAGAATTTCAGAAAAGTGGATTGTGTTAATTTCAGGTAAACACAGTGCTTGAAAATACTACTAGACGAATATAACGTATACTTCAGTGTGTGATTGCTCTGAACTTTGAAAATAAGTGTTGCTTTCAAATATGAAGGGCTTTAATGTGTTTTCCGGTTGCTTATAGCCACTGATAGTCTTGTCTTTGCTTGCTTTAAAAATATTCAGGTGGAAAAACCTTGCAGTGGAGGCCAAGATTTACTACTTTATCCAGCCAAGAGAAAGCAGCCCTTGAAAAGTGAACTGGACCCTGACAAGGTACCCCTGCTACCTGCTTCCAAGCAAACACAACCAGCGAAAGAGAGTCCAGCAGTGATGCCAGGAGATGTCAAAGAGAAAGTGGCTGAGCTGCTGGTGAAATACACAAGTGGGCTTTGGGCAAGTGCACTCCCAAAAGCATTTGAGGACACATACAAAGTAAAATTCCCCGAGGATGCCTTAAAAAACCTCGCTGCACTTTCGGATGTATGCACCATAGACTACATTTCCGGAAATCCCCAGAAGGCCATTCTCTATGCTAAACTTCCATCGCCTCCTGACAAGATCCTAAAGGATGAAGGGCAAGCACAAGGCGATTATGACATCAAGTCTATGATTGAGCAAGAGTATTTGCAAATAGAGAAAAACATTGCTGAGAGTGCTGAAACCGGTGCAGAGGATATGACCATAGCCATTCCTCCTCTAGTCATTCCCACTGAGGCCTCCCCATCTGTACTGGTGGTTGAACTGAACAACACAAATGAAGTGGTTATCAGGCAGGTTGCACTTTCTAACTCCAATACTGATATGCTATTGTTACTTGACTATCATAGATGCTGGGATTCAAAGATAAAATATTCTTGGTTAGAAAGAGTTATAGTGGAGTGCAATAATATTTGCACTAAATGCTCAAGATACACAACTGTTCTTATGAGAAAAGATAACTAATAATTTAAAAATTGAAATGATAAAATTCTCTTGAAAAAACATGTCTTCAGATTATTTAGGATAACTTTTTCCAGTATAAGTTTGCATCTTCCCTAGCTTTTTCCATTATAAGCATGCATCCTGTATTCTGCATTTCACATGTGGAGTGGGGTGGCTGGAAGCCAGCAAGCACAGTAGGCAACGTTTGTTCTTAACTTGATCTAGGTCCTTGGCACATGCCCCACGCCTGCAGACTTGGCAGACCCCTACCAGACTGATCTCTGTTCTATAACCACATATTCATACAGACAGGCTTCATAAGGGGCCTGGAGGAGTGCAGAGGCAGAACCTGCACATCACAAATGGAAATCTTGGTCTCCACTCTCAAAAATTAACATTGGGTCTAAGAGTGGAGCCTAAATATGTATGAAGCTGTTGAGTTCCATCCCCAGCATTATAAATGGGGGAAAAAAGTATAATTAACTTCGTGAAACTATATGGCATGCCTACATTGATGTCATCATTCTCTCTCCACTTGCTCAAGTAATTTCCAGACACTGAATCCATTCTTGTGACTGCCACCTCATTCCAGCTGTAGCATCATCCCTTGCTCTCACAGGACTGCATCTGGCCTTTCCTATAGGGGCTGCTGCAGAGAGAAGAAATGCCTCGAATTCCCACTTCTCCCCACCTCCCATCTCCTTACTGGAGCCTGTGCCAAGCAACCATATCACCACTGCAGCCTGAGTCCTGCCAGTTGGTCTCAGGACTGAAACCTTTAGTGGAAATCCAGGCCCCTGAGACTCCAGGTCCCAGGAAATGGGGCTCAGTGCAGACCTCCCAGGAGATTGCAGAGTGGGACAGCTGCATTCCTGCATGTCTCGACATTTACAAAGCTCTTTTAAGTTTAAATGATAGAGTATGGTAAAGCCTTGGGAGGTTCAGGAGTGAATAAGCTTGTGTTGCTTTAAAAATAGCCTTTGCTCCTCAAAGGGGCTCTCTCCATCTGCATAGGGTCTTTTCTTGTCTTTTCTTTTTTGTTGGTTGTGGGGCTTGAACTTAGGAAATAGGTGCTATCCCTGAGCTTTTTTGCTCAAGGCTGGTACTCTACCACTTTGAGCCACAGCTCTTCTTCCAGCTTTTAGGTAGTTAATTGGAGGTAGGAGTCTCACATATTTTCCTGCCAGGGCCAGCTTTGAACCATGATCCTCAGATGTCAGCCTCCTGAGTAGCTAGGATTATAGGTGAGCCACCAGTGCCCGGCTTGTGTAGGACTTTTAAATAGATTTTTGCCTCTTTCTGGTAACAAACAGGTTTAGTATAGCATCTTCTCTCCTGCTCTCTACTTATCTGTATGCAAAAACATAAAGGAATAGCTTCTTACAGCTACCTGGGCTCATTGGGACCCTGGGTAACAACTGATCCATACCAATGTTCTATGTCTACCTCCATCTCCCTGGCCAGGTGAGTTCATAGCACAGCCTCCAGACAAAAGGCTTCCGTGGGTAGTTAGGGCAGCTCTGTTTTCATGGCCCAAACTTGGTTTTCAAGATTTTTTTTGTCTTAGAAGCACACCCTTAATGAAAACAGGAAAATAGCAGCCATGTATGGAAGAAAAAAAAAGAACTGTTTTGTTCAGTTATTTTTGTGATTGTTCAGTGGGGTTTGAACTGAGGGCCTCATGCTTGTTAAGCAGATCCTCTCCTACTGGAACTATATCTCCAGCACTGTTTATTTTGCTTTAGTTATTTTTTTCTAAGTAGGGTCTCGAGTTTTTGCCTGGGCCAGCCTCTGAGGAGATCCTCCTATGTCCTTCCATGATACTGGAACCCAGCTATACCACCATGCCTGCCCTATTTGTTCACATGGGAATCTAGCCAATTTTTTGCCTCCGCTGGCCTCTAACTTAATCCTACTGATTCCTGCCTTTGGAGTAAGTGGGATTATAGGCATGTACCACCATGCCTGGCTAAATGAGTATGTTTTGATAACCAGAGATAGATCAGCAAGACTGCAGTCATCAGCAGTAGAAAATTGTAGTATGTTACAGGGTGTGTCTGAAAATAATATACTCAGAAAGCATACATTTTAGAGGCTTCAGCTAGAATATGTCACTTTTTAGAGTAAGAATTCAACGTTTTATTCTAATTGGTTCATTAAATTTTTTTAGGGGGGATGTCACATTGCTATATTTAAGGCTGGTGTTTTGTTTTTCATTTTGGCTTTTGTTCTTGTTATTGTTGTTTGCATTTATATGGATCATACCCAGGATCAAACTAGACAAGCACTCTACCATTGAATCACTGCTTTTCAGAGCTGAGGTTTGTTAACACCCAGCCTCAGGACAATGCTGTCTGCTAGATTCTCTTCTCGGTGGTCTGCACAGATCTAGTAGCCTTACTCAAGATCTGAGGACTGCCCTTACTTGCCTCTTTCCTTTTATGTAGATTTTCAGTGTGTCTTACTTTTTTTCCAAACCTCCTCAGCTTGATCTTCCCCAAGAGGCCTCTTCATTAAACTGTGTTAGTGTTGGTCAGCTCTGTTGTACAGTGATCGGGACTTCAGCTTGCCTTGTGTGATCCCTATAACCCTACCCCCTGAAACCAGAGATGGCCACAGAAGAGTTGAGCCCTACAGAATTCCTGAGGTTCCCCTCTCCCCCCACTCCTGGGTTATTTCATTTGTGTTCTCTTCCTGTCATTAATCCAGGTATGTGGGCAAAGACTACTCAGCTGCTCAGGAATTAATGGAAGATGAGATGAAGGAGCATTACAGTAAGAATCCCAAGGTTGCACCAGTCCAGGCTGTACATGTCGGGCAGCTGCTGGCGGTCAAGGCCGAGGAGGATGCCTGGTTACGTGCACAGATCATCTCAGCAGAGGAGAACAAGCTAAAGGTAAGCATTAAAGCTTCTCCTTCATGGGTAGTGAACACTAGGGTTGAAAAGATTATATCTATAAAAGATTATCAAGAGTAGTTGTGTGAGCTTTGAGCTTTGCAGTATATGTATATGCTTCTCAAGAAAGGTCGCATGACCCATGGTGTAATATGGAAAAGGTGATTAATTCCCATTCCCAATACCAAGCAGTCCAGTAGATCCGAGTCCAGGCTTCCACAGAGGGCCACAGCCTGATTAGAGAGCTGCCCTTCTTCCTCTCCCTGCTCAGGGCCTGTTCCCAGGGTTGATCTCCTTAGTCCTCTTAGACTACTGGGAGCTCGTCTGCATCTGTCAGCTTTTCATTTCCACAGTTTTTATGAGCATCAATTAGTTGTTCAAAGAGTTCCATTTTGACATGTCCATATGTATACACAATGTACCATGGTCAGACTCAGCCCCTCCTTCACTCTCCTCTACTCTCCTTTCCAGACCAGTTTCAACAAGCATCATTGTTCCATTTTCATGTACAGTAAGTGTCTTGACCACCCTCTCCCATCCTCTCCTGTTTTCCCAACCACCTCGCATTAGTACCTATACCCCAGACCAGACATGTTTTGCATTTGTGTGTTTTTGTGTATCTCTGCATGGTAATTGGTGAAAGAGGTTTCCCTGTGGTCTTTCGCCCTGGCTTGCTCTGACTTTCCCCATCTCTGACACCCCTGCTATTCAGTAGCTGTCAATGACTTTAAAATTTTTGATATTTTCATCCACAGTACAGTTTATTTCAGTATCATTCATGCTGTGATATTTTGTTTTTTTTACTTTTTTAAATTTATTTTTGTCAGAACTCAGGGACTCAAACTTGTGTGCTTGATCTGCTGACACTCTACCACTTGCTCTGTCTCCAGGTCTGATTTTTTTTAATATATATATTTTTATTGTAAAGATACAAGATACAGAGGGGTTACGATTACATGAGTAAGGTAATGAGTACATTTCCTATCAAGCATTGTTATACCCTCCTTTGTTTTTCCCCTACCATCCCTTCCTCCTCACCTCCCCAATTCCTCCCTCCCCCTCTCCCTCTCTCCCCCCTCTTTCCCTTGCAAAGTTGTAAAGTTCGTTTTCAACATAGTGTCTTGTACATCTCATTGTTCCAACGGGTCAACCTGTATCCTTATTGCAGCATTTTGTTATTTCCCTCCTCCTCCCCAAATTAGAAAAATATATATACAAGATGCAGAGCACCAGAATCAAATACAGTGAAGACACAGGTTATACCATAGGAGGAAGAGCATAGAACAGAAACAAAAAAAATCACGTAATACATTATAAATACATTAAAAACAACAGCAACAAAGATAAAACCTCTTGTGTCCCTATCTTGGGGTTCATTTCACTTAGCATCATCTTATACAGTCATATGTACATAGCTTTTGACCTTTTCTGCTTGTCCTGGACATCTAGGCCTGATTTTTGCTGGTTATTTTGCAGATGGAATCTCTCAGGCTGGCTTGGAACCACAATCCCCAGATCTCAGTCTTCTGAGTAGCTCTGAGCCATCAGCACCCAGTTTGTTCTATCAGTTTTTTTTCTTTTTACTGTGTTGCTTCTTCCTTTCTTGGTAAATGCAGTATGTTTGTTTAGAAATTATCTTAAGGAGGTTCTTAAGGTTCTTAAGCCCCTTGCAGAGGGGCTGTTACTTTATGAAGAATTTGGGGAAACATCACTGAAATGTTTCCTCTTCACTAAGGAAATGTACTTCAGGGCCTCTGTACATCATCACCTCTTTCATAGGAGAGTGCCCTTGGCTCCATGTTTCACAGTTCTGTGTGTACAGGGGAGACATGTCCAGAGAACTTTGTGTTCTCTCTGGATTTTGAAAGCAGGAAATTATGCCACCATCTTTGCAGCCTGTGTTCTACAAGGCAAACCTGAAACCCACATGCCACTATCAGCCCCTGGCCATAACCCACTATGTGTCACTGAAGGTATGTAATCATTCTGAACAGTGCTTAGGTCCACCTACTTACTGAGACTCTGTCTACACCATTGAGAGACAGAGAAGACACTGTTTCCTACCTAGTTTGCTCAGGAGATAAGAGAGGCTTTGATCCTGTCCAAATAGGAGATCACTCAGCTACCTTTTTTCATTCATTGTGAATTTAGGAAATCCCTTAGCCAATATACAGAAACATGGCCTTTAAGAATTGAGTAACTTTTGAGGAACCTCCATACTGCTTTCCAAAGTGGTTGAACAAGTTTACATTCCCACCAACAATGAAGTAAAGTTCCTTTCTGTCCACATCCCCTCCAGCATCTGTTGTTGTTAGAGTTCTTGATTTTTGCTGTTCTAACTGGAGTGAGGTGATATCTCAATGTTGTTTTGATTTGCATTTCTTTTATGGCTAGGGATGTTGAACATTTCTTCATGTGTCTATTGGCCATCCTTCTTTCTTCTTCAGAGAAGTTTCTCTTTAAGTCTTTCGTCCATAGAACTCCCCTATGACCCAGCAATCCCACTTTTGGGCATTTACCCAAATGTTTACAAACAAGACCACACTAAAGCTACCAGCACAACTATGTTTATTGCAGCATTATTTACCATAGCTAAGATATGGAACCAACCCAGATGTCCTTCAGTAGATGAATGGATCAAGAAAATGTGGTATATATACACAATGGAATTCTATGCCTCCATCAGAAAGAATGACATTGCCCCATTTGTTAGGAAATGGAAAAACTTGGAAAAAAATTATATTAAGTGAAGTAAGCCAGGCCCAAAGAAACATAGGTCCCATGGTTTCCCTTATTTGTAATATCTAGTATATGTATGAGTCAAGCGGAAAAGGTCAGATAATGTGATGTCAGGAAAATGAACCCTTAGATGTGTATTTTAATGTTTTTTTCTTTCATGCATGTGTTTCTAACGCATTTATAAGATTATCTCTTTGTTGCTTTGTATGTCCCTCCCCCACAGTATAACCCCTGCTTTCACTATATTTGATGTCAGTATAACTTGTGGAGGAGATGGGGAAAAACCAGTTGTTTAAGGATACAGGTGGACCTGTTGCAACAATGAGAAGTACAAGTTGTCATGTCCAAAACGAGCTGTACAATGTCGGTGCGAGGGCGGGGGGGGGGCTGGGGAAGGAATAGGATTGGGATGGGGGGGGAGGGGGGAGGCTGGGAAGGGATGTGAAGGGTAAACAAAGGAGGAGGCTGCAATGCTTGGTAAGAAATGTATGCATTATCCTGCCCATGTAATTGTAACTCCTCTGTACAAGTATGTTCACAAATAAAATTAAATTAAATTAAAAAAAAAAAGAATTGAGTAACTTTAAAATCTGAAAAGTGGTAACGGTTTGGCAGTTTAAAAACACTTATTATATGTCCCCTAACTATACAAGAAAAATGTAAATACAATATCACACAAGGCTTGTATCTATGTTTGTAGCAAGTTTATCACTAATAATCCCAAACTGGAAACATCCCAGATGCTTATACATGTGAATGTATAAACAGTTAATTCATGCAATGGAATATTATGCAATAATCAAAAAGAATGAGCTTCTGATATAGACAATTATATGGATAAATCACATGATTTGTGCTGAACAAAAAAAGCCAGTCACAGTAATATTACCCTATGTAAGTGATGTCTAAGAACTGATAAAATCTGTTTGCAGTGATAAAATTGGGACAGTACTTGCTTGGCATAGTAAGTGAAGAGAGGCTAATTGCCAAGGACCAGAGGGCACTTCTGGGAGGCAGTGGGAATAGTCTTAAGTTTGATAATGGTGGTGAGTATATGGGTGTATATATATATATATTGATCAAAACACATTTAAGCCAGGCACCTATGGCTCATGCATGTAAACCTAGCTGCTCAGGAGGCTGAGATCCTGGAGATCTCAGGAGCCAGCATAGGCAGGAAAGTCTGTGAGACTCTTACCTCCAATTAACCATCAGAAATGAGAAGTGGCACTGTGGTTCAAAGTAGTGGAGCATCATTCTTGAGTGAAAAAGCTCATGAGACAGTGCCCAGCCCTGAGTTCAAGCCCCATCACTGACAAAAAAAAAAGTAACTATAGACATTAAAGCATTATCTTTTATTCAGTATAAGTTATACTTGGATAAATTTGAAAACAGATTGAAAAGTCCTAAGGATCAAGTTGAAGGGGGAAGCACAAGACTGGTGTTTGTGGCACAGGCACTCAGCCTGACTTTGCTTGTATTTTTGTGGCCTTAGTCAAGTCCCTCCTTTGCTCTGGGCCTTTAGGTGATAGGCTATAACTGCCCCAAATGTTCATTGATAGACTTCTACTTCTGTCCATTTCTCTTACCTACCCTTAGGCTATGCTGTTTTAAGGCAAAGGGATCTTTTCTTTCTTTCTTTTTGGTCGGTCTTGGGGCCTGAACTCTGGGCCTGGGCACTGTCCCTCAGCTCTTCAGCTCAAGGCTAGCTCTTGAGCCACAGCACCCACTTCCGGCTTTTTTCTTTTTGCTTATGTGGTGCTGAGGAATCAAACCCAGGGCCTCATGCATGCAAGGCAAGCACTCTACCACTGAGCCATCTTCCCAGCCCCGCAAAGGGATCTCTTATGAAGAGAAGAATCCTCCATAATTCCCAGGGACATATTAATGGTGCAGCAGTGTTTACAGTATACAGTGCAGTTATCCACAGACATTGACCAGAATGCCATCGGTATTGCTGCTGAGAGTTATGGCTAATTGATAGAAATTAAAAAGGTAGCTGAGTATTTTATACACTAGTATGTATAGTGGTCCCACCCAGCTCTTCTTCCCTTCTCCTGGTGGAGCTCAGTTATTTCTTCCTTTATTTGGAGAAACCACAACTACTTCTAGCACTAGCTTTGTTTCTCTTGGGTTAAACTTTGCCTGATGATGGGTATCAGAACCCTTCTTGCTCTCTATCTGTGAGATCCTTGGTGTGTATACTCCCTGAGGCTGGTGCCAGTAGGCTTGACCAGACTAGACATGCATGTCAGAGCAGCTTTGAGTTACTCAGGTGACTCTGTGCAACTTGTGACCGTTTGATGGCGCCAGAGAACCAGGAGTATGTGTGTGGGTGCTCTGGGAGCCTGCTAGTGCCAGTATCAGTATTTCAAAGAAACTGCTCTGTCCTCACAGAATAGAGGACAGTGTGGCAAGAGTCAGTCTGGGCCATCCAGGGACAAGTGCTTTATAAATGCTGTCTGCCAAGCAAACAGGTAGTGGCCTGATAAGGACAAGAAAGAAAGGAAAGAGGCAACTTATGAACATTTTAAAAACCCTTTGAAGACTTTAGAGCAGTCTTCCTTAAGGTCTGTATTGCATTAAGAAAATGAAAGCTGCCCTGCCCCTGAGTTGGGAGGCAGGGGAGAGACAAGGGGCTAAATTAGTGTGAGAGAGATGCACTTATGCACAATGAGGCTGACTGCCTTCCGTGCAGGTTCTGCCATTAATCTGGAGCCCCAGCAGTATAAAGTATGAGTTTATAACAAGTGCTGTTTTTCAAGAGAGAGAAGGAAGGCCCACATGGTCAAGGTTTGAGTTAGTCTCCCTGCCTCTCCTGGTTTCCTGAGACTCTTGACTAGAAACTTTTATGTTAGTGCTGTCATCTAAGTACTAAGAAAACTGGCCTGTATACCTTTTTTTTTCTCAGAAGGTGAAAGAGACCTATCTTCACTTGGTTGGTACTACTTAGCCAACCCTGGGTGTGTGTGTGTGTGTGTGTGTGTGTGTGTGTGTGTGTGTGTGTGTGTGTGTGTGTGTGTGTGTGTGTGTGTGTGTGTGTGTGTGTGTGTGTGTGTGTGTGTGTGTGTGTGTGTGTGTGTGTGTGTGTGTGTGTGTGTGTGTGTGTGTGTGTTAAATAACCATCACCAGCTTTCATTAGAGAATCATACTAGATTTCAACAATTTCAGATTCTTAGTTATCATTCTAAACCACAACCTAATGTTTCCAGATATTAAAAAAGCTTTGTATTTACAGCCTTTTTCAAAAGAAAGCTTTGCATAAACACTAAAAATTATCTATATTAGAATTATACTCTATAAAAATACTATCCAGGCTCCTGTAATGATATATAGTAATAGAGAGGAGAGGTCTATCTGTGCAAAAATGCTCTGCCCCACGACTGAGTTGGAAGCCTAATCTAGCTTCATACCCTTAAAAAAGAACAGCTGAGGTGGACACCAGTAATCCTAGCTACTCAGGAAGCTGAGATCTGAGGATCAAGGATCAGAGCCAGCCTGGACAGGAAAATCTGTGACACTCTTTATCTCTAATAAAACACCAGAAAACTGGAAGTGGTGCTATGGTTCAAGAGGTAGAGCGCTCGCCTTGAGCTGAAGAGCTGAGGGACAGCACCAAGGCGCAGAGTTGAAGCCCCACAGCTGACACACACAAAATATGCGCATGCTCATATTTTCAGGGAGTCCTATGCTGTCTGGCCTTCTTGTTGACAGTAGTATCTTGGTCCCTAGAAGCACAATGGCTGCAAAGAGGCCATATGTGGTCTGGGGCTTCTAGAATCTGTTCTGTACCATAAGAGCAATGCCCCCTCTCTATGAAAACTACTACTGCCCAAGAATATGAGGAAAGTGTGATTGAAGAGAGGACAAGGTGACACAGGCACCAGGCCATTAAGGAGGATAAGAGAGGAAAGCCTCAAGTTGGCAGAACCATAGGTATGCTGCTAAGAGACTGGCTGCAGCAAGGTCTGGGAGTCTTATTCTTTACCCTGCTCTTCCCATTATTCAAGGGCTGAAGGAACAGATGGGACTAGAACAGGAAGCTCAAGTTCTCTTTGTCCCAATCCATCTTTCTCTTCTGGGAATCATCAAGGAGTGCATGTTCTGGCTTTGTGCAGTTGGCTGTGATACCATTGACCTTAATGATTGTGAAATAAAATGCATCAAATGGTTTTTTTAAGTGAGGATTAAGAACTTTTTTAGCCTAAACATTGTTTTTCCCCCTTTTTTATCATTAGGTATGCTATGTTGACTATGGTTTTAGTGAACATGTTGAGAAGAGTAAAGCATACAAACTGAACCCAAAATTCTGCTCACTCTCATTCCAAGCTACAAAGTGCAAGCTAGCAGGTAAGAGAGATGTTTAAAACCAAACAAAAAAGTTGCCTTGTGTTTTGTTTTCTGAGGCAAGGTGTCTCCATGTAGCCCAGGAGGGCCTTCTGTCTCAGCCCTTCCTACTGCTAAGATTACAGCTGATAATTCTCTCTGTTTTGGCAGTCATCACCACTGTACTTTTTGGTAGTTAAAATCTTATAATCGCAAGGTGGTGTGATGTGTTATTTTCTTGAAAGCTTTAAATGAATGTTTAATATGATCTGTATAAGATTATATACATAACAAAATATAAAAAGAACATTAAAATATCAAAAATTATGAAAATGTTATGTTTCTTGCATTTTGTTTTGTCATAACAAATATTTATTGATACATTTTATTATAAAAAAGACTTTACCATATGAAAGAGTTGTTTTATACTTATACTAGTGAAAACTCGTAGAAACTCCCATCACAGGATTTGATCAGATTCAGTCCTTTTGTTCATGTGTTACCAGGTGACCCTTAGCCTTTTCCCACAGAGATGGACCATGGAGTAAACCCTTGTACAGCCTGCAGAGCCTGGCTATAGGTCATGTGCAGTTTCTTGCATAGTCAAGGAATCCTTTCCTCCTTAGGAAGAGAGAGAGAGGGGGAGAGAGAAAGAGACAGACAGAGAAAGAGAGCATGCACACACATGAATGTGTACATGCATGCACACATGCATGTGTTTGTAGCATTGTAGGAATAAACAAGGTATGGAGGATACAGTGGTCAGGTGAATGGGAATATGCGTTATGTTAAAAGGGTTTGCACAGAATTCCAAAAAGTGATTGTAATTCACCCCATTCCCTGTAAGAATGAGTGCTAATGTCCAGGAGTTGAGTCCGATGGTCAGTCAGATAAACCTAAAGTAATTTTAAGAGCATGTTCAAAACCTGTGGGCAGTGGTTTTGAAAGGAACATATCAAGAACATAGGACAAGACTTAAGATTCTAAAGAGAAATGTTTGCAAAAGGCTATGAAGTTGTGCACTGGAGAATATTGCAGGATGAGTAATCTGAAATTTAGCTTGTGGGAAAGTATAGAACTAGGCACTAAAGTATGGAATTAAAATTTTCAAAGAACTAAAAGAGTAATTGTACTACAACGCAATTCACCTCATACCTGTGTTCAGTTAAACACTAATTTTCTCTTTCATGGTATTCTCAAGAGTCATGATGGTGAGAAGGAAGAGAGGAAGGAAAGGAGGGAAGAAAGGTAGTGTCTTTTAGATGACAAGATCTCCTTGTTCATGGGTTGGCAGACTTAATATTATGAAAATGGCCATACTCCCAAAGGCCACCTACAAAATCCCAGTATCATTCTTCTCCAGAGATAGAGAAATCAATCTAAAAATTCATGCGGAGACACAAAAGGCCAAGAGAGCCAAAGCAATCCTGAGGGGAAGAAAAAGAAAGCAATACTGAAGACATATTTCCAGACTTCAAACTGTATTATAGAGCTGTAGTAGCAAAACTAGCTTGGTATTGGCACATAAACAGACCTGAAAACCAAACCAAACAAATTAGAAGATCCAGAAATAAATCCACATACTTACCACAGCCATCTGAATTTTGACAAAGGAACCAAACATATGTGTTGGGGGGAGCTCTTCAACACATGGTGAAATGGTACTAGGAAACTAGACCTGCATATGCAGAAGTTAACACTGGATCCCTGTGTCTCACTTTGTACTAATATAAATTCAAAGTGGATCAAAGACTTTGATGTAAGACCTAAAACTTTGAAACTCCTTCAGGAAAGAGTAAGGGAAACACACTACAAAGTTATGTCAGGATATAATGGAGGTACCTGCATCCCCATGTTCATTGCTGCACTATTCAGAATAGCCAAGTATGGAAATAGTCTAAATGTCCTACACCTAATGAGTGTATCAAGACAGTGTGGCATACAGACTGGAATTTTATTCATCAGAAAGAATAATATGTCATTTTCAGGGAAATGGAGATACCTGAAAAAGTCATACTGAGTGAAGTAATTCAGGCTCAGAGAGACAAAAGCCATATGTTTCATCTGTTGAAGTTAGACTTAAACTGTAAACATCTGTGGGCTGTATATATACAATCAGACTGACTATAATATATGCAGAGGTAGTCTTCATAATATAACCAAGTCTTTACAAAATGTGTTATCTAAGAAAAGGAGAAAGGATGAATCAATAGAGGGCATAGTGGTCAAATGTAGTCATAATATTCAATGTACATATGCAAAAATAGAATTGGAAATCTTTAGGAGACAAGTATAGGATGGAATAAGTAGGGGAGCAGAATGACTGAAGGGCTGACGCTACTCAAGATGGACTGTACGTATAAATGAACATGTGAAATTGAAACCTCAATTTAATGTAATATTTGAAAATCACAAAAAGAAAAAAGTTGATGTCTTTATTTTCAATAAATACATGTTTAAAAGAAAAAAAATAATTGTATACATTTAATTAGAAACTGAAGAGCCGTATTTCCTGCCTGAAAGCTGTTTCTTCTAAGCTAGAAATTCTGATTAATCAAATTTTCTTTAAAAAAAAACAAAAACTAGTTCTTGCCAGGCACCAGTGGCTCCCACCTATAATCGTAGCAACTCAGGAGGCTGAGAACTAAGGATTGTTGTTCAAGGCCAGCCCAGGCAGAAAAGTCCCTGTGAAACTCAGAAAGGGGCACTGTGGCTCAAGTGGTAGAGAGCTAGCCTTGAGCACAAAGAGACTTAGGGACAGCACCCAGGCCCTGAATTCAAATCCCACAACCAACAACAACAAAAACATATTTGTTCTTAAACACTTCATTCTTTGGTATTTCTTTTATCATTATTAACACCTATTTAGTTGGATAAAGGGGTTTCATTTTAATATGTCTATTTACATATAATCAGGGGTAAGTCTCCCTCCTTCCCTCAGGCCCCTCCCAAAACAAGTCTCATCAGGATTCCATGTTCCATTTTCACACACATGTATATAAAGATATTTTTGTTGCTTTTGCCCTTCCTCCCCTACTCTGTTCGTGGATTCCCCTCCCCTGTTTTTCTTCTTGAGTTAAGATTGTCTTAGTAGATCATTTAAAGGGGCATCCACATTATAATTTTCAACACTGACACATGAATATGGTTAATATTATAAAATCAAGTTTCCATCAAAAATGTAATTATTATGTGATACATGCATTTTTAAATTTCTTACTTATTTTTTAAAAGACTGAAGGAAGTTAAATTTTAACATGTCCATAATTTTAATACATGGTCAAAGCAAATACAAACAGTCCTCCATCTTGTAATGACTGTTAATCAGTAGAAATGAAAATATTCTTCACTTTTCAGGGTTGGATGTTCTAAATGATGATCCTGACCTCGTGAAGGTGGTTGAATCTTTAACCTGCGGGAAGATCTTTGCAGTGGAGATACTGGACAAGTCGGACATCCCCCTGGTTGTTCTGTATGATACCTCAGGGGAAGATGATATCAATATCAACGCCACCTGCCTGAAGGCCATGTGTGACAAGTCCCTGGAGGTTCACCTCCAGGTAACCTTTGGTCACCACTGTCCTCTGTCACACCTAAAATAGGAAAGAAAATTGTCAATAATATTACAGATCTTAGGCTAATGAGCGATAAAACATCACATAAATATTGAGAAAAAAGGAAAAGGCAGTGGAAGAAAAATGACAAAATGTTAATAGTAATTTTTTCTTAGGAATTGGTTTATTATGAATATGTTATTTGTGGGTATATATGAAATTACTCTACAAAGATAATTTTTAAAATACAAAGAAATAGGATATTATTCAACATTATTCACACTTTTTTTTCTTTCACTGGTACTAAAGTTTGAACTCAGGATGTTGTACTTACTAGCCATATACTCATCACTTGAACCATGTCTTCACCACTATTTTTCCAAATAGTGTTTCACATTTGAACCTGGATCACCTGGAGTTTGATACTCCTATTAAACTGTGTGTATGTACACACATGTGCACACACATGCATGTACACATGCACTAGCCAATTCTGAGGTTTGAATTCAGCGTCTGGCTTCTGTTGCACTCAAAGTTAATGCTCTACCACTTGAGCCAGAGCTCCACTTCCAGATTTTTAGTGGTTCATTGGAGATAACTGTCTCATGGACTTACATGCTTGGGCTGCATTTGAACTGCTACCCTCAGATATCAGCCTTCTGAGTAACTAGGATTATAGGCATGAGCCACATGCACCCAGCTTTTCTATTAAACTTTTTGTGTAGCTTGGATGACAGGCATATCACCACACCTAGATTATTATTGGTTGAGATGGGAGTCTCATGAACTTTTTGTTCATCTGGCTTTGAACTGGAATCCTCCTGATCACTGCCTTCCAAGTAGTTAAGATGATAAGCATTAGCTACTGTGCCTAGTGCAAAGAAAAGTTTTAAATAAAGAACATCTACCCTGAAATGTTCAAAGTGATCATTTTTAAAAATATTTCACAAAACCTTGGGGAAAAATAGTATCAGTAGGACTGTGAATTACTCTTATGAGTTGAATAAAAAGGTTAAGATTAAATGCTTGCTTTGATTACAGTTTTTAATAATTGTTAAGATTCAGGTAGCCATTTCATGGACACAGGTTAGAAAGCAGTCTGGTAATGGCATTGATTTTGTAAGTTGTAGGGTTTCTTTTTTTAATATCTATTAGTGTTGAAAAAGCATGGTGTATGGAGTCATTCTTATCCTAAATAAATGGGGAGAAAATACACCAAAGTTAAGGCCTCATCTATCACCTTTCAGAGGATGAAATGTAATGTGCGAACTGTCCCTTTTGTACGTGACACATATGATACTGAGTATTCTTTTGGGAAAGAAAAGGAATTCAGTGTAGTTAACTGTAGTGGGTTTTTTTTAACATTTAAGTTGTGAATATTTTTATTTAGCTGTCCTCTGATATTTTAAAATGTAAGACTTTTAAAAAATGAGATAATTAGGTAAATATCCTGTGATGGGGTAAAAGCAACATTCTGTTCTTATGTCCCTTGTTCATTCCAGGTCGATGCCATGTACACAAATGTCAAGGTGACTAACATTTGCTCTGATGGGACAATCTACTGCCAAGTGCCTTGCAAGGGCCTGAACAAACTCAATGACCTTCTGCACAAGATAGAGGATTATTTCCACTGCAAGGTATGACAGCAAAGCACCCCCTCCAAAACTAGTACTAAAATGCAAACACTAACCTGCATTAGTGTAAGTTTTTAACAGTTTAAACTTCAGAGTTTTGGGGGACTTTAGGAAATAAAACTACTCTAATTTCTGCATTATAAAATGAGGTTAGTAACTCTTGGGCATCTACCCAGATCATTAGAGGTCAAAGACACTTGCATATCCATGCTTATTGCTGTGCCATTCACAATAGCCAAGTTACGCAAACAGCCCAGATGGAGTGATTAATAATACACCCAATGAAATTTTACTCATCCATTATAAAGAATAAGATAGTTATTTATAAGGAAATGGATGGATCTAGAACAAATCATGGTAAGTTAATAAAGCCAAGCTCAGAAAGGCAAACAGCACTTGTTTTCTCTCATATATGGAAACTAGATCTAAAATATAACTAGACATGATAACCTACACAGGACTCTAGACATTCACACAGTCAGACTAAAGGAGAATAACCTTAGAGGATAGAACCCAAAGGTGTAACTCCCCTGAACATTTATAATACTATTTATCCAAACCAATATCAGGAAAAGGAAACATGGGTTTGTTTTTTTGTTGTTGTTGGTCGTGGCACCTAAACTCTGGACCTGGGCGCTGTCCTCAGCTCTTCAGCTCAAGGCTAGCACTACCACTTGAGCCACAGAGCCACTTCTGACTTTTTCTGCTTATGTGGTACTGAGGAATCAAACCCAAGGGCTTCATGCGTGCAAGGCAAGCACTTTACCACTGAGCCACCTTCCCAGCCCCAAAACATGGGTTTTGTTGTAGGGGGTGGTGGTGGTGTTTGTTTTAGTTTGGGTTTTTTTTTTTTTCTTCTGAGAGACAGATTGGGGGGAGGGGGCCGGTACAGAAAGGAAAGGATTGGAAGGGTGAACAAATAGAATCATAGTATTCAGTATACACTTGTGGAAAATGACCTATGTAACTTGTGGACAATGGGGTGGGGGGGAAACTGGAGTAAAACAAAGGAAGGGGTAACATGTAACATTGTCCAAAAATGAAATTACTCATTACCTGAATTATGAAATGGTAACCCTCTGTACTACAGCTTAATAACAAAATTATATTTTAAAAATGATAATAAAACAAAGGTAGTATTGTATTCTATGTGTTTATCACAAGGATAGTGGAGATTCTGCTTAGCACAGGGTCTGGCACATATTAAGTGTTTAGCAGTGTGTAGATTTGTTATTTATAACTGCAGCTGCTGGTAACTGACTTCTGGAGCCAGCTGGTCTGCTGCTACATGCAAAGAAGGCTTATTGAGGGCAGTGATTGTGTCTTGTGAGTTTGCAACATACCTTGCAGTACCTAATTTAGTGTCATACAGTGGAATAGATATTTCAAACTATTTGCTGAATCAGGTCAAACCTGTATTCAGACTGTCATCTGAAACTGAGACATCAGATCTAAAGTTTTACCTCTTTCTATGTTATAAGTGAACTTGCTAGTTTATCTTGGAGAAACCTGAAACCCTCCCTAACCCCACCCGCAGAGAGGCTGACTCTGGTGACTCCTTTTTACATGGATGGCATTATAACCCATGATATAGAAGGCACTTGTGACACTTTCTTTTTTTTTTTTTTTTTTTTTTGTTGGTCGTGGGGCTTGAACTCTGGGCCTGGGAGCTGTCCCTCAGCTCTTCAGCTCAAGGCGAGCGCTCTACCACTTGAGCTACAGCACCACTTCCGGTTTTCTGGTGGTTTATTGGAGATAGGAGTCTCACGGTCTTTCCTGCCTGGGCTGGCTTTGAACCACGATCCTCAGATCTCAGCCTCCTGAGTAGCTAGGATTACAGGCATGAGCCACCAGTGCCCGGCACTTGTGACATTTTCTATTACTCTGCTAACGTGAATAGGGGTGTTAGCTCGAGGGAGAATAGAAACATTCACTGAAAAGACCCTCCCCCACAGTATAACCCCTGCTTTCACTATATTTGATGTCAGTATAACTTGTGGAGGAGATGGGGAAAACCAGTTGTTTAAGGATACAGGTGGACCTGTTGCAACAATGAGAAGTACAAGTTGTCATGTCCAAAATGAGCTTTACAATGTCGGTTGGGGGGGGGGGAAGGGGGGGAAAGGAGAAGGATTGGGATTGGGGGGGAGGGGGGAGGCTGGGAAGGGATGTGAAGGGTAAACAAAGGAGGAGGTTGCAATGCTTGGTAAGAAATGTACGCATTATCCTGCCCATGTAATTGTAACTCCTCTGTACAGTATGTTCACAAATAAAATTAAATTAAAAAAAAAAAAAGAAACATTCACTGAAAAGAAAGAGACATGGGCAGGTCCCAACTTCAGGCTGTAGCAAAAGAGGCAGTTGAGAAGGCTGTGATTTGTTAGCATTTCCCTGGCATACATATTAGGAATTAAAATCTTACCTTTGAGGCTAAGTATTAAAGGATGGAAAGAAGAAGCCTTACAGTCGGCCATTCCAGCCTCCTCACTTTTTATCCATCTACCCTTCCTGCTTCTTTCAAACTCAAAGTTGTGTAACTGACCAAGCCACAGCCTACATGAGTCTCAGTGGTTTCTACTAATATTTGTAGACATTTTTTTTTTTTGTCAGTCGTGGGGGCTGAACTCTGAGCCTGGGGGCTCTATCTCTGAGCTCTTCAGCTCAAGGCTAGCACTACCACTTGAGCCACAGCGCCACTTCTGGCTTTTTTCTGCTTATGTGGTGCTGAGGAATGGAACCCAGGGCCTCATGCATACGAGGCAAGCACTCTACCACTGGGCCAACTTCCCAGACCTATTTGTAGATATTTTAATGGTCCAGATTTCTGAGCCTTGTGCTTAAAGGGGGAAGTAAACCATTAAGTGCAACAAACATAATAATAACAAGGCAGATCATAGATGTTCAAGTACTCTTGTACATTTGCTGCATCTGTTGGGCCCACTTGGAAGGTAGGGCTCATGGGAAATCTGTCTTCATGGGGGAAAGCAATGTGCCTGTGCCTCGGCCATCTGTCTTGAATGGTGTAGCCACAACTCTTTGCTAAGAGTAAATACAGAATTTCATATTTCTGTCTTATAGCACATGACCTCTGAGTACTTCATCTCACTGCCCTTCTGTGGGAAAATCTGCCTCTTCCACTGCAAAGGAAAATGGTTACGAGTAGAGGTAAAATAAGTTGCTTATTCTTTGAGATTTTTATTAGGAAATATTTTAAATATACAAACAAGTTGTTTTAAACATAGAATAAGCATGCCCACACTCATTGCCAGTTGATAAAAGAAAAAAAATGGTTATTATGATTGGGTTCCCGTTTTCTTAATTGTCCCTTCCCAGGAAGATTCTCTTTTTTCTTTTTTTTCTTTTTTTTTTCTTTTTTGGTCAATCATGGAGCTTGAACTTAGGCCCTGGGTGCTGTCCCTGAGCTCTTTTGCTCAAGGCAAGCACTCTACCACTTTGAGCCAAAGCACCACTTTCAGTTTTCTGCTGGTTAAATGGAGATAAGAGTCTTAGGGACTTTCCTTCCCAGGCTGGCTTTGAACTGCAGTCCTCAAATCTCAGCCTCCTGAGTAGTTAGTATTATAGGTGTGAGCCACCAGCACCAGGCTTTCCTCTTTCTTTTCTTTAAACTATGGTGTGTGTGTGTGTGTGTGTGTGTGTGTGTGTGTGTGTGTGTGTGTGTGTGTGTGTGTGTGTGTGTGTGTGTGTGTGTGTGTGTGTACACATGTATATACACATCTCTCTCTATATAGATATAGATAGATATATTCATTTTTACTATGTATTTTTTATATGTTGGTAGTAAACCTATAGAAACAAATTGTACTTAGAATATATAATAAAAATAAGTTGGAAGTAAGCTATGGCTGAAGTATTAGAGCTCTTGAGCAAAAAATGAGTGACCCCAGGCCCTGAGACCAAGCCTCATGAGACACACACACACACACACACGCACACACACACACACACACACACACACACATACACACACGACTAAATGAATAAATATTTTAAAGTTTGTGTAAATAATAAACCACATTGATTCTTCTAGCATGTATTTTTTTTTTGGGGGGGGGGGGGTCCGGTCGTGGGGCCTGAACTCTGGGCCTGCACGCTGTCCCTCAGCTCTTCAGCTCAAGGCTAGCGCTCTACCACTTGAGCCACAGCGCCACTTCCGGGTTTTTTTTCTTTTTGCTTATGTGGTGCTGAGGAATCGAACCCAGGGCCTCATGCATGCAAGGCAAGCGCTCTACCACTTCTAGCATGTATTTTTTCTTAGAATGTTTTTCAGGATTTGCCCCTGTTGCTTTTGTGTGACATAGCAAAATGAATATGTCAACATTATCTACATTCTCCTCATCTAGACATTCAGATTTTTAAACTTTTTGTTATAAACAACATTGGTATGTATATCTCCGTGTGTGTGTGTGTGTGTGTGTGTGTGTGTGTATGTGTGTGTGTGTGTGTGTGTGTGTGTGTGTGTGTGTGTGTGTGTAGAGTTTCAGAGTACAGAGAATGCATAGGTGTAGCTTTATAGTGCCTTGTAGCTTTATAGTGCCTGATTCTCTCTTCCATTGAGGGCTAGCTCCACTTTTTTTTTTCTTTTTTTTTTGTCGGTCTTGGGGCTTGAACTCTTGGCCTGGGCTCTGTTCCTCAGCTCTTTAGCTCAAGGAAAACAGTCTACCACTTGAGCCACAGTGCCACTGCTGATTTTCTGGTGGTTAATTGGAGATAAGAGTCTCATGGACTTTCTTGCCCAGGCTGGCTTTGAACTGTGATCCTTAGATCTCAACCTCTGGAGCAGGTAGGATTACAGGCATGAGCTACTGGCACCCAGCATTCTGACTTTATTTCTTGAATACAGAGGTTCAGAACGAAGATGCAAGGACCTCTACTTCCAAGGGAGCTTTAAACTATATTTAAATTGTTTGCAAATTATGTGTTGGTGGTGTTATATTTTTGTTATATATTTTGGGAGGTAAGTATGAATAATTTTCATAAGAGTCAATCCTGTAAAGGTAAAATTGATTTTCCCTTTAATTAAAAGTCATGCCTGGTGCTGGTGGCTTATGCCTGTAATCCTAGCATTCAGGAGGCTGAGACCTGAGGATTTTGGTTCAAAGCTAGCCCAGGCAGGAAGTCTGTGAAACTTTTTATCTCCAGTTAACCACTAGAAAACCAGAAGTGGAGCTGTGGTTCAAAGTGGTAGAGTGCTAGCCTTAAGCAAAAGAACTCAGGGAGAACACCCAAGCCCTGAGTTCAAGCCCTACAACCTCCTAAAAAAGAAAAAACATGAGGAGTAATTACTATTATCAATATGACTGCATATCATCAAGAGACTGAGATCTGGAGTGCTTTTCTCCTTGAGCCACAGTTCCACTTCTGGACTTGTGGTGGTTAATTGGCAATAAGAGTCTCACAGACTTTCCTATCTAGACTGGCTTCAAACCAAAATCCTCAGATCTCAGCCTCCCCAGTAGCTAGGATTTTAGTCATAAGTCACCAGTAACTGGCATTAGTTTTCCAATCTTTGAACTGTTAGTTTGGATGTAGGTTTACTACTCTATGAATTGCTGAGTTTTAGATGTTTTTTAATGAGCACAAATATAATAACATTACTAGGATTTAAAATGTTATAACTTCTAAATTTACTCAGTGCTAATAAAATTCCATCGCTGAATCATCCCTGTTCTTTATTTGCTTATAGTTTTTCCCTCAGATTTTAATTTTTTTAGAGGATAGACTCCATCTTATAATCAGCATTATTTAATAATATATCAAGTCATTTTATAACAGATTATATCCTGAAATTAGAGGCATAGTAAATATTACTGTTCTTATATTTTACTAATTATTATTAGTTTACCAAATTAAAGCAATTAAGGGAAATTAAACACTTGATGTTGAAATCAGTTGTATTAACACTGATGGTCTTTGTTGCTCTTACGTTCAATTAGGCATTGGGTAAAATGTAAATTGTATGGAAGCATTTTAGTTTTTTGTATATTCTAATAAATTGCCAACACGTATCTCATTTCAGATCACAAATGTCCACAGCAGCAGGGCTCTTGATGTTCATTTCCTGGACTCTGGCAACGCAACATCAGTGAAAGTCTCAGAGCTCAGAGAAATTCCACCTCGGTTTTTGCAAGAAATAATTGCAATACCACCTCAGGTTCTACATGTTATAAGCTTGAGATTTGTCTGAAGTATTTTGGATTGTGATTGTGTTGTGAGAAGCTCTCTTGGTTTGATGTTACTAATGATCAAAGTTACAGTCCATAAGAGAATTGGAAACTTGTCCAAGTGTAGTTGTTTACTGGTTTTCACTTACACTCAAAGCTCAGGCATACAGAGAATTGTAGATACTTACCCAGCCTTGTCTTTTCTGCTCTGTGGTCTCCCACAACTAGTCAGTTGAGTTGTCTCACTATTTGTAAAATGATAGCACAGCTTCTGCCACACGGAAGTATTGTGGAGTGATTGGTGTCTAGTAAAAACCTTGGCTCAAAAGAGAAGTATCCATTGTGTTGACACAAAAACACCCCCCTAAACAAAGAGCTTTGATGGCTCTTATCTGCTGTTGTTTTCTGTTTATGTTGAGAACATCTACCTTGTAGGAAAATGGACAGTATTCATTCATTTGTTTTCCTATTGTGTTTGCTCTCAGGCTATAAAGTGCTGCTTAGCTGATCTTCCAAAATCAATTGGCATGTGGACTCCGGATGCTGTGCTTTGGCTAAGAGATTCTGTTTTGAACTGCTCAGACTGTAGCATTAAGGTGAGTTATTGTGCTGGCTCTGGTATGTCTTGAAGAGAAACTGGAGCTGGGGAATGGGAAACTCATGGATTTTTTGTGAAAGCATTTTATCCCACTATAATACATGGATGTTTTTCACAATAAACACATTTTTTATTAAAGAGATGATTCCATATATAGTTATTTCATGGTTTGTATCTTATTTAAAAAGCTCTCCTCTATCTTCTCAATTAGTTTTTGTTTTCTTTTCTCAATTAGTTTTTGAGTCCGGTCGTGGGGCCTGAACTCTAGGGCCTGGGCGCTGTCCCTCAGCTCTTCAGCTCAAGGCTAGCGCTCTACCACTTGAGCCACAGCGCCACTTCCAGCTTTTTTCTTTTTTGCTTATGTGGTGCTAAAGAATCAAACCCAGGGCCTCATGCATGCAAGGCAAGCGCCCTACCACCGAGCTACCTTCCCAGCCCTTCTGAATTAGTTTTAAACCCTTTAAAAGGGTGTTAGATAGTCAATAAAAATGCTTTTCAGTGGTTACTTTTTAAGATATATATATATACATATCAAAATAAATGAATAGCCAGTATCTCAATGCTTCAAAGAATAAATTTAAATAAAATTTAAAAATTAAGGAAATTGCTGTACACTGCCTTGATAGTGTCTTCTCTCTTCTGTGTCCTTGATACCAGTTAGATGTAGCCACTTTGATTTTTCTTAAGACAAACCAGAGAAGCGGATGAGAGTCATTAGCAGATACTTAGTCTTTGGGATACATGGTAGTGGGATTGCAGTACTGGGGTTTGATACTCCCCTACAGAGATAGAGCAGAGGTTGGCAGTTAAGTAGTCTTCTGGACAAAGGTACAAAACTGTCATTTGTCTTATTCACTAGAGCTTTCTTTTTTTTTTTTTGGTCCGGTCGTGGGGCTTGAACTCTGGGCCTGGGCACTGTCCCTCAGCTCCTCAGCTCAAGGCTAGTGCTCTACCACTTGAGCCACAGTGCCACTTCCGGCTTTTTTCTTTTTGCTTATGTGGTGCTGAGGAATCGAACCCAGGGCCTCAGGCATGCAAGGCAAGCGCTGTACCACTGAGCCACCTTCCCAGCCCTCACTAGAGCTTTCTTGTCCCTTTTTTTCTCTCTGTAGTTATGACTGGGGAAGGGTAAAGGTTGAGGATGTGTGTATTCTAGGACCAGCCAAGGTGACATCTCCAAATGTTAGTCCCCTTTTCTGAGGGCTCTGCAGCCTGAAACAGGAGGCTTGTTGAACTTGTTGCCATCTTTGCAGTCATTTTTATTGCTGAAACTGGCTGGTGAGCACATAGCCACTCATCATAACTATCCTCCCACTTGGAGTGTTTTAGATTTTCATTAATGTAAAGATTCCATCATGTTATATAGACCCACTTCTGTCAGTGGTGATGACCTCTAGCAAGTTCCAAGGTTCCTCAGAGTTTTTATTTCCATAAGATGGCTATTTCACTGTAGGCTGTTTTGACTTGAGTCAATTTATTGCTAGGCTGTGGTAGATAAATCATCTTTGCTTAATTAAAAGAAATTTTAGGGGGCTGGGAAGGTGGCTCAGTGGTAGAGTGCTTACCTTGCAATGCATGAGGCCCTGGGTTCAATTCCTCAGCACCACATAAGCAAAAAAAAAAAAAAATTTTTAGCATGTTTTTGGTAAAACATTGGATCTTAATAGTTAAAGTTAATGATTGCTTCTCAGAATCCAATGGATTTCCTTTTTGTTTTCCAAAGGTCACCGAAGTGAATGAAACCAAGGGGATTGCCTACGTGTATTTATTTACTCCGAAGAACTTCCCTGACCCACATCGCAGTATTAATCGCCAGATTACAAATGCAGACCTGTGGAAGCATCAGAAAGATGTGTTTCTGAGTGCTGTGTCTAGTCCAGTCAGCTCTCCTGGCGGCAGAAATGGCAGCACGTCCCTGTTGGGCAATATACCTGTGTCCAGCAATACACCTATTTCTAACAACACTCCTGTGTTGGGTAACACGCCTGTGTCAGTCAATATACCAGTGTTGGGTGGCACCCCACTGATGGGTGGCACACCCCTATCAGGCAGCACTGGAGAGAATTTCAGAAAGAGCTTCCCAGAAATCATCAAAAAGTCTGTGATAGACCACACCAACCCTTTCTCCGCGGAGGAACTGCCACCTCCTGTCCACTTGTCAAAGCCTGGGGAACACATGGATGTGTATGTGCCCGTGGCCTGTCACCCGGGCCACTTTGTCATCCAGCCTTGGCAAGAGATTCATAAGTTGGAAGTTCTTATGGAAGAAATGATTCTGTATTACAGCATGTCTGAAGAGCGCCATGTAGCAGTGGAGAAAGACCAAGTATATGCTGCCAAAGTGGAAAATAAGTAAGTCCTGGGACAGAGCCAGAAACATGCAAGGGCTCTGATCTTGTTTTAGAGGGGGCTCCTCTGAACCTGGAATGGAAATGGTTATTGTGGAGTCAACAGCTTTTTAAATATGTAAAGTGATGGCACTTATCTACAAGTCAAGTATTCCTGCTCAAACCAAATTTTATACCTAAAATGAAGGTTTAAATGTTTTACCCATTTTTCTAGTAGAAAAATACTCTATATTCAGAAAATAATTGTTTTTATTAACTTATTTTTAATGTACATTGTAGAAAATTGAAAAGTAAAGAAGCTAAAGTCAGTTACCCACAGTTAGTGCTTGTTAAACTGTGTATGTCTCATTTGTTTGTATGCATATTTATAATAGTTGGTATATTATTATCATATGTGAAGTTGAACTTGCTTTTCAACCCTAACAGTATGCTATGAACATTTTTCCATATTCTGTTACATGGAAAAGAATCTAGGCAGTGGCGCTGTGACTCAAGCACTAGAGCACTAGCCTTGAGCTGAAGAGCTAAGGGACAGAGTCCAGGCCCAAAGTTCAAACCCCATGACCCACAAAAAAAAAAAAAAGAAGCTAACATCATTATTATGTCATATAATCTGTCATATGGAGAAATCATATTATTCTCTTTTGTTGTATAGAATTTTTTTCTCTCAGGTCTTTCCCTCTTAGAAATACTAATAGATTATTAGTATAAACAAGCTTATTTTACATTCCTAATCATTTATCAATGGATAGATTCCTCCTTAGGAGAGGAATTACCTGTGGAAAGAGGACAAGATGCCCAACATAAGTTGCCATTGCTTGCTAGCAGTTGTGCCCCAGTTTATTAGAGCAGCAGTGTGGGAGTGATAGTCCATTACCTTGTTGCTCTTCAGCGTTGGGCTTCAAGAATCTTACTTCTTACATTTGTTTAGCATTTGTGTCTGCTTTCTTTCAGTGGCACATTTGTATTCATGCCTTCTTCCCCAATGGGTATGCCCTGTAAATCTACTCTCTGATCTGTACTCCTGCCTTAGAGCTCTGGGAGGATGACACAGCCACTGTTTTATCCCCATGCCAGAGTGTTAGTGAAAACTAGCAAGTTTTGTGAATGTTAGGCTTAAAGATCTGTGTTTTCTCCCCATAGAAATATATATATACACTGAGGATCGTGGTTCAAAGCCAGCCCGGGCAGGAGAGACCGTGAGACTCTTATCTCCAATAAACCACCAGAAAACCGGAAGTGGCACTGTAGCTCAAGTGGTAGAGCGCTCGCCTTGAGCTGAAGAGCTGAGGGACAGCGCTCAGGCCCAGAGTTCAAGCCCCATGACCGACCAAAAAAAAGAAAAAGAAAAAAAAAAAAGAAATATATATATACAGATTATACAGATCCCAAAACTCAGTTTTAGGCAGACTGCCTTTTCTCTTTTACATGATTGCTTTCATTTTTTTTTTTTTTTTTTTTTTTTGGTCGGTCATGGGCTTCAACTCTGGGCCTGGACACTGTCCCTTAGCTCTTCAGCTCAAGGCCAGTGCTGTACTACTTGAGTCACAGTGCTACTGCCAGTTTTCTGGAGGTTAATTGGAGATAAGAGTCTCAAGGACTTTTCTGCTTAGGCTGGCTTTGAACTGCTATCCTCAGTTCTCAGCCTCCTGAGTAGCTAGGATTACAGGCGTGAGCCACCGGTGCCCAGCTGCTTTCATTCTTTAGACAGCAAACAGGCATATGTAAAATAAACTCACTTTCTTGGGAGAAAAAAATTCTAATTTTTAATTCTGAAATAGGAAAAGCACAATAACTCATTTTCAAAAGCATACAGTCCACATGTCACAAGATTTTCATCTTTTAAAATGATTTTATTATGTCATTATGACATGTTATTTACAATCATTTTGCATAACGTGTAAATTTTTGTAAATCAGAGCTCTTTGTAGGGTAATTAATTATAATGCAAACCTAATACATTCATTATCATCATTAATTGTGATTAGTCGTGGAGAGAGCCTACTTGGAGGAAAAAGAACCCAAGACTGGAGCCTTTGAAGTAGGGTCCTTGACTCTCCACCTACCTCTTATAGGTCTGAACAGCCCTACCCCAGGACTACTTTTTTTTTAACCAACTAATTTGTTCCCACATAATCAAAAGAGGTTTTACAAATAAGAACATAGCTAATATTCTGTAAACTTCATAAGTTAAATCAATATAAAGTGTTTACTTTTTTGTGCCAGTTCTGGGTCTTGAACTCAGGGCCTGGGCACTGCCCCTGAACTTTTTGGATCTGCTCCACTTCTGGCTTTTTGGAAGTTAATTGGAGATAACAATTTCACAGGCTTTCTTGCCCAGGCTGATCATCAGATCAGCCTCCTGAGTAGGATTACGGGCATAAACTAAGTATAAGCCACTAGTGCCCAGCTTTAAAATTTTTACTGTTTACTGAACTGTGTTCCTAACTGTGCTGTTAAGTCAGGACTTAGGAATTTCAAATGCTTTTTAAAAAAGTGTTTTCCAAATCTATCTCAGTAACACTTGGAAATCAATTACTAATAGAGATTTTCTTTTTTTTTTTTTTTTTTTTTTCTGGGGTCTGGTCCTGGGGCCTGAACTCTGGGCCTGGGCGCTACCCCTCAGCTCTTCAGCTCAAGGCTAGTGCTCTACCACTTGAGCCACAGCACCACTTCCAGCTTTTTTCTTTTTGCTTATGTGGTGCTGAGGAATCGAACCCAGGGCCTCATGCATGCAAGGCAAGCGCTCTACCACTGAGCCACCTTCCCAGCCTCTAATAGAGATTTTCTTTCTTTATCCCAGGCCTCCTGAATCAGAATCTCTGTTCCTGATCCTTATAATAAGTGTTTTTAACACTCCAGTGATGCTTTGCCCTGGAATTGGCAATCAAATCAAAAAAGCTAGTTTTGAAAAAACAAATGCTACATAGGAATACAACACATTGATTTTCTGAGGCTTTCTCTTTATTGCACTGTACCTCTTATTTATGGAATAAAAAGTTAGACCATCATTATTTCCCTGTGCAATTAAAAGACAGTGCTGTTAATGCACACCAATTTGTTTTGTCAGTACTAGGGTTTGAACTCAGCACCTTATACTTACTACCACTTAGGCCACACCCCTGGACCCTTTTTTTAAAGTTATTTTTCAGATAGGGTCTCATCTTCAGACCATAATCCTCCTACTTACTCCTCCCAAGTACTTGGGACCACAGACATACAGCCTCATGTCTCACTTTATGTGTTGAGCTAGAGGATCTCTACTTTTTGCTTTTAGTATTAAAGAGTGTTTATCAATGTGTAAGCCACTGTATCTGGCCCTCCAAATTTTTGATGCCTTTTTTTCACATAGACAAACAAGCATTGTATATAAGTTTGGCATTTCTGCATGTGAAAAGTTCTCCCCAATTTGATCTAAAGTTCAGCTTATCTTCCAGATGAAGGCTACCTTTTGCTAAGTGTCTTGTAATGCCACGCAATGTTCTAAGCATCCCTCACATAGTATTTATGCAAGTGAGTTAAAAATAAATACCACACATGAGTTAACTGGGGCTCAGAGAAGAGAAATAAGGAGCCCAGGGAGCCATTGCAGGACAGTGGTCCCCCAGAGCTTAGGCACTTATGACCCCTTTCTCTGTCTTCTCTGGGACTCATCTATAACTCCTTGTACTTTGGGCCTATCTGAACGTTTCTGGATTCTCTGGCAGCAACTCCTGCCCCCAGCCCATCACATATAAAGTTTAAAGGTGGCCTCTTTTTGTAGGTTTCTCACTATAGTTCATCCCGAACAGTCACATCGATTTCCTCTACCTAGTCTTTGCTAAGTGTTTGCTAGTCAGTTCTGGCCTGGCAGTGTGTTCCACTAGGGTTGTAGCTGGTAAACCTGTTGCAGAGAGTGTCTGGGCCTGCCACCTGAAGTGCCATCTGGGCTATGCCATTCAGAACTTTGCTCTTTTGGCTTTGAGTTGTAAATGACCAATCTTCATTTGCTTAATATAATCCTTTCTGATCATGCTAGTGACACTGTAAGACTTTAAAGTGGCTCTTCATATATTAACCTTAAAGTCTCAAACTTTTTCTCATGTTAACAATATGTAGACCCAGAATTAAAGTATGGTATATATTATATGTAAATTATATACTATATTATAGCGTATAACATATGCTATAAACATAGCATATATAATATATATAGTATAGGTATAATTTTTCATAGGAATTTCTTTCTGGTCCCTTGAACTCCAGATCTAAAACCAGGTTCTTCATTTCACCCATTTCCCTCCTACACCTTCTAGGTTCTTTATTTTAGGGACTAGGTTGATTTGTGTGTGTGTGGGGGGGCGGGTCTTAATGTTTTCATTTGGACTAATTTAAATGGTCAGTATTTCATTCAAAACTTTTCTGATCACCAGCCTGCCACCCCAATCTAACTTTCTCTTCTATTCCTGCTCACATTCTCTCTTCTAGCAATACTAGAGTATTTGCCGCCTCCCCCCCCCCATGACCTCTTCCCGTCTTCTTTGCTCTTAGGCTCTTTAGCTGCAGCTGATCTTGCTTGTATCTCTTCAATTTTTCAATAAAGACTGAGTGCTTGCTGATATTCAGTATCCTAAGTACTAAGGATATGACTATCCTCCCAAGACTAAAGGGATCCAGGTGTGATTAGGCCCCCATGGTGTGTCATGTTCTGCTTAAGGATGGCTGGTAGTTTATATACTGGTATCCTTCATTGCTCCTTGAGGCTCAAACGTCTCTTGAATGAGCAGGTTCTATTAGATGAGCCAGTGACCAGTAGAGAGTAGTGGCCTTTTTGTGGGGGAGGGGTAAGGGGCAAGAACTAGTAGCAAATGTTTCTAAGAACTTCTACAACAATAGTTTTATGTTTTGATAGCCACTCTTTGTATTTATCAGAAAAGGTTTATTTATCCTTAAGTATTTACTTTGTATGTTTTCTCTATTTAACTCAATGCACATCTAGGTGGCACAGGGTGCTTTTAAAAGGAATCCTGACCAATGGAATGGTGTCTGTGTACGAGTTGGACTATGGCAAGCACGAGCTAGTCAACATAAGGAAGGTACAGCCCCTAGTGGACGTGTTCCGAAAATTGCCCTTCCAAGCAGTAACTGCCCAGCTTGCAGGTAATTTGTGTGAAATTGAAAATCATTTGAGCTGCAGTATAGCTTATATTGTTCTTTTGTCCTTGCTACTTAACAAGCGCAAAACCATTGGCCCACTAGGATTTTATTTTTCATGCTAGCAATATCCCAACCAAAATAGAAATCATCATAAGGATCTCTTACTCTCCATGCCTTCCCATTATTCACAGTGCTTATTTTTCCTATACCTTTCTGTCCCTTGTTTGCATGCCTGAGTAAATTTCTAAAACTGCAATGATATCCCAGTACAGGTACAATATTGCATTCTGCTTTTCATTTAGCGTTTCCCCCCACTATTTTGTTGGGGGGGGAAATGGTTCATGTTTTTGTTAATTGTTATTCCTTCTTCCCACTGTACTTGGGATTGAACTCAGGGCTTTGTGCACGTGCTAAGCATGCATTCTGCTAAGCCATGCCCTCACCTTCTGCCTCTGGTAATTATTTTTAATGGATGCAAGCCATTCCATTGAATCAATTATCAACAATAGCAACAACTTGTGTCCACTAGTCATTCTACTTTGAACTTGAACCTTTAGATAGTTTCTACAAATTAATGATTACCTTTTCTCATTTTCACTTTTAATGTTTCAATTTTTGTAACAGCACCTTTTATCAAATATGATTATCCGGATACCCAGAGAAAATTCTCTGGGAGGAATTGAGTATCTGGCCCTACCCTGTCATTAGCTAGCCTCATGTTGGTGGTTACTGGTGCTTAGTATATAGTAGACCCTGCCACCCACTTTGTCTTTCTTGTAATAATATATGCATTCAGTGCTGTGAGTTTCCCTCTAGATGCTGCTGATGCTTCATCTCTCAGGTTTTCATATGCCCTATTTTTATTTTCAATTAGCTCAATGAGCTGTATGCCATTTAGAACTGTGTTGTTCATTCTCCAAGTGCTTGATTTTCTAGCCATCTTCCTGTGATTAATTTCAAATTTAGCTCCATTTTGATATGAAAAGACATTTTATGATTTCTATCTCTTTGAAATTTATTGTGTTTTATGCTGAAGAATGTAGTCTAACCTGGAAAATAGTCCATGAAGAATATATTCTGCTGTTGTCAGATGAAGTAGTCCAGATGTCGCTTATATCCAGTTGACGCATACAGTGCTGTTCAGTTCAGTGTGTCCCTGCTAGTTTTCTGCCTGCTGGATCCGTCCCTTTCTGATAGAAAAGCTAAAGTCTCTAACTACAATAAGGGGGTTCATGTTTCTCCTTGAATTTCTTTTTCTGCCTCTGCTGTTGTGGCATGCTGATGTTAGGCTTGTGCATGTGAGAACTTACCCCTGTACCATATGTAATGCTTCTCTGCATTCCTGATAACTTCCCTTGCAGTAGAGTCTTCTGGTACCTGCTCCCCAAACAGAGTCTGTGTTGCTTTCCTGCCATTTTTTCATTAGTTATACAAAGGGTTTTGTTTTGGTATTTCACACATGCACATGTAGTCAGACTAATCCTCTCTACCCACAAGTCCATCTTAAATACTGTTACATTCCTTCATGGATAGTGCAAATACATCATCATAACAAAAAAAATCCCATAATAAAGTAATTCCTTCTGCCTGCCCCTTGCTTTATTCCATTTATTTTATTTTCATATGCTAGCATATATAATCAGACTTCATTGCTATTATTATTTTGAACAATCTTTTAGACTGTTAGAATAAGTAATAAAAATTTACCAAACTTTATTCATTATGTTTTCCTTTACATACATACTGATTTCATGTTAGAATAAGTAATAAAAATTTACCAAACTTTATTCATTATGTTTTCCTTTACATACATACTGATTTCATTTTCCTTTCCTCTGAAAAACTTATATTAATATTTCTCCCATCTACTGACAACAGACTCCTACAACTTTAGTTTATCCGAGTCTTTGTTTTGTTTTCCTTCCTTCCTTCTTTCTTTTCTTCTCTTTGAGTGTGTGTGTGTGTGTGTGTGTGTGTGTGTGTGTGTGTGTGTGTGTGTGTGTGTGTGTGTGTGTGTGTGTGTGTGTGTGTGTGTGTGTGTGTGTGTGTGTGTGTGTGTGTGTGTGTAAGTACACATAAACTGGAAGGATCTTAGATCCACATGCATGCCAGAGCAAGTGCTCTGACACTGAGCTTCATCCCTAATCTCTCTACTTCACTTTTTTTCACTTCCCCCAGTACTGGGGCTTAAACTAGGGCCTGAGTGCTATCCCTGAGCTTTTTAGTTCAAAGCTAGCACTCTACCACTTGAGCCACAGTTTATTTCTAGCTTTCTGGTGGATAATTTGGTTAAGTAGAGTCTCACAAACTTTTCTGCCCAGGCTAGCTTCAAACCACAAACCTTAGATCTCAGCCTCCTGAGTAGCTAGGATTATAGATGTGAGCCACCAGTGCCCAGCTCCCCTTTCCTTTTGAGTAATTTTATAGGACACAGAATTCTAGTTGGTAGATTATGTTTTTCTCTCAATACTCTCTTCTTGCCTTATAAGTTTTCTAAGGAGAAGATAGAAATAATTTTCATCTGTGTTCCTTTTCAGATAGGCCCCTCTCCCACATACTCTGGTTTCTTGCAAGATTTTTATCTTTGATTTTCTAATGTTTCTAATATCTAGATTACTTGGGGATATTTATCCTGCTTGGTATTCTCTGAGCTTTCTGGATCTTTGGTTTTTGCATATGACACTAATCTGAAGAAATTTGCAGTTGTTTCAGATATTGCTTCTGTTCTTTCTCTTTGGATATTCTATTCTGTTTTTGTTTGTTTTTGTTTCTAGTTGTTTTTCTCTTTGTCTTTCAGTTTTGGAAGTTTCTGTTGTTATATCCTCAAGATCAGGGCTTCTTTAGTGGAATCCAGTCTGTTAATAACCCTATCAGATATTTTTGGCTGCTATGGTATTTTTAACCTCCAGAATTCCTTTTTTATTCTTCCTTAAATTTTCTGCTTATGTTATCCATTCTTTTTCAGCTGCAGTACTAGAGTTTTAACTCAAGGTCTTAAAATTGCTAGGCAGAAAAAAAAATTGCTAGGCAGGTGCTCTACCAGTTGAGCCAAACCCCCAACCCTTTTGCTTTAGTTATATTTGAGATATGATCTTAAGTTTCTGCCCAGGTGTCTTTAACTACAATCCTTTTATCTCCTACTGTAGCTAAACTGACAGGCAAATACCACCACACCTAATCTTTTTTGTTCATGGGTCTCATGAATGTTTTGCCTGCACTGACATCGAACTACAATCTTCCTGAGTAGCTGGAATTACTGGTGTGAGACATTGTGCCTTTTGATGTTAATGCTCAAAACCAGGGCCTCATACATGTTAAATGTGTGCTGTACCCCAGCCCCTCTTGCATCTGCCCTTACATGTTGTCTACTTCATCCTTTAAAGCCCTAACATACTAATCATATTGTTTTAAATTTCTGGCCAACATTCCTGCCAAATATTGACAGTTTTTCAGTCTCTTCAAATTGGGTGGTTTGTTGTGGTTGTTGTTTTTTTGGTAGGTTGTGGGGCTTGAACTCAGGGCCTGGGGGCTGTCCCTGAGCCACTTTGTGCTCAAGGCCACTTGAGCTGCAGAGCCACTTTGAGTTTTGGAGTGGTTAACTAAAGATAAGAGTCTGATGGCACTTCCCTGCCCCACCAGCTTTAAACCCCGATCCTCAGATCTCAGCCTCCTAAGTAGGTAGCATTACAGGGACGAGCCACAGGTGCCCAGCATCAAACTGTTTTTTGCCTTTAATGTCACTTGTAATTTGCTGAAAGGTGGTCATGATGTACTGTGTGAAAGGAACTCCTTTAAACAGTCTGTTAGTATATGTAGTGCAAGTGAGTTGGGTGGGGAGTAGTTTACCTATAGTTCATGATCAAGGTTTAATCTTCTGTGGACCTGCAACTCTGGACTGAGTTTTACCCTGTGTTGCTAAGGAGAATGTGGGTGGTGTGGCATTTCTCTCCCCCTGACAGAATAGATGGTGATGAAACCCCTGCAGGTCAGGCTTCATTAAACCCTTTCTCCTAAGAGAGGGAGCTTAAGAACAAAAAGGCTCTGGTGCAGTTCAGACCCAAAGGGAATTCTTCTCTGATCCTCAACATTAGGACCAGGAGATTGCTCTTGCTAGAGCTCTTTACTTTTCAACTTGTTCATATGACCCCACAGCACTTTGTCACAGTTTGATTTTCCTCGTCTGGTACTGACTCAGGTCTCTAAGCTTGGTTTCTGCTCTGCTAAGTTGTGATTTATGACATCCCCCTGTCTTTGTGTCCTTTTCATGGGTGGCAGATTGCTCTGTGACCTCATTTTGGAGTTTTGTTCACCTTTTTACTTGTTAGGATGGAATGAAAACTTCTGAATTCCTGGTGGACAGGGCAGAGCAATGTTCCAACAGCTATTTTATTTCATTGATTTCTCCCCCTGCTGGAAGGCTTAAGTACTACTAATGCAATACTTGCACACAAGCTGAGTACTTTTCCTGCGTAGACCCCATAACCTTCCACCCCCTGCACTCTGCCTTTCCAGCACTTCCCTTTCTGCACTAAATATAGTTTGGAAGTTATTCAGCCTGGATTCAGAGCCCTTAACTTGTTGACCTACCCACATCATTATTTCTGCTATGTTCCAGAGCTCTCAATAGGTAGATCAGAGAAGAATGAGTATGAAATCACCTTCTAGGCTAAAACCTGCAGCACAAACACATGAATATCTTTTCATACTTACATCTAGAGATGTAGTGTTGCTGTTGGGCCCATCTGCAACCTGAGTTCCTCCTCTAGGCTCACCTCTGCCAGCCTGCTTTCCTCCACTGATTTGCTTGTTAAGAGTCTCTCTGGGCATCAGACTCCTGGAAGGGAGAACTGTGGAAGAGTGTTTAGGGTAGAGAGTATCTCTCACTCCACCTCAGGCATCTGCTAGAGAGGATGACATAGAATTGGAGTTTCGTGGAAGTCACCTGTTGTGTGGCTATTGGAGGCATCACTGTGGTAGACTTGATTTACTTCCAACCACAGCCTGTGAATTGTGAGAATATCCCTAGATTTAAGGAACTGTGTAGAACTTAAGTGTAGGAATCCACAGGATGCTCAGATTGTGTGAATCAGAATATTTTAAGGATTCCCCAGGGACCTTGAGCAAATCCTTGCCTGCTTAAAAATAGGGCCATGTTTAAGATTGTAACAGGATTCTCTGACTTGATCTCTCAAGTTCTGAAGTTACAGAGGTTAACAGATGCCAGAGCTTCAGATTCATCTGGTCCAGTTTCTTTTCCACTAGGCAGAGTGAGGCCCAAGAGAGCAGTTGAATTGCCTCAAGTCACAGCCGTGATAGAGGAAAAGCTGGCTAATAGTAGCCAAGTCCCACTTAAACCTTTCCCATGATGTTTAGAATATGTTTTTAAATTATATTGTAAACAAAACTAATCCTTAAAAAACAGCAATCCTTAAAAAAATTGGTCCACTGGGAAAAATAGTTGAAGAGGAATGTTACTAGTATGATAGAGACTGATGTTCTGTGCTCCTATCTATATCTCAGTTGTTAGGTTAAGACTACATATAGTTTGTGTATGGGGAGCAAGAGTAGTTGATTACCTCATTTTATAATATATCACCAGATCTCAAAAGAAAGTTACATTGATAGGTAAAGACTTGCAGAAGTGACTTTATTTAGAGAAAAAAAACAAAAAACTGTGCAGGTCTAACATGTGATGCTGCAACTGCTGTGAAATAGACTAGACAGTTTCCCCTTAAAATAGATCAAAGCTGGGACTGGTGGCTTATGATTATAATCCTTGCTACACAGTAGGCTGAGATCTGAGGATCATGACTTGAAGCCAGCCCTGGCAGGAAAGCCTATGAGACTCTTACCTACAATAAACTACTCAGAAAAAGCCAAAGTGATGGTATGGCTCAAGTGATAAGAACACTAGCCTTAAGCAAAAAGAAGCTCGGGGACAATGCCTAGGCCCTGAGTCCAAGCCCTAGGCCTGGCCAAAAAAAAGAGGATTAAAGGATGGTGTGTTTTGAACCCTCACCTTTTCTGTTTTTCTCCTAGGAGTGAAGTGCAGCCAGTGGTCTGAGGAGGCTTCGATGGTGTTTCGAAATCATGTGGAGAAGAAAGCTCTGGTGGCACTGGTACAGACAGTTATTGAAAGCACTAACCCTTGGGACCGGAAGGTAGTGGTCTATCTAGTAGACACGTCGCTGCCAGACACTGACACCTGGATTCATGATTTTATGTCACAGTATCTGGTAGAGCTTTCAAAAGTTAATTAATCACTGCGTCTGAGACCTTGACAACTAATTCAGATTTTTTTTAGCAATAATAAAATGTAGTAGGCTTTAAAAAAAAATCTTATTTCTGCTACATGGCTCTGACTGTTGTGGGAGATTGGAAAGAATATGCTTATGTTTGATGAGAGATATTTAGCAAGTTTTGTTTTAACAGAGTTGACTTTTCAAAGAAAATTGCACTTGAATTATTACTATAATATTAGAATAAAAATGTTTATCAATGTAAAAACTGACTACCTTGTCATTTCTAGGTTTTATGGTCCTAAGATGAAATTTCATTGCCCGTGCCACTAATGTCTTCCTTGTGATACAGGGTCCTTCTCTGGGTTCTCTGAGTTCCATGCCTTAACTCTGTCCTGGGTTAATGGTATACCCCAAAGCAAGTAACCCCCAAAGCATGTGGCCTGGAGTCTTTGGCCTATCAGCATTGCCATAGGAGCAGCCAGGCAAACAAGCATGCCCTCACCCTGCATCTTGAGTGGTTCCTCATTGCCCAGCGAACTTAGACCCATGACTAGGCCTTTCCCACCTCCCCTCTTCTTCCTACTCAGCTCCACCCACAGAGGCCTTTATTTGGGCCCTGAACCTTACATATGTTCATCCAGGACTACTGATATTGTCACACAAGACTTGGCTTTTCTCAAAACTTGTCCATTCTATTCCTTGTGCCTGTAACGCCTTCTCCTGAACCAAGTTTTACACATCAATGCCCTGCCAGACCTCCCAGGCTGACCATGAAAACCTTTCTCTGGTGTTCTTTTCCAGTCCAATATATTTTGTTTTTGTTTGCTCATTTGTTTTTGTTTTTAGAAATGAGGGCTTGCTACGTATGTAGCTCAGGCTGGCCTTGAACTCCTAATCATCCTGCCTCCACCTCCCCAGTATAAGGATATATGTGGCACCCAGCTCTCCATTGTACTTTATGCCCACTCTGCTGCCACAACTAGTTGCCCTTCTACCTGTTACTCCAAGTAGATAGTGAGCACATACCCCCTCTGGGAGTATATAGTTTTATCAGTAATACATTGGTAAAAGCTTTGTGACTGGTTCTGGTTGCTGGAAGGTGAACATTGATGTGTATGCTAACATACAAGTCATGGCTCCACCATTGGTGGTTTCTGACTAGCAATGTGACATCACTGAATATTGATTTAGGAGATGTTCCTTCAAGGATTTTGTGACCCTGGATGAGGGTCTCTAGCATACCACTGCCTAATACCATACACATGGACAGAATGACAGTTTGCATGGCTCAGTATGTGCTTGCTACATGGTGGGCAGATGGGGAGATTTGTAAATTTGTAGTAGTGGTCTCAGGATAATGTGGAAGAGGTTTTGGATGAGAGTGGGATAATGCAAGTACAGGAAACTTGAATTTTTAAAAAATAAAATCGCTAGAACAAACCGTAAATGGGTAGAGAAGTTAGGAAAAACACTAGAGGCAAGCTTTAAAACCAAGGATGGTTAAGTTTGAGTGGAAGATTAAAATTTTGTTTTCTAAACACATAGAATTTGAGCTAATAAACCCCTCTATAGGAATGAGGCAGAAGCTCTACCACTCAAGCCCCTCTACTGCCCCTGGAGATTAATATTTCTAAAGTCATTTGAGAAAAATCTAGGAGAATGATAAAAGGAAGAGGAAAGACAAATTTTTTAAGTTGTTCATCTTCAACATGTAGGAGTTATTGCTAGATTTTAAGGTTTTTGTAGTTTTGTTTGTAGTACCCGTGTAAACGTAGTACCTTGCACTTGGATAATCAGGTGCTCTACCCCAACTCTTTTTGTTTTCATTATTTTTTAGATAGGAGCTCACATTTTTGCCCCAGGCTGGCTTGACTACTATCCTGTTTGTGTTTCTTTTTTTTTTTTTTTTTTTTTTTTGGTCGGTAGTGGGACTTGAACTCTGGGCCTGGGCGCTGTCCCTCAGCTCTTCAGCTCAAGGCGAGCGTTCTACCACTTGAGCTACAGCGCCACTTCCGGTTTTCTTGTGGTTTATTGGAGATAGGAGTCTCACAGTCTCTCCTGCCCGGGCTGGCTTTGAACCGCGATCCTCAGATCTCAGCCTCCTGAGTAGCTAGGATTACAGGCGTGAGCCACCAGCGCCCGGCCTGTTTGTGTTTCTTGTGTAGTTGAAATGACAAGTTCACACCACTGTGCCCACTTTTATTTACTAAAATGCGGTGGGTTTTGTTGTATTCTTTCTTTCTTTTTTTTTTTTTGCCAGCTGGACTGTTGCCTATACTCTCCAAATCTCTGACTGCCAAGTAGTTAGATTACAGGTGACAGCTACTGATGCCCAGCCTACTTTTTAAACTGATTCAGAATTCAAAAATACGTATGCCAGTGATTTCATTTGTAATAAAGTAAAAATATTCTGGTACATAAATATTTAAGTGAGATAAACTAGTGATGATTTTTATGTGTGTATGCTGGTAATATAATTTGAACTATGAGTCTCACATTCTTACTCGTGACTGACACTCTACCACTTCAGCTGCACCTTCAGTCTAGTATTTTGTGTGTGTATATACTAGTCCTGAGAATTGAAGTCAGGCCCTAGGCACTGTCCCTGGACTTCTCTGCTCAAGGTTAGCTCTCTGCCACTTCCAGGTTTTGTGTGTATATATACTAGTCCTGAGGATTGAAGTCAGGCCCTAGGCACTGTCCCTGGACTTCTCTGCTCAAGGTTAGCTCTCTGCCACTTCCAGGTTTGGAGGGAGTTTAATTGCAGGTAAGAGTCTCGCAGACTTGCCCGCCCAGGCAGTAGTTTTGAACTGCAGTCTTCACATCTCAGCCTCCTGAATAGCCACTGGCGCCCAGTCTAGTATTTTTGCTGGTTAATTGGAGATAGAGTCTCTCAGACTGTTCTGCTCAGGCTGTATTAAAATCATGATCCTCAGATCTCAGCCTCCTGAGAAGCCAGGTCATGATATCTTTATGATGGTCTGTTTCCCTAATACACAAAAAAAAGAGCAAAACTCAAATTTTTGTCTACAAGAAGAGTTGTTTTTTTTATTTTATTGGCTTTAGAAATAAGACACTATGTGAACATAAATGTAACAACCTGGTACTGAGTCGATTTGACACACAGATGAACCTGGTTTTACCACATACCATATTCCAAAGTCAGTTCCAGGTGGATTGGAAACCTAAACATGAAAAACGAAGATAGCATAGAAAAATACCTTTATAACTCAGGACTAAGAAAAAGTTCTTAAGCAGGACATACAAAGTACAGACTAAAAAAAAAAAAGTTATAGACAGACTATTAAAGACATTAAGGCAAAAGGTAAAGCACAGAGTAGAAGAATCTAGTGATATAGAAATGTGTTCACTAAACAAAAGACTGCAGAAGAAAAGTGGGCAATCAGTTGTAACATTCACAAAAGAGGAAATCCAACTGGCCAAAAAACATAAAAAGGTGTCAGCCCATAAGGACATAGAGAAACCCAAGTTGGAACCTCGTTGAGAGACAATTACTCATGTACCAGAGTGGCTGGAATGTCCAGCTCTTGTTTCTGCTAAGTACTGCTGAGAATGTGGAACTGCTGTTGATGACATTATAGGAGTCCATGGAGTTAGGCATGCTTCATGACCCAGCTCTGCAACAGTGTATGCCCTTCCTTGTACAGGAGGACACTGTGGAAGAATGTCACCAGTATTTATAATAAAATATGAATACCCTTAATAGGAAAATGGATTTTTAAAATTGTACTATATTCATATGATGAAAAAACTCTACAGCAATGAGGGAAAACCAACTATGGACACATGAAATATTATGGCTTAATCTCAGAAGAGTTGAACAATGGGGACAAACTACATGGGTCCAGGAAGAGAAAGTAAGGATATGAATAATGTTAAAGGGTCTCTAGAGAAGCTTTCTTGAGTACTGGGCTCAAACTAAAGGCACTAGCACCCACTGGGTTTTCTTGTCATACCTCCAGCCAGGCTTTTGCCCTAGCTGGTTTTGAATTGAAATCCTCTAGGGTCTCAGCCTTCTGAATAGCTGGGATTACAGTTGTGAGCTAAGAAAGTAAGCACCTTTAGGAAGAGTTGTGACCGAGAAAGCACAGGCTGGTTTCTGAGCCCTGGGGAATGTTTGCTGATTGGTGGTTGGTTTGCACAGGTGTTCACACTAAAATTTTAGGAACCTACATATTGATATTATAGGTACTTAAGTATTTGAGTCTGTAGCAAACATGTTTGAAAATTATAATCTGAAATGTGTATATATACATATTTATATGTATATATGTTTTTATAAAGGTCTCTTTCCCTAAAATAATGAAAGGAGCACAAAGATTGTCTACAACTTATGAAGAGATGGTTTCTATTTCACTGACTTAAAATACACACACATATAAAGAGCATTCTCATAATAGTTGAGTTTTCATAATATAGAAATACATTGTTGTGAAAATATTTTAAAATTTATTAGCTTACATTAGTTATATAGTGATGGATTTCTTTGGTGGTTACAATATATTCTAATAAATTTCACTCCCTCTTCCTCCCCCCTTCCCCAAAACAATTTAGTTTTGGGGGAACAGGCTTACTTTTATAGTTGCAATCAATCTATTTCAACCATCTGTGAAAATACTCTTAAATGACTGTTTTTCATTAGTAATCTCCACCAGAATTCAAGAGTTGATTTTATTAGGGTCTCCCCCACCAACAACTTCCTCATAACTATCCAAACCCAGACATTCCCCTACACCCCCTATGAATTCCTTTGCTAAGAGCCATTTGTTTATTAAAACACCCATAGTTTCTGTTTGGGTTTAAGTGGTTTGTTCTGGAAAACACATTAGCCTTTTAAGAAAGGGGAGCTTTTGTTGTGGTTATTTTAAGTGGCTATTTTGGACTCTCCAGTCTCTGCCATTCCGTGTAGAGAGAATGCATTTCACCCTGAGCTGGAATTGCGCATTCATCAAATGATAGTTATTAAAGTCTGGGCTCCGGCCAGACCCGGACGGGTGGAAAAGTGTGACGGGTCGCGGCTTTACCTCCATCCCCACTGAGCGCCTCCCACTAACTCTAGCCCCTGCGGGAACAGAAAATCTGCCCATCTTTTTCCTGGTAACTCAACATGGCTTAAACTCTTCTCTGGGATAGTGGGGAAACTGAGACTCAGACGGGGTCACGCACACACGCGCGCGCGCGCACACTCCCAGGGCTGCAGATCCAGGCTTTCGGGCGGTGAGGTGTCCCCCAGTCCCGCGCGCTCCCCACAGCGGGTCGGGCGGGGGCGACGCGCGTGCCTCTGCGCCCCTAGGGGAGGGGAGGTGGAAGGGAGGGGAGGTGGAGGGGAGCCGGCGGGCGGGGCGGGGCGCGGTGCCTGCGCGGAGCCGGGCCCGCCCCTGGCTCCCACCCGCCCGCTGCCGCTCGGGAGCTCGCGCAGCCCCGCGCTTCGCTCTCCCGCCGGCCGCCCGCGCTCGCCCCGCCGCCGCCCGCCTCGCCGCTCTGCGTCCCGGTAAGGCCCCCTACCCACACACACACCCTCTTAGGGTCCCCCTGGACTCGCGGGGCTCCCTGCCGCCGCTCCGGGGCCCAGCCATATCTGGGCAAAATATTCAGCTGTCGCCACCGCCGCCAGGAAGGACTGAGCGCGGCTCCCTCTATAAATAGCTGCCGCCTCGGGTCGCCTCGGGGCTGGGGAGCCCGGGAGTCGGGGTGCGGAGCCTGGCGCCCCGGAGCCCGGCGCGCCCGTCCCGGCCGCCCGGTGCGCGCGGCCCTCCCTGGCCGGGGCGCCCCGAGCACTGCACCTCCGCGCCATCCCTGTGTGCTCCTGGAGAAGTTGGGGCGGGAGGGGGGAAGCTCGAGAAGACAGCAGATTTGAGGGGTTCGGTAGTCCGGCGAGGAGGGTGCCCCGGCGCTGGCTGACGTCCGACGCGACGGGGCTCGGCGCCCGGAGGCGCCGCTGCGCGCAGGTGCGTCCCGGGACCTCCGCCCGCAGTTGGGGTGTCAGCGCTTGGGGAGCTGACACCGCGGAGCCCCGGGAAAAGTTTCCCCGACTGCGGCTGGGGAGGTGGCGGGACGGACGGCGCCGTCACACGCGTGTAGCGGCCGGGCGAGCGGGGCGGGGGGCGGGAGGCAGGAGCCCCTCGCCGCCCTCCACTCTCGGGGCGGCCTTCTCAGCACCCCAGTTTTCCCGCCAGCAGGGCGAAGCTAGGTTGGTTCCAATCCAGCGGCCGGGAGCCCCCGGGCGGGCGTGAGAGCTGCGGGGCGCGCTCTGGACCGCCTCGCTCCCCGCCCCTGTTCACCGGTTCACCGCTGGCTCCGGCCTGAGTTATTCAGCCGTGCCGGTTCAGGGGTGACACGAGTCTAGGGCCTTTGGCGGCTCCCCTAAAAACTCGAATCAAAAGTTGGTGTCCGCTAGGACTCAGAATAAACCGCACCTGCGGAGTGCTTGTGGACATCGTTTTGCTGAGAGGCCGGCATCGTCTTGGCAAAACAGTGAGAAAGCTTTAGATGGATCAATGAGCGGGTTCCCGCTCCGGCGCCCCCGGGCCTCAGTTTCCCCCGCTGTGTGACCCTGTGGTGTGCCTTCCGAGACGCGCCAGCCCCGTCCCCTCCTGACCCCTTGTCACGTCCACCCCCTCTGGGATGCCAACTCTCCTGGATCCAAGCCACTGAGCCAGACCCTGCAGGGTCCGCGAGAACACCCAGGGGACCCTCCCTCTCTGTCTCCCCACTGGCCCGCCATTTTGTTGTCCGTGCAGGGCCTCCGAGCCCCCTGTTCAAGGTCATACTGCGGGACACCAGGTTTGTGGTCACTGCGCACTTTTCTCTTGTCTCCCTGACCCTTCTCGTCATGCGGGAAGGCGCTGGGTGTTCTCTGAGCACCCCATCGTTGTCCCCAGTTTGTGATCTGCTTACTGTACAGGACTCTCCCTTGCTAGGGCCAGTAGCGCTCTCATTCTGAAGTTTCTGTTTGTTTCCACTTCTATGATGTTTTCGCTAAGCCATCTCAAAGCCTGGCAGATAAAAGAATTAATTGAGAAGAAAGAGAGCCAAACAGTAAGGTTCCCTTCAATTCAAGCCACAGGGCAAACAGGCTGAGTGAAGACTGGGAACATTCATTTGGGCGCATTATCTCTGGTGAGCTAGAGTTACATACCCACGTTTCCCACAGCTATTGGCCCTTGGGTTCCTAGCAGGCTAAGTGAAAAGCCTTCATCCTCTAAATATAGCCCCCGCCCTTCCCTTATCAGGGGCTCACACCTTCTCCCTCCTCCTGGGCAGGGTGGTTTCCTGCGGTGTAGCTGAGACAGAAAGCTGGGAGGTAGTACTGGCAGCTCTAAGTAATGGAAGTGGCTGGCCTGAAGATCAGGCCAATGACTTCAGCCTCACAGCTCACTCAGTGTGACCTTGAGCAAGGAGAGATGGACAAGATGGTCCCCAAAGAACCTGGAATTCAGAAGGCTCAGAATCTCCCTTGAAAGACCTCTAGCATGAAAAGAAAAGAAAAACATACCAAAGTGCCAAGAATGAGATCTAGGGCAACCATCTTGAGGAGAGCAAGGAGGGACTGCGTGGGAGAAAGTGGCTTCCAAGAGCCAAAGAGGAGCGCAGGGACAGTTACCTCAGAAAGATACAGGATGGTAAGACCTGGGAAGGGGCCACCAGAATTGGCACTGAATTAAAAGAATCTACAAGTACCTGGGCTGTATGCACCTCAATTTCCTCTTTTACAATGGAGTTAACCCCACTTCTCAGGGGTTACTGTGGGCAGGAGATGAGATAATTCAAGGATAGCATACCAGCCCATAGCTGGTACCCCAGTAGACTTGTGAGTGAGAGCAGAGGCAGGGAGCTCAGGTGGATACAGGCTCCAACTCAAGGCTTAGAAGAGTAAAGAGGGGAGGGAAAAGGTGGTAGGAGGTAAAACAAAGAAGAGACAGTGTTTCTGGTGTGAGGTGGTAAAGAACCCATGAGAGGGCCACAGAGTTTAAGAAAATCTAAGGGGTGTGCCTGTGGCAGGACTGAGGTCCTTAATGGCCTTCCACTGTCACCAGTTCTGCAAGTAGTCTTCACTCCTTGGAACCAAAAGGCTGAGCAAAACTAGGTAAAATGCCCAGGGGCCTTTGTGACCTTGTCTTGCTTATTTCTGAAATGACATCATCTATCGATGATGCCTGATAAACCCAGTCATTATGGACTCTTCCAGTCAATGTTTTGAATTTTCAGCATTACTAATGGACAGGCCAGGCTGCCAGCATTTCTAAAGAGGACAGTTCACTCTCCTTTCAAGCCGGAACACCAGATAAATCAATTATTTGGGTGCTAGGAGCCATTATCAGTTTAAAGCTATAGACTTGCCTTATTCATAGAATGACAAAAAAATTGATCATAAAAAATGCTGCAGTCATTTTTTTCTCTTTTCATTTGTAAACTCTTCTTGGTTAATAGGATGGACCTGTCTCTCTTTAATCTTAATGATCATGAAAGAATGAGCTCATCAGAGTCAATCTAGGACAAGGGTCTGGAAAGTTTTCTTGGTATTAGGAGGTGCTGAGTCCTTGTCTGAGGTGAAAATCTCAACACTCAAGCATTTCTCTCATTTCTCCTTTTCTTGTCTGTTTTTTGCTTAATTTTTTTGTTTTCTTTTTAACAAGGATGTTTGTGAGAGCTAGACTTGATCAAATCTGAGGAAGAAAGAGGGAGGGAGGAGACAAGCCTTCTCCTGTGTTTCCTTTCTCCTTTCATCCTCCCAGCTTCCCCACACTCTCGGCTAGTGATGTACTACCCCGAGGAACACCATCTAGATATACCTGGAAGGTTGTGAGCTGTGAGCACTGCCTATTTGCTCTGATGCTCAGAGGAGCAGAGGAAAGCAGAAGCACCTCCTGGCCTCACTCAGCCTTCTTCCTGGACTCACCTTTCTTGAGTGTCAACACTTCTCTTACCCTCAACCCTCGCAATCTTGTTCACACCTGTGGACCCCAACCACCTTACAACTTCCAAGTTCTTATGTCTAGCCTGGACCCCTCTGCCAGTCCCAGGAATCTATGCCAATAGTACATCCCAAAGACACTTCAAACCCAACAGGCTCATGGTTTCTCTTCCCAACACACACTGTCCAACTGGATGCCTAGCCAGAAGCCCACCCATTTCCTTCCCCACTTATGCACTTCCTTCGTGTGGCCACCAAGTCCTGTCGATTCTACCTTTCTTGACACTTCATCTCCCTTTCCCCACATCTACCACTGCAGCGAAGGCCTTCCTCCTCTCTTCCCCAGGCTACTGTTGGAGAATCTTTTTCTGCTGTGCTACAGTTAGCAGAGCTTTGTGAAGAAGAGCAGTGGCTGTGTCCACAACTCTCCTTTCAGGGAACTCCCTATTTCCTACTGAGTAAAGGCCAGGTTCCTTAGTAACTGACAAGACCTGGGCCCAAGTTTCTTTGAAATCATTACTAAGCCCTCCTCCCCAAGCTCTAGGTACCTTCTATTCATGGCATAAGCATGCTGTGTCTTCATGCTTCTCTTTCTTTGCCTCTGCTATTCCTCCTGCTAGAATGCTATTCTCCTTTTCTCAGCCCATAAAATTGAAATCTTCCTTCAAACCCAAGCTTCTTTATACCATATCTTTGATCCCTCTGTCCCCTCAAAACATCTGTCACAGTGTCCTCAGCCTGGAACCATTCAATGGTATCTGTCTCTGTGCAGACTGGAAGCTCCTTGATGTGGCTTATTTATTTTTGCTTCCTTGGTGTCTAGCTCACAACTCAGTCCTCAACACATCATTAGTGCTTTAGGTTTTAATGTTTGATCATTGAATGAATGAATGAATGAATGAATGAAAAGAGCCAGTAAGTGAAAGTTTTATCATCACATAACAGGCATGCTTACTATTATGAGAGCAGAGTGCATCACTCTTCTGCATCCTGGCAACTCTTGGTTCCTACTGGAATAATTTAATCCTGTGAAAGAGAAACAGCAGGTAGCATCACCTCTGTTTTTAATTGGTCAGTGAACCTCAATAGGAATTGCAAGTCATCTAAGTGGAGCGCGCTTTGCAGGGTTTGATAAGCCTGAGGAATGAATCTCCTAATGGATTCCAGCACTTCTCAGTCTTCAATGCGCATTTCAATCATTTGGACATTTTCAGAATTGCAGACTTTGATTCAATAGGCATAAGATGGGCTGAGATTACCAACTAACATCTAATGGGCTCCTTGTTAGACACATATTAGGTGATATGCCTAATAATTCCTAATGTGCTCTAGTGAGCATAGCAAGCTAACCCCCCCTTCCTGCCCCCACATGTGGAACACTGGTTATTACAATATTTTCTCCTGGGCTTTGCAGTCAAGACCATGGTTTGTAAAATCCACAAGTGAAATTATTTGAGCCTTGGCTCAAAATCAAGATATCTTGATTTTTTGATTGGCATGTTGCTTACCAGTTGGGTGTTTATGAACATAGTCTGCACACCTGCCTAGTGCTGGAGTGGGAGCTACAGACACTTGAAACCCCAAGACATTTAAAACCACTTGAGAGTACACAGCTTTGAAGGCGACAAGAGGGATGTGTGAAATCAGACTTTCTCCATGCACACTCAGGAAGGCTCATGCCTATAATCCTAGTTACTTAGGAAGCTGAGATCTGAGCATCATGGTTCCAAGCCAGCCCAAGGAGGAAAGTCTGATCTCCAATTAACCACCAAAAAGCTAGAAGTAGAGCTGTGCCTAAAGTGGTGGCACTAGCCTTGACCCAAAAAACTCATAAACAGCACTCAGACCTTGAGTTCAAGCCCCAGGGCTAGCACCCAATAAAACAAAAACTACTATGCAGCCTGGATGGTAGTGTTGCATGGATATGTGTGAGCATTTTATACTTCATTCTATTTATACCTAAAACAAACCTGTACAGACAATATGACTGGTAAGAGCAGAAAAAATCTGGGGATAGGGCAGAAACCTTGAAGATTAAGATCATGAAACTCTGAGGATCTAATTAATGCTTGCTCCAGATAAATACATCTAAACATGAAACAGCTCATATATTATTTCAGTGGCTCTAAGGTCTCCCAGAACCCCCTTCAAAATTATTGGTTAAGAATACATAGTCCTGTGCTGGTGGCTCATGCTTATAACTCTAGCTACTCAGGAGACTGAGATCTGAGAATCAGAGTTCAAAGCCAGTCTGGGCAGGAAAGTCCATGAGATTCTTATCTCCAATTAACCAGGAAAAAAAAAAATTAAAACTTGGAAGTAGAACTGTGGCTCAAGTGATAGAGCACTAGCCTTGAGCAAAAAAAAAAAAAAGCTCAGAGACAGTACCCAGACCTTGAATTCAAGCCCCAGGACCAGCAAAGAAAAAGAAAAAGAAAGAAAAAAAGGGAAGAGAAGGGAACTCACTACGGAAAATAAAAGAAAAAGCAGACCTGGCTGAAGATGGCAACTGTATTTGGACATTGGGCTCTGAGATGAGTCCTAGAAGCCAAGGGAAAAAGGGAGTTAAAGTGAATTGTGTTACAAGGAAGAACATCAGTCTTTCAGGAGACAGAAATGTTTTCTGAGCCCTAAGTCTCAGTGCATTGTCATGATAGGACACTTCATGAAAGAGCTAACTCCACCAACAAGTTCGGAAGCTTGGCACAGTAATTCAGAGCAGGGACGCTAGAATCATTTTTGGACTGCACGCCATGGAAGTCTGTAATTCTACCTTAGAGCATTAAGATATATATTTATACACACACACACACACACACACACACACACACACACACACACACACACGACCAAAGTAAAGAAGAAACAGAACATGGACTCTGAAGATCACCTCCTTGGGCTCAAATCTGAGCTCTACCAGGTACATACTGTGTGGTCTCAGGTATCTTTTTGCACCCTCTGAACCTTGGCTCCCCCCTCTGTAGTGCAGCGTTGTTGTGAGGGTTAACCTGTTGAGTGTGGCAGGCCAGGGACAGTGTCAGTACTAGGCAAGTGTGAGTTGTTACACTGTGGGAAGGCTGCATGGAGTGGCAATGCCCATGGTGTCCAGTCAGGTTGCCTATCCAGACTGATCTGACTCTATCACTTGCTGGCTATGTGACTCAACTACACTCTGTGTATTGGGTTAGGTGCCCTTCCCCACCAAGTCATGTCAACTTAGAACCCCAGAAGGGGATCTAACTTGCAAACAGGGTCTTTGCTTAGTTAATACAAGGCCATACTGTATGAGGGTGGGCCCTAAATCCAGTGGATACAGCAGACACAAGGGAAGACTCCTCGTGATGGAGCCTGAGGCTAGACTGAAGTGATGATATGCTGAGGGCTTCAGGGACTATAGGAAGTAACCAGAAGCTAGGAGAGAGATACAGGGCATATTCTCTTTCCTTCCCTGGATTTACCCAGGTTCTTGGTATCTTGGCATCTTGACTGGTTTTGTAGCCTTCTGAATGGCAACAATACATTCTGTTGTGTTAAGCCACCTGTTTGGTGGTTATTTGTTCTAGAAAATCCACACCATCATTGAAGTCAGATTTCTTTGTGCTCAAGTTCCTTCACCTGCAACATGGTGATGATTTAAAAAAAAATACCTACATCACAGAGTTAGTGCGATTGCAGGAAGTGATTCATGAAAAGAGTTTAGTACGGTGCTGGTTGTGTAGTCAGTACTAAATAGTGCACTGGAGGCTGCGGGTGTGGCTCAGCTCCAGAACACTTGCCTAACATGTGACAGTACCATACAGAGGTGGAGGAGGGAGAGGAAAGGAGACTTGTATAAGCAGGATACAGTGACACAAAGGGCTTATTAGCCCAAAGGAGCATGTCAACACAATTCCACTATTTGTCTTCATCGTAATTTATGTACCCAGTTATGTCAATCAGTTTGACAGGGTTTCTGGGTTTTAGAGTGATGGGGATGATGACGAAATTTCTACATATATTTTTGTACCATTCAGCCAGTAAAACTAACAGGGCAAATTCCTGGAAGTGGAACTGCTGAGTCAAAGGGTGTGGGCTCTTTGACGGACAGCGCTTAAATTGCCTTGAAGGAGGCACACCAGTGTACCCTGTCCTGTGCTGAGCCAACCAAGGTTGGCAGTTCTCAGGCCTTTCCATCTTGACCAGTTGGATAGGTGAGTACTTATGGATGATTTGTGTCTTGCTTACTATAACGATGCGTGAGTTTTGTTGCCTATGTGAATATTTATGTCATTTGTATTTTCTTCTTCCTCCTCCTCCTGCTTTCTTCTCCTTTCTCCTTTTTCCTCCTCCTTCTCTTCTTCCTCCTCCTTCTCTTCCTCTTCCTTTCTTCCTCCTCCTCCTTCTTCTCTTCCTTCTTTCCTTTCCTTTATTCCTTCCTCCTTCCTCCCTCCCTCCCTCCCTCCCTTCCTTCCTTCTTTCTCTCCCTTCTTTCCCTCCCTTTCTCCTGTCCTCCTTTCTTTTTCCTCCTCCTCTTCTTCTTTGTCTTCTTTTTCTTTTCTTTTTTCTGCCACGTGAACTGCTGCTCGATTTTTAGCTTTTTTTTTTTTTTTTTTTTGGTGACTAATTAGAGATAAGAGTCTCTCAGACTTTTCTGCCCTGGCTGGCTTGGCATGGCGGCCATCCTCACTTGTCAGCCTCCTGCGTAGCTAGGATTTTAGATATGAGCCACTTAGCCTGTATTTCTTTTTATATAGATTGACTATTCCTTTCCCCTTCTGTATTTTGTCACTTGTGGGCTTGAACTCAGGGCCTGGGTGCTGTCCTTGAGTCTCTTTGTGTTCAAGGCTAGCACTCTACCACTTGAGCCACAGAACCATTTCTGGTTTTTGAGTGGTTAATTGGAGATAAGAGTCTCACAGGGACTTTTCTGCCTGATCTGGCTTTGAACCGTGATCCTCAGATCTCAGCCTCTTGAGTAGTGAGAGTTACAAGCGTGAGCCACCTGCATCCAGCTCCCCTTCCTGTATTATTTTATTTTTTATTGTGAAAATACTGTACAGAGGGGTTACAATTACATGGGCAAGATAATGAGTACATTTCTTTTTTTTTTTTTGGGTCCGGTCGTGGGGCCTGAACTCTGGGCCTGGGCACTGTCCCTCAGCTCTTCAGCTCAAGGCTAGCGCTCTACCACTTGAGCCACAATACCACATCCGGCTTTTTTCTTTTTTGCTTATGTGGTGCTGAGGAATCGAACCCAGGGCCTCAGGCATGCAAGGCAAGTGCTCTACCACTGAGCCACCTTCCCAACCCCATGAGTACATTTCTTATCAAGCATTGTAGCCTCCTCCTTTGTTTCCCCTTCCCATCCCTTCCCATCCTCCCCCCGCCCCCCCCCCACGCAATCCTCCCCGCCCCCCACCAAGTTGTAAATTTCATTTTTCCACATAACGACTTGTACATCTCATTGTTGCAATCCCTTCCTGTATTTTTATGCACAGTTCTATTTTTGATATTGTTATTGTAAGAACTTGTTGTATATTAAGCAAATTACTCTTTTGTTCTATTTTTTCCCCATTTGTCATTTTCATATTGGTTTTTCAGAAAATACAAAACATGCTTCATCTACCTGCTGTGAGGCAAGAGGGTAAAGTTCCTGTTTGTCTAACAGTGTGAGAAGGGAGCACTCTGCAGCTTTTTCTGTTTTGTTTTTTTGGTTGGTTGTGGGGCTTGAATTCAGGGCCTGGGCGCTGTCCCTGAGCTCTTTTGCTCAAGTAGAGCCACGGCTCTACTTCTGGTTTTCAGGTTGAACCACATCCTTAAATCTCAGCCTCTTCAGTACCTAGGATTACAGGCATGAACCACTAGTACCCAGTGCTGCATGTTACTTTCATTCTACCAATGCTTTTGACTTATGGCTATCAAATCCAATAGTAATGTTAGTCATTCATTCATTTATTCCTTCTGACAGCACCTGAGAGATACAGGGCTTTGCATAGCCTCTAGAATAGGGCTGGTTGCCCACAAGGGGAGGGGCATAAGGCAATGCAATATTTCCCACAGAATTCTGATGCCTTTCCTGTTTGTATTATGATGTCTGCTTTCTTGGAACCATCTGGAACTGGTATGGAGGAAGATGAAATAGATGTGTATCCTAGTGAGAGTGAAGGTAGCCTGAACTCAGGGAGCTGTGGAGAGGTAGGGGGAGGAGCGCCATTGTGTTTGAAGCATGGTTGAGGTTGGTGGACAGGCAGCTGGGACAGAGAGGTGCTGTGGGACCTCTTTTCTGGAACCCTGCTGCTTACAATGATTCATGTGGTGACTCAGACATGGTGGTGACACCCCCCCATCCCAAGGGATGCAAAGTGGAGTCACACGTGCATGCCCACACACGACCTTTTCTAATTTAAACTGCTTGACAGTTTTGCCTGGCAGTGTGGACCTTCAACACTCAGTGTTGGGACTCACATCAGCTGCAGAAAGTGACAGTGAAACACTATGTTTAGCTATCCCACCGTGCTTTTTTAGAAGGTGCTTTCCTATGTGACTAAGAGAATGAGCTCAGGCAGGGAAAATAAAAGCAGACAGGCAGAATGCATGTCTTTTAGCCATAGCTGAGCCTCCTACCTTCATCACTCCATATACATCTTCTATAATAGAACCAGGCCTTAATGGGCCTTAAAGCTCATCAACTCCCCTAATACCCAGAGAAAATTCAACTCTCTCTGAAGGCTTCACATAGGGATCCATCATCGCCATTCACAAGTCTGTCTGTAATGACAGGTGCTTCCTACCTCTTGATTCAGCCCAATGCCTCCTTGGGTATCATTATTGTTAAAAAGCTCCTAATGTTGATTAGAAATCTTTATGTCAGTGATCTCAGTAATCCCTGTGGATAAAACCCACCATATTCTTCCTCATCCCCAGTCAACCCATTGGAGGGCTATAACCATATTCCTCCTGAGCTCTCCCCTGTTTTATTTATGGTTTCTTGCATACCTTCTCTGATGCCTTTTGCACCACTCAAGAGAAGGCCCATTTTGCTGAAGAGATGATCTGTGTGATCAAGGGCAGTCACAGGGAAGTGCACAATGAGATGCCATCAGAATGGCTAATGGAAAAGTACTGACCCCACCAAGTGTTGGTAAGAATGTGGAACAACTAGGATGCTCACACCTTGCAGGTGATATAAAATTGGACTATTATTTTAAAAACTATTTGGCACTATCTACTGAAAGTTCTTGTATGACTACCTAGTAAATTCTACTTTGGGGTACATATTGTTTTTTTTAAGTACATGAATATTTCTACCATATCCCATATTCATAACACTGATTGTAATTTCTAGATACTGGGAATGACCTAAATGCCCATTAATGATAAATAAGTCAATTATAGAATATCTGTAGAATACTGTGCAATAGTCAAAAAAAGAAGAAACTTGTTACAGTCAACAGCATGAATGAGTTTCACTGATAAAATGTTGAGTGAAAGAAGCCATGCCTCAGACTGTGCTCAGTTTATCTGTGGGTGTGATCAGAGTAGTAGTTACCTTTGAAGTTGCTTAACTGGAAAAGGATATGATAGCCTTAAGGAGAACTGAAAATGACCTCTCTCTTCATCTGAGTGTTAACATAGCTTTATAGATGGTAATAGTTCATTTAAGACTCATGCTGGATGGAATGTATATAATCTAACCTATTTAAGAAGAAAAAAATAGTGTCTCCAAAAAAATATTAAGAGAAGGATTCCAGCACAAAGCTGAGGGGTCACGGCCCTCGTCTGGCCATTATACTTTTACTAATCCTGCTGAGATCTCCCTCTGCTGATTTATGCTGGATGGTTCATCACTGCAGAGTCCTACCTCTTCTGAGGCTGCTCAGCCACATCTATCACTCCACAGCCTGTAGATTTGGTTCATTGGGTCTGAGACCGTGAGGGGCAGAAGGAAGGCAAAAGAAGCCAGTGATGTGAAGTATGTCACCATGTCTCAGGTCACCTCCCTAGAACACATTTGAGTGTCATGGCAGAGGACCCAGGAATCCCAGAAGTAATCACTGCTGCAGGCCTTGAGGCTATTAGAGCCAGGGCAGAGCCCACCCAGGTCTATAGGAGCCCTGGTCTAGGAGGGCTCTCATCTGTAACAGGCTGACTTAGATGCAGGGTGGTGAATGAAGAAATGACACACATAACACCATCCAAGAATATCTTTCTTATCTTCCCAACTTCCTTATAAGATTCCTGAATCCTGGGGTCTCCCTTTACATCTCTGTGTCTCCCACAAAGGCCTAAATTGCCTTGCACATAATGAATGATCAGTAAATGATCACCTAATAAATCCGGTCATGGAACCTGAGATCCACAGAAGTGCAGCTCAAGGTCATACAGTGTAACTCAAGGTCACACAGCCAATCTTTAACTGTAGTCAGGACTCATAACCAGCCTGGACTCCCTAGGCTGTCCCTGCTATTACATAGTGCCTCAGCTTACTCCTGCTCCCAGAGACTAGAGATTCATTGCAATGAGTTGGAAGGCACAGGAAGGAAAAGGACCATCGCGGGTATGAGAAGGACAAGAGTGACTCTGGAGCCTTCAGGATGGGTGGCCCTGGGCATAGAGTTGGGAACATCTTCCACTCCCTCACAGGTGCACAGAATCCTGCTATCCAAACCCTGCTGACCCTGTGCTTGGTTGGTTGCCTTACCATTGCTGCCTTGGAATTCCTAGTGAGCTCATCTTTGACTGTATAGTTATATACAATCCCAGTGAACAGTCTGCAGTCCCCAGATTTAGAAGCTCAATCCACAGGATGTGCCATGTCTTGCCTCTCTGCTTCTAGGGATGGGTTCTTGGTTTCCAACTCCCCTAACCCCAGGCCTCCACCAAAGTCCTCCCTTCTCTCTTACTCCTGCCCAGCTACCATAAAGGTGCTCTGTACCTATTTCTCTGATATCTTCAGCTGGAAATGCTCCAGGGCTTGCCTCTGTTACTCATATTCCTCTGAGTCAGGTCCCCAGAGGCTTGGCCTATAGATGACAATCCCTTTGTATTGCAAGCTCTAGCCCAGGACACTAGGAACAGGGAATGAAAGCCTGTGTCAGAACAGTGGCCATCAAGAAGGGGAAATGCCCAGAAGATCCACACCTTGCTGGAAGCCTCTATCCTATGTCTAGCAGGAGAGAGAGAAACTGGCAGCCCATGATGTCACAATGCACAAAAGTTGACTTGGTGCATTGAGACACCAAACAATAAGCAGATTAAGAGAGACAATGAGAGAAAGGAAAATCTTTACATTTTGGTACCTTCCATCTTTTTTTCCTGCTTCTTGAACAAAGGATCCTATTAATTGGTTTTTTTGGGCCCAGCTCTGCCACCTCCTGCAGGATTTTAGAAGATGGCCTGAGATTTGAACCTTCATGGCTAGGAGAGCTTAGTTCCTTTCTGTCCACTTTCTTCCTCTCCTGTCTTCTGTCTGGACCCCATCACAGGTGCCAGTATGCCCAAGGACATGAAACTGTAGGTCTCATGTTGTTTTGATAATCTGTGAAGGTCTCTGCACATCAGAGGAATGACTATTGGCATAACCATTGTGTCGTACTTTGTGACCTTTCTCTAAACACCGAGGAAGTTAAGCTCCTCTCAAACTTGCATTGGCTACTTGTCTACCCCCTTCCTCACCCACCTTAGTGCTGGCACATTTCCTCCCCTTGCTGTCTGCTGACCTGAGTAGGGTTTGCTTGTCTTCTCTGCTCCCAGGGATCTATGTCCCCAACTGACAATTCAGCTCAACTCTTCAGTAAATTCACCCTTCCTCTGAGCCAGGCCAGAGCTGGGCACTGAGATGTGGTGGTATCAGATATAATGGCAGGTGGCCCTCACCAGCTCCACCTGGAAGCATAATCAGAAACCTCAGGAGCAGATGTGGAAGAACTGAGCTGTGAGGCTTTCTAAGACTGGAGGGCATGGAAGTAGGCAGAGAATGGTCCAGGCTAAGGATCAGCATAGCCTAGGACTGAAATCTCAAGATTACGTACCAATGGGGGTGGGGGGGTGGGGGGGGGAGATCTGGACAACCAGAAGAAAGGGTGTGCTGTGATGTGATTAGAAATGGAGATGGCCTAGGGGCCACCAGATCTTAAATGGTGTCAAACTCTAGGAGGAATTTGGTCTCTGTTATAATAAGGCTGTTGCTGGTTGGAAGCTGCATGAAAATGATTTTCACCTCCATCTTTAGACGAAAGAAGAACTGAGGCACAGGGACAAGCCAAGGACTGTTAATAACATAGTTAATAAAGAGTAAGTGCCATGAGAATGGAGAACGGGGCAGATAAAGGGATGTTAAAGTGCCAGATGCTGGTGGCTTACACCTATAATCCTAGCTACTCCAGAGGCTAGCTACTCTGGAGGCTAGCTATTCTGAAGGGATTGAGATTCAAAGCCACCCAAGGCAGAAAAGTCTGTGAGACTCATCTCCAATTAACTACCAAAAAGCCAGTCAGATTCAAGTGTGGCTTAAGGGATAGAGCTCCAACCAGGCAAGAGTATGCAAGGTCTTGGGTTCGAGCCCAGTGCCAGCCCCAACATAACAAACAACAAAAGATCTTTAAGACACAGTATTTTTTCAGTCACAGAAAGATCCCAAGTGTAAGGATTCACTCCTATGAGACAGGAAAATGGTGGTTGCCAGGGTCAGGCGGGGACATGTTGAAAGTTGACGTTTAATAGGTGCACAGCTTCACTTGGAGTAGGAAGAAGGCATTCCAAGGATGGATGGTTGCATAAGAAGATGAGAAGCATCTGAGAACACTGAGGGTGGGAAGAAAGGAAGAGCACAGAGGAGCAGGATCCCTGCTAGGAAACTCGATAGGAGGGGCCAGTGAAGAAGGAGAGAAGCCAAGATTTGGGGCTCTTGTTATTTGGTTTCAAGAAGCAAGAGCCCATTCCCTTCAAGGTGCCTCTTGTTAGTTGGCCTAGATAAGCAAGGGCCCATTCTAGGGTGCACTGTGTGTGGATCACAGGGCCAGAGAGCTCATGGGAATTCAGCTGGAGACATCTGGGACCCCAGTCTTCTTCCTTGGCGACTGAGGATGCAGGAAGTGTCCTTCTCACTAGGATTCTTGCTATAGGACTTTCTGTATAGTCTCAGCTTCCACCTGCTCTTCATGGTCACCCAGCTTCTCTCTTCCCCCTACCTGTAGCTCCCCTTACTACAAGCCTCATTCTCTTCATATGGTCCACATCAGTCCTTTTCAGGGTTGAGTCGTGTAAACTCCACCCCACCCCCTGAATTTGCAGCTGTGAATATGACCTTATCTGGCAAATCTCTGCAGATGATCAAGTTAATGTAATATCATTAAGAAATCCTTAATTCAATATGATTCCTGTCTCTTTTTTTGAAGGGGAAAATTCGAACTCAGCCACATATATGGGGGAGATTACATATGTGTCTGACACAGAGAACAAGTCAACTCTAAGCCAAAGTACACCTGAATCTACCAGAACCAGGAGCGAGGCCTGGAGCAGATTTGCCATCAGAGCCCATCCCATCTTGCTTTGGGGTTTCCAGACCTCAGAATGGAGCAGCTGCACATTTCTGTTGTTTCTAACACTCAGTTCATGGCATTTTGTTATGGTGGTCACAAGAAGGAATTCATTTGTCTAATTCATTTGGCTAATCCCATTCCCAACCACACCCCCATCTTCTCCCTCTTCCTTCTTCTCTTTACTCTTTTGTCTTAAGCTACTTCAGATGCCATTGCAGCCAATCAATTGGCTGGTTGTTCTGGAGCCAGGTACCCACTCTGTCCAATCAGCTGAGAGTGGAGTGATAACATGTGATATAAAGAATAGCTGCCTGAGAAGCACCCCTGTTCAGTGGCCAGGGAGTTACAGGTCTCTTGTGTCTCTGAAGCTAAAGGAAGAGAGAGTTCAGGAGAGGGAAATAGACAGCACTATCCTGGGATACAGGATTCATAAAAAAAAAAATCTCTGTAGCCAAATTGTCTTCCCAAAGAGAAGACAACATATAAAGGATTAGTTTTGTAAGCCAACTTTTCTTTGCCCATCTTTAAGATGTTCCCTGGCTGAAATAAAGGAAATGGCATAACTGGGAAATATTCCTTTGAATTTGTGATTCAGTTCTTCCTGAACTCAGGGAAATGCAGTCATAAATCAAGATGATGTCCCTTACTTGGTGATGGATGCTGGAGAAGCCATTAGCAGAATGGCTGGACTCACCCCCATGAAAGATGTAAAAGAGAATTTCATACTCCTAGAGCCCTAGTTCAGACCTTCCTCCTGCCCATTCCCTGATGGGTTGCCTCAGCCTTAATCTACCAATCTTTTCTTTCACCTTGCCAAGATTTACTTCCTGGCATAGCTTGTCAATTCTGTGTTTTTATATTTAGCAGAAGCTTATAGCTTCTGTTGTGGAAAAGCAGGGTGGCCAGATGGGTTATAAGTGTAGCACAGACACCAGATTTGGAAGACTTTAAGTTCATATGTTTTAAATTTAATTAAGGAAAGAAAACACACAAAAAAAACAAAATGGGCCCCGGTGCCTCATACCTGTAATCCTAGCTACTTGGGAGACTAAGATCTGAGGAACATAGCTCAGAGCCATCCCAAGCAGGAAAGTCCGTCAGACTCTTATCTCCACTTAACAACCAAAAAAGCTGGAAGTGGAGCTGTGGTTCAAATGGTAAAGTGTTAGCCTTGAGCAAAAAAGCTGAGGGATAGTGCTCAGGCCCTGAGTTCAAGCCCCAGGACCAGCCCAACACACACACACACACACACACACACACACACACACACACACACACACACACACACAGGGTGGGGAGGGAGAGGGAGAGAATTAATGCCTATAATTCTAGCTACTCAGGAGGTTGAGATCTAAGGATCATGGTTCAAAAGCCAGCACAGGCAGGAAAGCCCATTAAGACTCATACCTCCAATAAATTACCAAAAAGCTAGAAGTAGAGCTGTGGCTTAAGTGGTAGAGTGCTAACCTTGAGGAAGAAAACCTCAGGGACAGCACCCAAACCCTGAATTCAAGCCCCAGGACTGGTTAAAAAAATGAAGCTACTGACCCTGTTCAGGACCAAGAGCTGTTCTGCTTTAGGAGGGCCATGCTGGGGAGCCCCTGTATCTTCACCCACCCGTCCTGCCTCTCCCTCTTTTTTGGGATTCTCAGTTCCCCCCAACCCAGTCCAATTTTCCATGTCAGAGATAGTAAACAGAGGATCTGAGAAGAGAAGGGACTTGCCCAAAGTTCAAGGATGCTCAGCCAGGACCCAGCATGCTCATTCCCTGTTCTCACATGCTACCTCTGGACCCAGCACAGGGCTACACCTGAGGACATGAAGGCAAATACAACATAGGTATGCACTGAGGGAATTTAACAATCTGATGATCATGGGAGTCAGTGAGAAGAGATGGGGGTTTCAGTACGAGCAGCAGTCTATAGTGGCTGAGACTAGTTGAGCCAAAATGAACTGTGCCCAGTCCTAGGCTCTGCTCTTACCTGCTTTTGTCTCATAACATCCTGTGGGTGATTGCTCAGTCTCTGACTATTGCAGGCAAAAAAGCAAGTTAGTGGTTTTCAACTTTTTCTTTGAGCTGCAGAATTCTTTCTTCAAAGAAACTCATTTATGGAATCCCAAATAAATACATCAAGTAAGATGAAGAAGTGCTTTCTGAGTGATCTCTGGGCACAGTTCAAAAACCACCCATGTAATTTTATTCTATCATTTTACAGGTGAGCACACAGAGGCCCGAGAATGGAAGGAATGGAGGGTGAATGAACAGGGTGTTATTGTCATAATGAAGTCACCAACCAAAGTCCTGGGAATTTCAGGCCTGTGCCCCATTCCCAGCAATCTGTTCCAAGCCATATTTTCAGACCAACCTTGCAATGGGGCTCTCTTAACTTGTGGCTTTCATCCATAGGAGGAGAATCCTGCTTTAAAGAAACCATCCCTGTGAGCCAACTAGATGAGTGTGGCTTGAAGCTGACAGCTTCATAGTTTACCTTATGAGTTCTCAGTTCTTCTCAACTGATTTAATGCATTGCTTTATCATTCTGTAATATTCACAAGACACTTGGTGTTAGAACACTTTAAATCATGTGAAATAGAGAACTGGAATTCAACAGCAAGCACCTTGGGGACATAAGTGGTATATTAACTTTCCTGGGTGTGATAAGAGGAGATTTCTGCAAGAAATTTGATGATTGCATCCTTTAGGGTGGTATCACCTGGGGGTGGCCTGTTTCCTGCCTCTCCTGCAGTGGGCTCCAGAGTTTCCTCCAATTTCTCTCTCCTTGCCCTTTCCCAGCTCCTTCTGCCCAAGCTGGCTTTAATATGGATTCCCCCACCCCACCCTGCCATTTTCTTGCCCTGGATCATCTATCCTCCAGTGTCAATCTATGATTCTTTCCATAAGGATCATGTAGGGAAGAAGCAGCTGGGAGACAGTCTGGACGGGAAGCTCCCAGGGTCTCAAAGCTGGAGCTCTGTCCTGGAGCTCTGTCCTGTCCCTGAAAATTCCTTCTTGGTGGCTCCGTGATGTGACCCAGAGGTGACTCCCAAGGCTATGTTTTCCAAACTTCGTTCCATAGATAACAATTTGGGGAGAAGTTTCTTAGAGACATGGTGTCATGTCAGAAGAATTGGGTAAATTCTTCTTGTCTCCTCTTGGAGACAACCCTTGTATAGTAGCAAAATGAAACTTTTGAGAAGTCCCGTGGTCCAATGTCTTGTGGAATTTGGTCCACCCTAAAACCTGTTTGAACACAGTCTCAGTCTATGGAGACTGGATATTTTATAAAGTAAGGGGGTTTATTTATCTCATAATTTGGAGACTGAAAAATCGATGATCAATGAGCTACCTCTAGTCAACCTCTGGTAAGGGTCCTCCTGGCTATATCTCAATATGGTGATGTATCATGTACTAAAGTTAGAAAATCATACAATAAAATGAGGTACCAGAGAACAGAAAAGAGCCAGTCTTTCCCTTGTTCTAACAGCTTCCTCTGGTGAGAACTAATTCCTCTAGAATTTATCCCTCCAGTGGGAAGTTCTGCCATCAACCTAATTACCTCCCATTAGGCTCCACCTCTTAAGGGTTCTACCACTTTAACACTGCCACTCTGAGGATCAAGCCTTCAGCACAAAAATCTTTGGGAAGCAAAACCATGTCCAAACCATAGCAAGGACCAGAACTTTGTATTTTTGTAGAGATACTAATTTGAGGCCACCCTGAATTGCCTGTGGGAGTTGGTTCTGGAAGCGTCTTGGTCCTGAGATGAAGATTGTTATTCCTCTCTCTCTTTCTTGGCCTCACTTAGGAAAAGCCAAATTAGGTGGTTCTGAGGCCCTTCAGGAGGTGTTTTCCTCTATACCAGAGCATTGTCAGCTGTTTGTGCTTTCTTTGGAAGCAAATGGAAATGAGTCAAGGGGGGCAGCCCATTTATGGTCTGAACATTGCATTCTTGGGGTCTGGTCAAAGGAATACGTCAGCCCAAGCAGGACCTTCCTTAGAGGAAAGGATGGCACTGGTTTCTGTATTTGAGAAGCAAGTCATCCTTATCAAGGCATCTGTCACCTACTCCAATTCTCCCCAAATGCCAACCCCCTCACCTTATATTGAATGAAATGTGCCCTCTGCTTTCTGTTTATTTAAGAGAGCTTTTAGCCAGCTGCTGTTGACTTACGCCCGTAATCCTAGCTACTCAGGAGGCTGAGATCTGAAGATCACAATTCAAAGCAGCCCAGGCAGGAAAGTCTGTGAGACTCTAATATCCGTTTTAACCACAGAAAATCAGAAGTGGTGCTGTGGCTCATAGTGGTAGAGTCCTAGCCTTGAGCAAAATTGCTCAGGAACAGTGCCCAGGCCCTAAGTTCAAGCTCCACGACTGACAAGAAAGAGAGGGGGGAGAGGGAGAGAGAGAGAGAGAGAGAACTTTGGTTTTAGTTTGTTTTCGATTGGTTTCATTGTTCTTTCTACCATGAAAAATTCCATCATCATGTCACAGCTGAGACCTGAGATTTGTATTGGTGTGTTTGTTTGTTCATTTGCACAGGGGTCTCAGAAAAAAAAACAACAAACCTGCTGTGCAGAGGGAATGCCAATTCTGTAGGTGTGCCAGGGTGGCTGTAACAAAGTACTACAAACTGAGTGGCTGAAGCAACAGGAATGTTCTGGAATAGGAATGCCAGTTCTGGATCAAAGTGTCAGCAGAATGGGTTTCCTCTGTGGACTGTGAGGGAGAATCAGTTTTAGCCTTCTCTCCCAGCTCCAGCTGGCAATCTTTGGTGTATAGAAATTTCACCCTGCTCTCTGCCTGCCCTTTCTGTCTGCCTTGTCCCAGTGTTCTCTGTGCGTGCCTAAGTCCGAATTTCCCCTTTCTAACAAGGACACCAGTCATACTGCATTATCATCATCATTGGATTAATATCATTGTGCTCCAGGACGACCTCATCTAAACTTAATTATATTTGCAATGATTCTGTAAGGGCTGCATTTCCAAGGAAGATCCTATTCTTACTGGGGGTTAGGACTTTCTTATATGTGTTTTGGGGAGTCACAAGTCACCTATCACACTGATTTGAAGTGTGGCACTACATTTCCTTTTGCAGTGTTTAGGGAAAAGAGCTTCTATTTCACCTGTTTGTCCAGATGATGGCTCAGCTCATGTAGATGGGTGCATAGTTGGGAAGAGATTCGCACCCAGAGCTTATAATAGCCATTCAGCAAACTCACAGTTTCCAAAAGAAAGGTGCCAGTGGTTCATGCCTATAATCCTTGCTATTCAGGAGGCTTAGACTTGAAGTATCACAGTTTGAAGCTAGCCCAGGAAGAAATGTCTACAAGACTGTATTTCAATTAACCAGAAAAAAAGCTTGGCTAGAGGCATGGCTCAAATGGTGGAGCACCAGTCATAGGCAAATAATCCAAATAAGTACAAGGCCCTTGAGGACCAATCCCAGTACCAGGAGAAAAACCAAACCAAACCTGGAACCTCCTCAGGACTTATTCAATACCAAAGGCAGGTAGAAAACTGGGATTAGATTCACTTCAGTAAGAAGCTTCCTGCTGTAGGCACAGCCCTGGGGTCTCAGCGTGGCCCATGGAGAAGCCACAACAGGATGAAGGTAGCAGCCATACAGAGAGGCGTGGCCACTACTGGGCCATGATGACCCTCAGGTTAGGTAAGAGGCTGTGTGGCATAATGGGGAGCTTCTGTAGGGTTATATGAAACCCTAGGCCATACCTCAGTTTCTTCATTGATAAAATGGCTTTAATTAAAAGACCCAACTTGTAGGCTATATCAAGATACAGGAACAAAATGTGATGGTCATGGGAAGTAGCAGACACAGACAGAGTCTACACATGGGTGTGGGTATTTCTGGTGACATGGACGATGAACAGTAGAGAAAGCAGCCTACAAGTAGCAGCTGTGGAACCCTGTTCCCTTGATACCCTTGGGCAAATCACTAGCTTCCTTTATCCTTTCGCATGAAGGAGTTCAAGCTAGACAATGTCTTTCTGGCAATAGAATCTTTGACAGACATCAGCTAGAGCAGTGTAGACTCAAAAGGCCACATACCTGTGTTCAAATTGTTAACCTGCCACTTCCTAGCAGTGTGAATTGGGTAAGTCACCTAACTTCTCAAAGCCCAGTAGCCTCATCTGTAAAATGAGGATAATGATAAAGACCTACTGCATAGGTAAACTTGAAAAATCCTTATAAAGTGCTTAGCTTGTGGCTTGGCATTTGCTAGTACGAGTTAGCTATTTCTTTAAGTCTACCTTCTGTCTGGATTGAATGAGATGTGGTAGGTGACACCCTCCATGCAGTAGGCATTCTGGTACCCCTTTATTTCATCTCCTTCTCACTGAAAAAGTAGACCCGGTTGGGGGAGGGGAAGGTTCTCAGCAGTCATGATTCCCACTGAGACATTGGGTGGAGGGATGTCCAGGAGAGAGGTTCAACTACTTGAATAAAATTGTTCTCAAATATTCATTCATAATAATCACCCATGTTCTCCAAATGAATAGCCATGTGCATTACAATCAAAAATTCATTAAATCACATGACCTAAGGACTTTCACATTGTTTAGGATTATTTTTTCTTTTTTAAAAAATGTTATTTTATTGTAAAGATGCTGTACAGAGGGGTTACAGTTACATGAGTAAGACAATGAGTACATTACTTGTCATTCATAGTTACCCCTTCCCTTGTTGTTGTATCACAATCCCTTCCCTCCCCAACCTTCACACTCCCCCCCCTCCCCCTGCACCACCCCCAGGTTGTAAAGTTTATTTCCAATGCGCTGTCCTATGGGTATCATTGTTGCAATGGGTCATCCTGTGTCCTTGTTTCAGTGTTTTGTTATTCCCCTTCCCCTCCCCAGATTAGACAAATGTATATAGAAGATGCAGGATGTCAAAATCAAGTACAGTGACAACAGGGGATATACCATAGTGGGTAGAACATAAAAAGGAAACACAAAAAATTAAATAGTACATTTAAAACAATAATAAAGACAGAACTCTTGTGTCCATATCTTAGGGTTCATTTCACTTAGCATCATCTTATATGAACATATGTACATAGCTTTTGAACTTTTCAGCTCATCTGATAAGATTATCCTATATGTAAACTAATTATTGCAAATGAGGGAAAACATAGGACCTAATTTTTATTTATTTATTTATTTATTTTTTGTCGGTCGTGGGGCTTGAACTCTGGGCTTGGGCACTGTCCCGGTGTTCTTCAGCTCAAGGCGAGCGCTGTACCACTTGAGCCACAGTGCCACTGGGACCTAATTTTTTGAAAGGTCTTTCTAAGGTTTTTTCCCCTTTCTGATCAGCACTGAAACTCAGAAGATAAAGAGAAGTCCTTCCATCATGTCCTACAGACGAGAGCTAGAGAAATACCGTGATCTGGATGAGGATGAGATTCTGGGAGCCCTCACTGAAGAGGAGCTCAGGACACTGGAAAATGAGCTGGATGAGCTGGATCCTGATGTGAGTAGCCTGGGGAGCACTGGTGGAGGGGCAGGTATATACTTCCTGAAGCCACCATTGCCGTTTTCTTATATGGAAGCCACATTGGAATGATATTACCATGGCAGAGGTTCTCCAGCAAAATGGGGGGGGGGAGGGATTGTGGCAAGGCAGGGGCAGGCGGGGGGAGTTAGATTATAAGCAGTTGGCTCAAAACATTTGGGAGGGTGATAAATCTTGATCTACAAACCATCAGAATAAATGATACTGCTCCAGTCTAAACACTGGTAGGCTGAAGACCTAGAAAGAGCCAATGTTCCAATGTGAGCCCAAAGGCAGAAGGAAACAATGTCAGGCAGGAGGAAATCTCCCCTTCCCCCTCTCTTTGGAGGGTCAGCTTTTCTGTTCTATTTAGGCCTTCAACAGATTGGAGGGGCCCACCCACAACAGAGAGGCCATCTGCCTCACTTATTCTACAGATGCAAATGCTCATCTCATCCAGAAACGCCCTCACAGATACAACCAGAATAGCATTTGACCAAAGGGCTGAGGACCTGCGGCCCAGGCAAGTCAACTCATAATCAACCAGCACAAATCCACCTCTTTGACAGCCTGGCACCCATGAGCATTTCTTCAAACTGCCATCCATTTTCAAATAAAGACAGTAATGGGACATAACAAGATATAACCAATCTGTGCACAAGGGACAACCTACCCTCCCTTCCCCAGGAGAGGAGATGAAATCTTTGAGTGCTGTTTACTCCATTTCTTGATATCATATAACTTAAACACTGTGATGGAAAATTAACAAACTTAAATCCTATGATAAAAAGCCAACACAAGCTTATATTACTTGAGGAGATAAGAGAGAAGAAAAACCACAGATATTTGTTATGTATAAGTGTGTCCATAAAACAAGGAAGAAATATTCATGACAATTACAGTTCCTCTCATTGGTCAGGTAGAAGTAGCTGCTATATATCATCATTCATTCATTCTGTACTTCCTTGCCTTCAGCAAGTGTCTTAGCTGATTCTGGAGGTTCTTTATTGGATGGAGTGACCCACACCTTCATCCTAAAGGGTCTGGGGCATTAATAGTCCTGTCTGAGTTGGACTGCTGCAGTTTTCTATTGACCTTAGTCATCAGAAAGGACCTCTTATCTTCCACATTGTTTCTCTACCTCTGCTGTAGAATAGTAGTCCAGCTACCCTCTGGTAGTCAGACTCTGTCACCCCAGCCAGCTCTGTAACCCTCTTCTGTGTCTGTTGATTCTGAGGCACAAAGAACCCAGTGGCCAGGTAGCAGTGTTAACTTTCTCCTGTTTCATGGTGTCATTGTGACTCCTGTGAAAGAGAGCATTGCTCCTTTGGAACTGAGATGGCTACACAACCGAAGCATAATGTCAAGGGAACAGGAAGTAGAAATGTGGCTAGTGGGTCACTGAGGGTAATAGTGAAGGCTGCCATTCATGTTTCTAATCTTAGTTTCTGGGCCTGTGTGTCTTGGCTCTGGGAGAAATAGCATCCTATGTGGGTCCCTGGTTGCAAGCATACACAGCCTTTTAGAGAACCTTGGTCTAGCCCTGCCTAGTACTTCTACCTTGCTGGTGATGTAACTGTGTCATCAAAAGGCCACTTCACTGTTCCAGCAAGCCCTGTGTTTCTGCTGAGAAAAATAGGATAAGAAGAATCCTTTGTTGAAAAACATCACTTGGTTGATGTTTTATCATCAAGTCTCATAGTTGGCATATCTAAGAAGTTTGATGTTTAGAATTTACCTCTGCAGTCAGGATCCCCAGAGTTGAGAGGCAGAGAGGGTTCTTTGGTCATGTGTTGTTGGACAAGCCACACTGGAGCAGAGAGCAGGGCAAAGGGAGAAATTCCTAGGCCATATATATCCTACGCCACTCATATCCTATGACTATATCCCAGGTACCTTCTATGCCTAGCACAGAGAAGTCAAATAATAAATGCAGTTTCATTCAATGAATTTTCACTTGGTATGTTTGTAATTAAAGATGGAATGTTTCATACCTTTTCTTTTAACCAGTCATTGTTCAACTCTTGCTTAACAGTGAAGGAAGTAAACAAGGAAGAGAGAGCTTTTATAGCATCTCACCAGTACACACATACTTGCTGTGATGGTACAGGGAACACAGATCAGCAGGGAAATATAGGACTGGAGGTTAAATGTCCTACTTCCAGGCCTGGCCTTGTCCCTCACACTCATGTGACTCTAAGCTAGTTGTCCTTCCTTAGGTCCCTGTGTTCCATCCATGAGATGATGGAAATGCTTGGTCCCTTTCAAGGCTGAGCTTCCATGTCCTTACAACCTGCGCTTATCTGTAGACCTGACACGTTGGCTTCTTTCCAGATTGCTCAGAATCTGTGTTTAGGTGCCAGGTTTCAGGACCCATGGAACAGAAGCTTCTGGCAGGGTGTCCTTATCTTCCTATTCATAGCTGTCTCTTGCCTAGCCATGTAGACACAGTCCCTGATGAGGCTGCTCAAGTTGATTGGATGGCAGCCGGGGTGGCCAGAGCGTTGGGTCCCTCCTCCTGCTGCCTTCTCGTCTCCTGCATTTGATGGCTTTTCAGGGAAAACTAGCAAGGGAGACAAGGAACAAAGCCTCCGCTCTGCTGCAGCAAAATTATTCTGTTCCAATTCTATCCCAGATCATTGTCACATGGAGTCACAAAAACAGCTTTTAAAAGGATGCACATGGGGGATGCAGCTGCCTCCAGTTAACCTGGTAGATGGGAGGTAAAATTACCTGCCAAGTCCTGGGCCTGTGCTGGTCCCCAACAGGAGAGCTTGGCAGGGATCCTGCCCCTCAGGAGCTTGAGATACAGGTCATGGTCATGGGTGTAATAAAGCATGTCCTAAACAGAGCAGACAGGGTGCTGAGAGAGGATTACTTCTGACTGGTGGGAGGCTCAACAGAGCAGGTGATGTTGGAACTGGGCCCTCAACTTCTCTAAGTCAAGAATAAAAACAAAGAACTATAGGAGAGTGAAGGGATCCAGCACCAGTCTCTGTGTGGGAGGGAACTTGGGATGAGGAGTCTCCTGTGATTTCTGTGGGAAGGCAGATATGAATAGAAATGGGATGGGGGATAGAAACCAGGATGAGGGCAGCCAGGCCCACAAGAGTTTGGGCTTTTCTCAGTGGCCTTGCAGAGGCCTTGAGGAGCACTGACTCAGTGTGACCTAATAGTCTGGGGAGCGACCCTGGCACCCAGAGGGAGGAACCTGCAGGGTGAGAGGTGAGAGGTGAGTGGTCAACTGTGGGAGACTCATGCCCAGCCCAGCTGGAGGTGGGCAACTGCTTTTCCTGAAGATGGGAAAGGACCCTGCCTTGCTCTACAAGCCTTCCAGCCTTACTGCACAGCCTTGCTGTGACGAATGAGGCAGGGAGTGAATATCCCCCTACCCAACCCCACCCCATTCCCAGCTGGTCTACGACACCCAGCTTTTTGTCTTGTTAGAGTTTCCTTAGGCTGATGTGTATGAGGTCAGACAATGCCATGGTTGTAAACAGGGAAAGTGATGACAAGGATCAAAACCCAGGATCAGCCAAGGATATAAGGACATCTCACCTCAGGTCTGAGCTGAGGCCCCGACTGGGAGCTCTAACTTTATCCCTAAAGTGACCAAGAGCTCCCAAGGACTCTTACTCCAAATATTAGGTTATCTGCATCTGAGCAAAATGCCCAGGGTCTAAGTGCCTCTTACCTGGTCAGTGTGGACTCAGGAGACTGGCAGGAAGAGGCCTTCCTGCTGGGAGGGACAGGGCATAAGAGGCTCAGATTTCTGTCCTGTTTGCCAAGTTACACGTGTGACCAGGCAGCAAGAGTCAAGTTGCAAATGGGCAGGGGAAAAGCCATTGAGTATATGGATCCAGGAGGAGGTATCTGAGACCTGCGATGCTCAACTACTATGGTTTCAAAAGTGACATTTTCAAAGACCCCTTTCTCTCTCCGTTCAAGGAAAAGAAAAGGGAAATGGGAAACCACAGAGAAAAGGAGATAATGGAGACTAATGGCATTTCTGTCCCAGCCACACAATTGGCTCCTTCACTGAGATTAGTTCTGTTCCCAGATTGGCAAGACACTGTAGTGAGTTTTGAAAGGCAGACTGGGCCCCCCTTCTTTCTGAGAACACAACATCTAGCTCCAGTTTCACCTGAGGCCTGGGCCCACCTTTGAAATCCCAGCTCTGGGAGTGCCCAAAGGTATACAGACCAGGAGGGGAGCAGTAGGGGGTTGGTGGAGAGTGAGGTACCAAAACATGTATCAGCCACACAGACAGAACCAGAGCAGAACCCAGGTGCCCAGGTTCTGCCCCCCTGTAGTTCGCCACACTCCACCTGTGTTTTATTTCTGTGTCACAAGTGCAGAAGTGGCACTATGTATAATCACTCTTCTAAGCAAATTGGGAGTATAACTCACTTAACCTTCCCTGGGGCCCTGAGAGGTAGATAACTTGTCTGAGGTCCCACAACTAGCTAGAGGGTGGAGTCATGTCATAGTCCCAGGGGCCAGGCTGCGCTAAGGCTTTCTGACAGTCTTCAGGAAGAGGATTTGGAATCACTGATATGCTTTCTTGGTCAGTAGTTCCACAGAGAGCTGTATGAAAATCATGTGTTTCTTTTTTTTTTTTTTTTTGTCAGTCGTGGAGCCTGAACTCTGGGCCTGGGCACTGTCCTTCAGCTCTTCAGCTCAAGGCTAATGTTCTACCACTTGTGTCACTTCCGGCTTTTTCTGCTTATGTGGTGCTGAGGAATCAAACCCAAGGCCTCATGCATGCAAGGCAAGCACTCTACCACTGAGCTACCTTCCCAGTCCCAAATCATGCCTTTTTTAAGCCTACGGTTCAGGTGTTGGAGTCCCCATCCTGTCTGTGCTCCAGATGTAGGCATTGGCTTTTCCTTCTTCAAATCTCATGTCTTCTCTCTGTAAAACTGGCAACACTGGCCCAGATGGCCTTGGATGACTCCTTTAGTAAGATTTCCCAGGCCATTCCTAACTGGTCTTATTACCTGAATTCAGTGATTGTGCCAGAGCGTGAGATGTTTTTTGGAGGTTATATAATTGTTAAGCCTCATTGTCATGTGACAAAGTGGAGTACAAGGACTTGGAAAGCAGCTCTATTGGCAGCAGAGGGTTCCAAACTTTTGCACATTAAAAAGAAAAAAAAGTTTCCGAAACTTTCTATCTCTCACTCTGGAAAAACTGGAGCTTATTATCATGAGATGGTTGCACTGGACTCCCTTGGGAAAGGAATGCTTCATGGGGCTAAAAGTATCCTCTGTTGTCTGGTTCTCCAGAGGTTCTGCCCTTTCTCTCTGGAGTTAAGTGGATGCTATCCTGAAGCTGGGCCAACCTCCCTGCTCAGCTCGCCTTTGTGCTAGGCAGATGGGAAAGCAGGCAACAGCCAAAGAAACTTGAGGATGGCAGGTCACACTGACTTGTGTGGAAATGGTGAGTGGACAGGATATTGAGTGCTCCGTAGATACTTACTTAACACTTAATGGGTAAAACCCCATATGGATTATCTGTCTTCTGAGAGGGTTCAGTGCCTAGCCCCATTTTAGAGATGGGGATAGTGAGGTAATCAGAAAAGAATTAACCTGTCCAGGAGGCAAACTGGATGCTTCTGGGATTCCTTTTGGATAGATTGTGGCAGCCCAGGAATCTGTGAAATTAAATACCACTGCAGTGAGGGGGCTTTGGACACCTGTCCTCCAGATCACTGCTGAGATCTAGGGTTTGAACACCTGCTGAGCAGCTCCCCTTCCCCTCCCCACCCCCTTCCTTCTGGTCTCATACAGCAGCCCTGGCAATTATCAGCAAATTGATTTTTTTTCCTTCCAATTTAGTTTCCTTTCAAGTGGCTAGGTTATTTTCAACATATATAATAATCCTTTAAAAAGAGAAATTAAGAATCATTGATACAAGAGTTTAACTATAAATATTGTTTGTTAATGAAGCATGGAGAAAATGGTGGAATATTTCGGAAACTTCTTCTACAAGTGATACGTATATTTTCAGGATCTTCTGAAGGAATTGAGTCCTAAAAGTTGATTTTTAAAGCCAGTAGTTGAGAATCAGTGACATAAGATCATCACAAAAATATTAATAGAAATAGCAGGTTCTGCAAAATTCAAAATCCTACCCACTGAGGTGCTCTGGCATTTTTAGGAGTATCGTATCATAAAACCTCCTAAGGACTCCTACAGATCAACTCTCACAGGCTGTGGTTAATTCCATCCTATTAGTAAGGCGGTGGGCTACACTTAGGCAAACACTGCCTTTCCCAGCCCCATGTGTCAAGACTATGAATTGAGAGAAGAAATAATGGAAGGGAAAAACCTAGCATTGTTAACTCCCAGAGCCACAAGACACTGGGAACCATTTAGCACCCACCCCTCCCTGCCCTATGTACATCAGAAGTACAGAGCGAAGACCCTTTTCTCAGGGTCCCCTTCTGGACCTGGGCTGTTCACTGGTGCTATCAAGCACCACCAAATTCTTATACCCATCCATAAGTATCACCATGGCCATGTTAGTGAGCTCCAAGCAACAGCAGGCCGTGAGCTGAGAAAAGGGAAAGGACTCAGTCAAGGTTGCACATGAAGCAGACCAGCAGCAGAGCCAGTTGGAGGACCTGTGGCTTCAGGTGGCTCAGCAGACTCCCCATCCCATCCTTTCTCCTTGCCCCAGGTTGGGTCCTTAAGGCCCTGGGGCCCTCCTGGCCATCCTACTAGTGACCAAGTTTAGTTCACAGGCCATGGCTCTCTCTTGTAACACAAACCGGCAGAATCACAAGCCCAGGACAGAAGTAAACAGTTGAAATGGAAAGAAATAAATCTCTTCTCTAAAAATAGGCTCCCATCCTTAGAAACTCTGCCGGCAGCCTGCCATGTACAGATCTGGGATGGGCCTGGCAGGGTGAGGGCGAGCCAGGCCAGGCGCAGTGTGTCCCCACCCCACCCTTGTCTCCTGGCGCCATGACAGTACCCCCACCCTCCTCACCCAGCTCACTCTGCAGTGCCTCCAGAAGATTCCCCTCTTCCCTTGGGTCATAATCCTTAATTTCTCTAGGCCTCACTTCCTGACCCTTCTGGCTAAGTCCTGGCACAGCACCTGTACCACAACAGATACAGCTTTCCTTCTACCATGACATGTTTAACAGGAAGCACTGGAAACTCAGTGAAGAACATAGAATCCCCTGACTACGTTTCACCACCTCAACTTAACAAATGTTAATACTTTGCCTTCTCTAGTTGAAAACATCCTTGCAAAGGAAAGATGCGATTATAGTCTGAACCCTGCCTTTTACCACCCTTCGAGCCTATTCCCCACCTCTCCCATCCTGAGTGCTTTGTGGGAACAAAGTAACTGAATACCCAAATACACACAGCATCAAGATGCTAGTGAATCATAATGATTGCTAATGAGATGTAAATGAACAAGGAACAGGGACCCATTCCTTCAACTTGGTTCAGCTTTTACTTTTCTGATCTTAAAATAAATAAATTATATATATATATATATATATATACTTGCTGGGCACCAGTGACTCATGCCTATAATCCTAGCTACTTAGGAGGCTGAGATCTGAGGATCACAGTTTGAAGCCAGCCCTGGCTGGCTTCACTTAATTGGTGACATTGATCAGGATACTTTGTATTCATAAACTGCTT